>NC_143550.1:62901363-63222500 GCF_054136105.1 Typopeltis vanoorti | reverse complement strand
GTTCTTAAAAAAATACAACATCAGGACGTTCTTCACCACACTTCCTAAAATCCATTCTCTAATCAGCCATCCAAACCTACTCATTACAACCTAAAATATCCAGGTGTATATAAATTATGGTGCGATTGCAATATCCCTTATTTTCAACAAACTAACAAATGTATTGAACAATGTATAGAAGAGCATAAGAGAGGCATCTCTTACAAAAGATCACTTGCAACTGCGTTATCCAGTCATGTTCTTTTTTCAAACAATCCTAATGATGATCAACAAAGCCACTCCGTTTGCTGGGATAGATCAGAAAATATTTTTCGCTGTGATGATGAGTTTGAGAGAAAAATTGTAGAATCAAGGGAAATCCTGCTGAATCCTGTCCACGTAAACAACAATTTGAGTTATAACATCCCAGCCATACTGCAGTTATTCAATATTGGCGTTCACATGAGCCTGCATGCACACTTGCAATAAACAATGGCACACCTGTTAGAACAACCTGAAAAAATATAACTTTTTTTATGTATCAATTATGTGTGGCAATTTTTACCTGTAATTTCCAGTTTTTTAGATACTTCAATGTTTATTACTATTCTCTTCCTTTATGAATACCTGATGAAGGCTGTTATAAGCCAAAACTAGTTGTATTATTCTCATTAAAATCTTTATAAGTTATCTCGGTTTTTTAAGTCGTTAAATCTATTTTTTTAAAATGTATCACAACAACCGAGTAGAAGCATATGATCATACATACATATATATATATGTATGTATATGTAATTTTTTTTAAATTTTTTTTATTTCAGAGGCAGTTAAATGTTTATATGGATCAACTGCTAAAAATTGAGGCTTATAGAACCCATCCTGATGTGGTAAGTAATGTTCCTGATGTAATTTTGTCCAATGGCTGATATCAAGAAACCTGAAAGATTATTCCAAGATTTGCTGCTGAGCTATTATTATTCCCTCCCCCTTTTCTTTCTTTCTTTTTAATATGTAATTATGGATTTAACCCTTTTATTACTTTAAAAGTATTGTTTCTAAGATGAGAAGAGGTTTGTCTATTATCCCTTTTAAGAGAATAGTGCTTGGTGCATTAGACATAAAATCACTAGCATAAGCAGAAATGTAGTTTATTGAAAATACTTCTTTGCAATCAGCTTCTTTGGTTTTCAGAAACATTAATGTTATAACAACAGCCAGAATAGGACCTTAAACACCAGATGATTGTTTAAGCCCATTTATAATAATTATTAAATTAAAAGTGTACAAAATCCAACATTAGCATTTCACTATATTGTATGCAGTTGGCATTATCAGATGTTCTATAACCCACAAACAGTGTTAGTTGAAGTGGCTTAATTAATAGTTATGCCCACTTCCCTTTAGGATGGTTTTAAAGTGAATTCTTTACTTGGGGAGATGATGCCTTGCTAGTTATTTACACACAATGCTATTTTGATTTTCCAAGTAATTTAATCTTTATTAATATTTCTGGGTTGTTTTGGTACTTCAACAACCTCAAGATAAAGTTTGGAATTTTTTACAGTCTGACTAATTTCAAATGCTTTATATCTCTAATGTTACAATGTCATATTGCAGAGGAACGTATAAAGTTTCTTGCTAAAGCAGGAATTCTCCTTACAGTTTTAGAAATGATTTTTGTAGTTAAAACAGAAACTACTCTTCAAAAAATAGTCCATTAATTTCTTGCTATTGGCTTGATGTCAAAATCTTTAATGACTGTGCAAAGATAGTATCAGGAACTTAAAGTTGCTATCTATGCAAAAAAAAAAAAAAAAGAAAAAAAAAAAAGAAAGAAAAAAGAAAAGGCAGAATAGGATGACTGAGGAAAATTAGGGGTGACACGAATACGAATGGGAAACTAAAATTTTGTGAAACCATTAACAGATGCATATATACAGCTGTGTGGTAGTTTTTAGTTTGTAGATCATTCAAGCACTTTATACTTCTTCAGTGGCAAGGGTCTCTCTTGTGTGGTCTGATATTCCTTGCCTGAGGATGCCTAATCTTAAATTTTCCACCTTTGATCTACTGCAGGAATTCCTTGCCTCATTATGTATCATTCATCTCTTGTCTCTACTGTTCCCCTAATTCTGAAAGTCATTCTGACTTCTTTGACTGCTTATTCTTGAAGATTGATTTCTTGCAATCCATATGTCCAAAGTTGTCATCTTCCTTGGTGACTTTAATGTCCACAACTCTAATTAGTTCCCTTTTTCCAACTCCACTGACCAAGCCTGAAGAGAAGTGTAGGTATTTGCTGTAAGCAATGACCTAAGCTTAAATCATTCATCTCCCAACTAGAATTCCTGGCAGTTCTCCCTGCTCACTCAAAATCTGATCTGCTCTTACTAGATCAAACTTCAACTGAAGATCTTCTTCCAAATACACTGTTGAGGTGACCACTCCTCTTGGTAAATCAGGTGACAATCTCGTACAAGTTGCATCTCTGATGGAACATCCTCCTCTCAGCTATTCACAACTTCATGTAAATGAAGTTGTGAATGGCTGAGAGGCAGTTGATAGCCAGAACATTACTATTCCTCCTTTCCATGATCAGACTACTCTTTCCATTCCACAGATCCAGATATTTGTTGCAGTCTCGTTACAGAAGTCATCCATGTCAGAATGAAGGCTTTCATTACTCACACTGTTCAAAATTCCCACCCTATATCCAAGCCATGGTTTTCCAAAAATGTGGTTAAAGAAAAGAAACAGCTTATTAGCAGCTTATGACAAAAACTCTAGTTTCATTCACAGCTTACACTGAAGCCTCCAACACTTGCAAATCCATTATCAACAGAGCTTCTGAATTTGAAAGGATAAAATGAAAACTCAGCATCTCTTGTAGTGAGTGCAACTTTTGTCTAGCTGTTCTTTCACCTCTTTATCATCCGAATGATAGTATTGTAACATCACCTAAAGATGAAACTGATCTCTTGGCATTATTTTTCTCAGAATACATGACAAAGGCAAATCATTTCCTTTTTTTTTTACCTGGAACTTTCATCTCCCAACTTGCATCTCATGCCTCTATGACATTTTGCCAGCAACACCTCAGAAGAATCTTGAAAAACCTGTTTGCCACGAAAAGTCCTTTCTAGTCCTGATCGTATCCAACCAGTTGTACTCCTGAATTAGTATTGGTTATTTATTATCTATATACTGTATTATACCAAGCTTGCATCCACTTTACCACACTGCACATAAATCTGTTATCTTAATCCACTTGAAAGTATTCCAACACCAAATCATCTCTGGTGTGCAGTACTCCTTGATTAGTTAGTCGATTGTTTTAAGTCTTACATTGTTTCAGAGTAACTGAGGATGGAATCTTAAACCTAAAGAGATATTTGATGCTCTTTAAGTTAGCAGTAACCAGATAGTTTTATTTTAATGTGCTTACTTAACTGCATCTCAGGTATAGTTTGTCTTGATTGTTGAAGGATCTTTTTAAAAATAGTATTGTATTTAATGCTATGGTGTAAATGAATAAGAGGGGATGTAAATGAGCTCATGTTACTAAAGATGTTGTAAAATCACGATGCAAATACAGTGGTGAGATTAAATAAGATCATGGGATATGTTTAGTGAATCTACAAGGAAATTCCCAATGTCCTTGATGTAGGTGCTTGAGTCTTAACACTGGCATATTCTCAGAGGAGAGGAGATAAAAAAAAAGGTGTTCTGCAGGATGTTACAAGGAGCACAGTGATTTTTTATTTTATTTATTTTATTTTTCAGAAAATATTTCACATTATAGCTCAGCATTATTGGTAGTATTTTTCTGTTTTATGACCAGGATTGAGTATATTCTTCTTGCAAATTCTTTAATGTATATCTTGCATATAACAGTGTTTTACATGGCATTAATGCAAACAGTGCAACATTGAGGAATTTCATCAGTCTGTTCTCAGTGCATTCATTATCAAGGGTAGATTTCTGATGATATGAAAGCAAGAGTTGAAAAAGAACATGTTGGAAATGTTTTGTGAATCAAAAGTGTCAGAGATGTCAGAGTGGTCAGATGTCGAAAGTGGGAAAACGAAGTGATGAATGTTGATGATGAAAGGCCTGAAATTAAGAGTGCTGTAGAGAATGTTGTTGAAGGAGTGAATGATAGTGGGCCAAATATGAATAATAGAATGAAAGAAACAGCTGAAGGTAATATGAAGAACCAGGTAGATATGCAGAAAGAAATAGCATGGTTACACAGAGTCCTTCAGACATTCATTCCTTCAGAAACTGTGAGCTCGAATGACTATCATGGGGTTAGCAGGAAGGCAAATGAAGGAAAAGTGAGTAGGATCAGTATGAAAGGTCTAATAATTAGAAATAAAGAGATTGTATTGTATGTAGATTATATAATAAAGGTGAGGATGAGACAGGTAGGAATGGAAATCAGGATCAGGGAAATGAGAGTGGTCAGACCAAATGGGATTGTTATGTTTTGTATTTGGTATTTGGAACAAGAGAACTGTGTTTATTGCATTGATTGAATCAGTATGCCCAAAGATAATGGGAATAAGTGAAACTTGGTTGTCTGAGGAGGGGATGTGATGTTGGAAATAGAAATAAAAGGATATATAATTTTCCAGAAGGATAGAAATGTGAAAAGAGGATAAGGAATGCTGTTAATGATTGCAGAGGGATTGTGTCCACAAATTGTAGGAATTTGATAGTGCATGCACAAATTTTGAATCTGTGTGGTGTGAAATTGAAATAAACAGGCTAGTATATCTGATAAGATGTTGTTATAGGCCAGGGAGTGCAGAGAATACTGATTGTGAAATGTTTAGTCAAATTAGTTTGGCATGTAAAAAGAAGGTGATCCTGATGGGAGACTTTAATTACATGAATATAGAATGGAAGAATATATAGTGTATGGGAACAATGAGAGTTAGTTTGTTGAATTTATGAGAGATAAATATCTAAAGAAGCATGTGACCGAAGCAACTAGAGGATTTAATGTTTTGGATTTCGTGATAACTTTGTAAGATGTAGTTGTTAATGAGATGTTGACACTGCTGCCAGTTGATGAGAGTGATCATGTGGTACTTGTTTGGGAAGTGGTGAAATAAGAAAAGGTTACTACAAGAAATGGATATATGAGGGTTGTTTGAAAAGTTTGGTAAAAAAATAACTTAAACACATTTTTTTGGAAAAAATCACCTTTATTTTCTCAACATAGTCTCCATCAAGGTCTATACATTTGGTCCAGCGAGTTTCCAATTTTTTCATCCCATCTAAAAAGTAGGATTTGTCAAATTATACAAAATAGTCATTATGACTACCTTGATGACATCCTTGTTCGAAGAAAATATTTTCCCACTGAGCCAAATTTTTAAGTTTGGGAACAACAAGAAGAAGACACACTGGGCCGAGTCCAGAGAATACGGTGGATGTGGAACCAATTCGAACCTCAATTCATGGAAATTTGTCATTGCGATGGCCGATGTGTGGGACAATAATTCTTGTAGAAAAGTTCATACGTTGGCAACACATGACTATTAAATTATTTAAGGAATTTACAATGTATACTGGAATATTGATTAAACGAAACTTTAATAAATACTTCCTATATTTCGGCAATGTCACATTGCCATCTTCATGGGAACATACAAATATGGCACGTGCATGCAGGCACTACAAAAAGCAAATGAGGCAGAAGATCAGAAACTATTGTTGTTCATAAAGTCCTAATGGTGCCCCCTAGCAGGCTATATTTGGGTTGTCTTGGCCATTGGGCTAATATTCTCATGATGTAAGTCTCCAAAATTTGGGGCTGTCTCATGCACCCAAATTTGTTGAGGTTTGGAACATTTTTTAGAGCTGAGGCTGATTCTATGAATTATCTTTCGTACTTAAACTTTCTGCTTTGTATTACTTTGGCTTTCTTCCAACGTATTCTGTGGCGGGTATCTAGAGCATAGTCTGCAAGCCCATAGTGACTGTGTTCTGAAATCCTGATATTTGCTGTCCTGCCTGTTTGGCCAAAGTAGGACAGTTTACAGCTGCAAGGGACCTGGTATACCCCAGGTAGGTCTAGGAGAAGTGGTTGGTCTTTGGTAGAGCGGATAAGAGATGTCAACTTTTTATATGGTCTGTAACAAGAAGTCAGGTCATATTTTTTAAGGATTTTGGTTATTTTTTCTGAGGTGCCCCAGATGTAGGGAATAGTGATAGTTTTAGTGTAATTTTTATTGTGAAGGGGATGGGGGAGAGGGGGTTGTGGTTTACTGGTTTTAATATTTTTTGGGGGTTGTAGCCATTGACTAAGAAAGTATTAAGGGTGTGGTTTAGTTCAGTGGTTAGGGCATTGTCATCTGATCAGATTAATTTTGCCCTGTTATATAGTATTTTAATAACCCCCTATTGTTGTGAGAGAGGGCGGGTGGGATTGCAGGTGAATGTATCTGCCTGTATGGGCGGGTTTCTATAAACAGAGAAAACCAAGGATCCATCAGACTGGCGAGTGATTAGAGTGTCTAGGAAAGGGAGGCTGTTGTTTTTCTCTTTTTCCAAGGTGAACAGCACTCTGGGGGTGTTGGTTGTTTAATTGCATTAAGGAGGAGTGGAGTGTATCTGGGTCATGTGGCCAAATAGCAAACACATCATCCACATAATGAAGCCAAATAGTGGGTTTTTGTGGAGCAGAATTTAAGGCTTTCTCTTCAAAAGTCTCCATTAAGAAGTTGGCCAAGGGTGGGGAAAGTGGTCAACCCATGGCTGTCCCTTCTATCTGTTTGTAGAATTTTCCTTACCAAACGAAATAGCCTGAGTTCATTGTGAACTGAAATAGGGCTGAAATATCGGGAGGAAATTTGGCTTGAATGAGCTCTAAGGTTTCCTTGAGTGGGACATTTGCAAATAGGGAGGAGATGTCAAAACTGACCATCGTGTGTTGGAGTGAGAGGTTTTCTATACTGGCTTTGAAGTGGGCTGAGTTTTTGTGTGTGATGGTGTGTTGCCAGTATTGTGTGTGTGAGTGCTTTGGCTAAATGTTTGGCTAATTTATATGTGGGGGAATCAATACCATCCACTATGGGACATAATTGCACATTTAGTTTATGTATTTTTAGAAGTCCATATAATCGGGGGGGGGGGGGTCTGGAGTTAAAATGTTTTAATTTGTTGGTAACTTCCACAGGCCAAGAAGTGACCTTCTTAAGGAGTCTATGGAGTGTTCTAATTTGAGAGCGCTGGCAGGATTGTATTCAATAGGGAGGTAGGTAGCCCGATCTAATAATAAAGCATTAAGCTTACCTGTGTAGTCCTTTTGGTTAAGAACAATTATCCATTTTGGTGATTACTATTTCATTATTTTTTTTTCATTTCTAGTAGAGCTGTATATTCATCTTTGGATATGTTGGTTTTTGGTGGTCTTGCTTTGGTGAGAACACCAGCTACATCCGGTTGAATGAGGGAAACACCACTGTGGTTCTCAACCAAATGGACTACACAGGTAAGCTTAATGCTTTATTATTAGATCGGGCTACCTACCAGCTATTGAATATAATCCTACCAGCTCTCAAATTAGAAAATTAGAACACTCCATAGGCTCCTTAAGAAGGTCACTTCTTGGTCTGTGGAAGTTACCGACAAATTAAAACCTTTTAAATCCAGACCCCCCACCTCGATTATATGGACTTCCAAAAATACATAAACTAAATGTGCCATTACATTCCATAGTGGATGGCATTGATTCCCCCACATATAAATTAGCCAAACATTTAGCCAAAGCGCTCACACACTATACTGGCAACCCTCCATCACACATAAAAAACTCAGCCCACTTCAAAGCCAGAATAGAAAACCTCTCACTCCTACACACATAATGGTCAGTTTTGACGTCTCCTCCCCATTCACAAATGTCCCACTCAAGGAAACCTTAGAGCTCATTCAAGCCAAATTTCCTCCCGATATTTCAGCCCTATTTCAGTTCACAATGAACTCAGGTTATTTCGTTTGGCAAGGAAAATTCTACAAACAGATAGAGGGGACAGCCATGGGTTGACCACTTTCCCCACCCTTGGCCAACTTCTTAATGGAGACTTTTGAAGAGAAAGCCTTAAATTCTGCTCCACAAAAACCCACTATTTGGCTTCATTATGTGGATGATGTGTTCGCTATTTGGCCACATGGCCCAGATACACTCCACTCCTCCTTAATTTGGGTTGTCTTGCCATTGGGCTAATATTCTCATGATGTAAGTCTCCAAAATTTGGGGCTGTCTCATGCACCCAAATTTGTTGAGGTTTGGAACATTTTTTAGAGCTGAGGCTGATTCTATGAATAATCTTTCATATTTAAACTTGCTGCGGTGTATTACTTTGGCTTTCTTCCAAAATATTCTGTGGCGGGTATCTAAAGTATGTTCTGCAAGCCAAGAGTGACCGTATTGTGAAACCGGATGTAGTCCTTGTGTTCTGAAATCCTGATATTTGCTGTCTTGCCTGTTTGGACAAAGCAGGACAGTTTACAGCTGCAAGGGACCTGGTGTACCCCAGGTAGGTCTAGGAGAAGTGGTTGGTCTTTGGTAGAGCAGATAAGGGATGTCAACTTTTTATATGGTCTGTAACAAGAAGTTAGGTCATATTTTTTAAGGATTTTGGTTATTTTTTCCGAGGTGCCCCAGATGTAGGGAATAGTGATAGTTTTAGTGTAATCTTTATTGTGAAGGGGATGGGGGAGAGGGGGTTGTGGTTTACTGGTTTTAATATTTTTTGGGGATTGTAGCCATTGACTAAGAAAGTATTAAGGGTGTGGTTTAGTTCAGTGGTTAGGGCATTGTCATCTGATCAGATTAATTTTGCCCTGTTATATAGTATTTTAATAACCCCGTATTGTTGTGAGAGGGGATGGGTGGGATTGCAGGTGAATGTATCTGCCTGTATGGGCGGGTTTCTATAAACAGAGAAAACCAAGGATCTATCAGACTGGCGAGTGATTAGAGTGTCTAGAAAAGGGAGGCTGTTGTTTTTCTCTTTTTCCAAGGTGAACAGCACTCTGGGGAGTGTTGGTTGTTTAATTTAAAGTGGAGTGTATCTGGGCCATGTGGCTCAGATACACTCCACTCCTCCTTAATGCAATTAAGGAGGAGTGGAGTGTATCTGAGCAGCTGTAAACTGTCCTGCTTTGTCCAAACAGGCAAGACAGCGAATATCAGGATTTCAGAACACAAGGACTACATCCGGTTTCACAATACGGTCACTCTTGGCTTGCAGACCATACTTTAGATACCCGCCACAGAATATTTTGGAAGAAAGCCAAAGTAATACACCGCAGCAAGTTTAAATATGAAAGATTATTCATAGAATCAGCCTCAGCTCTAAAAAATGTTCCAAACCTCAACAAATTAGGGTGCATGAGACAGCCCCAAATTTTGGAGACTTACATCATGAGAATATTAGCCCACTGGCCAAGACAACCCAAATATAGCCTGCTAGGGGGCACCATGTTAGGACTCTAGGAAGAACAATAGTTTCTGATCTTCTGCCTCATTTGGTTTTTGTAGTGCCTGCATGCACGTGCCATATTTGTATGTTCCCATGAAGATGGCAATGTGACATTGCCAAAATATAGGCAGTATTTATTAAAGTTTCTTTTAATCGATATTCCAATATACGTTGTAAATTCCTTAAATAATTTAATAGTTGATGAAAGAGCACTTTTTTTGTGCACCAATCGTGGCCATTATTTCTTCAATTATTCTTTTAAATGGTCCAACAATGATGCATAATAGACTCCCGTTATTGTCTTATCCTTTTCCAAATAGTCTATCATGATAATTCCTTGGGAATCCCAAAAAAAAAAATAGTGGCCATCACCTTCCCAGCTGACAAAACAGTTTTCGTTTTTTTCGGTGCTGTTTCACCGGGCATTGTCTACTGTTTTGACTGGTGCTTAGACTCAGGTGTATAGTGGTTGATCCAAGTTTCGTCTACAGTCACAAATGAATGCAAAAAAATCCCGTGAATTGTGATTAAACATCGCCAAGCACTGCATTGAAATGTCTTTTCACATGCGTTTTGATAGACAGTCAACAATTGCGGCACCCATTGTGCACACAGCTTTTTCATGTGCAATTTTTCATGCAGGATGTTATACACCTGTTCAGTTGAGATGCCTACAATGTTAGCAATCTCACTCACTTTCTCTCGGCAGTCTTCCATAATGATATCATGGATTTTGTCAATCATATCCTTCATTTCTTTCATAGTGACCTTATTCCGGAACGCACTTTATCTTCGATGGACTTATGACCACGTTTAAACTCATTTATCCAAAAATAAAGAGTCTTTAATGCTGGTGCAGAGTTCCCATGAATTGCATCTAACTTGACTTTGATCTGCTCGGTCATCCACTTCTTCAAATAAAAGTGTTTTATCACTGCACGAAACTCATTTTTCTCAATTTTTTGAAAAATGTGAAAGTGGTCATTTTAAATATTTGCCAAGCGAGAACTGTGCATCACACATGGCTAAAATTTTGTCAGGGTCATGAGAAAGATGATACATGCTGACATTAGTATGAATGAATGAATTGTGTTGTCATCTATTGGAAATTTATCAAACTTTTCAAACATCCCTCATATGTGGAAGTATAAAGCAGGTGATTATAGGAAGCTCTATAGTCAGTTAGTATCAGTATGCTGGATAGAGGTAGATGAGCTGAGTAGAAAAGATGTTGACAATGCATGGAAACTCATAAGGCAGTATCTAACACAAGCAATGCATAACTGCATACCTAGGGTTAAGTGAGTTAAGGTTAAGAGTGGGAGTTAAATGGATGAACAGTGAAATCAAGCAAGCTGTGCTGGAAAAGAAATGTTACAGAGGAGGTGCAAGACATTTGGTGGTGATCGGATCCATGAAGAGTATAAAGTGCAGGCTGGAAAGGTGACGAATATGGTAAAGAAAGAAAAGGTGCACAATGAGAAGAGATTGGCTGGTCATAACTTAAGGAAAGTTTCTGCTATATGGCAAGCAAGAGAAAGAATAATTATGGCAGGTTTGCACTGGTGGATAATTATGGCAGCAGAATAACAGTTGGAAAAGATATAGTGAAAGTATTGAAAGAGCACTTTATCAGCATATATCATACTGGAGTAAATGATACAGTGCGATATATAGAAGGGGGACAAGTATCAGGAGAATTGGAAGTGAAAGAATCAGATGTATTAGATGTTGGTTGGGTTAGATGTTAATAAGGCTGTGGGAAGAATGGATGATATATTATTATTATTTCATGACACATCCAAGTGATCCAAAGACTGATCAAGGGAGGGCACCTACTCTACAAATCTTAGTCACCCCTTCCATCCGTCTGCATCATCTACACCAATTACATCCACTGCCACCACTACCACTACTAGTATTTTTTGTCTGCAAATTGCATGTGGAATGAAAAACCCAAGTTTCAGGGGGAAAAAACCCTGCTATCTCTGTATGAGATTGGCTAACTCACCTTCAGTTGAAAAAAACCCCATATTAAGATTCCTCCTATCATGACTAGAATCGAACTTAGTCCTTTTCCAATCAAATGGAGCAACATAAAATCATTCTTCCAGTTGCACTATGGAGGCACTTAAAGAGCGTGAACTACAATTGGCTATGCACTTGAACTGGTTATTTAATGAAAGTCTTGCAGTGGGTAGGGTTCCAAAGGAGTGGAAAGAAGGCAAAATAGTACTACTCCACAAGCATAGTTCTAGGGCAGCAGTTTCCAATTATAGAGCAGTGTCTCTAAAATGAAAGGTGACTAGTGGCATACCCCAGGGTTCTGTTCTTGGACTTCTGCTGTATAGCTTGTTTGTAAACAATGTATCATGTGGACTGACTGGTGATTTTCATTTGTTTGCTGATGTTGCAGAGTTGTGAAGAGTTATAAATAGCACCACTAATGCTAATTCCCTTCAGGAAGATTTGAATAGACTTTTGACTTGGACGAAGGAGTGGGATTGTAGTTTTAATATCAATAAGTGCAAGGTGTTGCATTTTGGAGTGCTGTTGTGGTCAAGGTGTTGGAGAGATTGGTTAGCAATAGAATACAGGATTAGGATACAGGATACAGGATACATTTCTGATGGACACAGCATTCTTTATGATGTCAGTATGGATTTGTAAAGGGTAGGTCCTGTTTTAGCAGTGTACTTGCATTTTATGATAGGGTAATGGATTAGATAAGGGAGAATTACCGTATTTGCCGGCGTATAAGACGCATGTTTTTTCTTTGAAAATAGGTCTGAAAAACAGGGTGCGTCTTATATGCCGATAATCAGTTTATTACTTTCATTTCTGGAAATATTATCTGTTCCGAGTTACGTGATTTCTTTCTTGCTTCCTTGTGGTGTGTGTGAGAGCATTCCTGTTACGTAGAATTCAGTGGATGCACATGCCCTGTCATCGACGATCGCAGCTGTGTTCCTGTTCATTTAAACTTTCCAATTGTTGTTGTGGTTGTAGTGAACGGTGATAAATTTCTGCGTTAAATTTTCTCTAAATTTCTTAGCAAATTATGGCTGAAAAACATTGGCATTGCTACAATATTGCATACAAGATATGTGTGATTGCATATGCTAAAGAACATGGAAACAGGGCTGCAGAGAGGTATTTCAGGGGCCACTCCCAACTGAGAAAATGATAAGAACTTGGATAAAGTTTTTTCCCTAAAAAACTGTGAGGTGATGGTGGGGGGGGGGGGGTTACAGATGATGGCTGAAGAACTGCAACCAACCAGCAAAAGTAGATGTCAAGGAAGATGTTAGGACTGAGGAAGACATTTCATTTGAGACTATGTGTGGTGAGATAGAGATGAACAGTACAAAATGTATCATTGATTGCTGCTATAGACTGGAGGGCGGGGAGAATGAACAGAAAGATGTGGCTGTCTATCAGCACTTTAGCACAATAAGTGCATCCTGAGCAATTATTATGGGGGGGGGTCTCCAACTACAGGGACATGGATTGAAGGGCGAAAAGAGTGCATAGTAAGATGGAATTTATACAGTTTCTAACTAGGCGTTTGAGTGTGTGTGCTTAATCTGGTAAGAGTATCAGAAGCATGATACTCGTACCATGATAACACTCTGAACAATAAATTACACGATAACCACAGCAATTAACTTGAATGAAATGAAAGTACAGATATTGCATACTGAAAATAACAGTACATCATCAGAGTGTGTAGAAACAAGCAAATCAAAGGAACGGGAATACAGATGAAGCTCGTCTTCTCCATAATAGCAGGTTTAAATATGAACTCCTTTTCAAAGAAAGTTGTGAAGCCCTTTTACAATCAAAAATAGTTTTTAATAATATTTTTAATAATATTATTTATTAATATTAATTTCTAGGACACGGCAACAGTTTTTAATTGGTATACCACCGAATGCTGTATGTACTTTGTGTTCCCTTGCTTTTGATTTGCTTGTTTCTATACACTGATGATGTACTGTTATTTTCAGTATGAAATATGATAACTACAGTAATTAACTTTCATTTCATTCAAGTTAATTACTACAGTTATAATGCAATTTATTGGTTATAGTCATTCCACAGGTACCTTTAAAGATTAAACTTAAATGATAGTCACTGTACATTTTTTTTTTCAGCAAAGTAGCTGGCTACCTTATATTGGAGTTAAATACATTCTGTTTTTTTGTATATGTTTCAGCCATTATAAAAATATAAGATGTCCACTATACATGTTCTGAAGGAACATGTAGTTATTAACCTTCATGTCAAGGAATGCAGAAAGCTGTTAGAAGATTCAGCAAGCTACATTTGGAAGAAAAAAAAAAGCTAGTTTTTTTAATTGACTTCTATTTCTTAAGCTCTGTTTTAATAATGATATTATCCTTAACTATATAAAAATCATAAATCCCAAGAACATAAATCCTGCTGTGCACAAAACTAAATAAATATTGAGAGGTTACTGATTGAATATCGAGAGGTGGTTATTGGGTTGACACTAGGGAGTTCTTTCACTTGGTTGAACAGCGGGAAGGAGTTCATGACAAGGGACCATCCCTGGAAGTTACAAAAGGAAACTGTGAGAAAGAGGGTGAGGAGTTGTTTCTTTGCATGGAGGGTGGTTGAACCATGGAATGCATTGCCTGATGGAGTGGTGAGAACGAGAATGTTTAAATTTATAATTATAAATTTAAACACTTAAATTTTAAATTATAAATTATAAATTTATAATTTTAGAATTTAAAATTAGAATAAAGAAGCAGTCACATCGTTCAGCCATTACCTACCTCTGTTAATAACAAGTGGGTTAAAAATTTAACAAATAGACCAGTCAGATACAATCAAATGTATTATCAAATGGGCCATCATTTCTTTTGATAATACGTTAAATTTCCCACTTAGAAATTATGATATGTTGAATAAAGGCATCAGAGAAATACACATAGCTGTAGTAAACAGATTAGGGTTTTGAAGTTGCCCAGATTCTATACAAAGCAAAACTTCCTCCTTTGAATACACCTTTTCTCAGAAGTACAGCAGGCTCTTTGTTCTTTATGCCACAACACTAATATCATAATTTCTAGAACCGGTATGGGTAATGCTACTTTTCTGATGGATACCACAGAGTATAATCATCAACTTAATATTTTACTCTTAGACAGCCAATATATAGTGTACTCAGCAAGCACCCTGCTCAGAACTAACCAAACAAAGAAATTATATTATTGAATTAGGTACATTCATTGGTTGCTACCACTATTGAAAAACTGCAGTCATCATACTCACCCTGTACATATCTGTCCTTCCAGTGTTCATAAATATGGTTATCCATTTTGTCGTATAGTTGATTGTAATGACTTTCCCACTTACCATCTTTCTAAATATCATTCTAGTCTTCTTGTAAACATGACTGGCTACACTACTTCTTATATTAAAAAGAGCATTGACTTTAAACATAAAATTAAAGGTCTCCTTTGATGTAGTTTTCCTATTTACAGGAACTGCTTTATTTCCTATAAGCTTTTTTTTTTCCTTAAGGACATGTAAATTATTACTGTGATTATTTTAAAAAATTAGCAAAAAACTATGTTATCATCAATACTGTTGAAATCTCTATATGTAGCACTTAGTGCTGAATCTTTTAAAATAATACACTGAAGGTTAACTTGTTCAAATTCACCATCACGCAGGCTGATTTGTGTGGCAGAATAAGTTGTGCAAGCAAATTGAAGTGACAGTTCAATTTGTTTGCACAACTCACCATTTTTAGCTGATTGTTATTATTATACAGGTATATCCATGGAGTCAGAAGATTCATTGTTGGAGATCCATTATTCACACACTAGCTGTCATTCACACAATACCTATCATACCTACCATACCACTTATCATACAATACCTATACAATACCTATCATACCACTTACACTCGTTCAGTTATAAAGCACCCACAACTACCTCTGGCAACCCATTCCACCCATTCGCCACCATCCCAGCAAAACATCTAGTCCTAACACCCTTGCTAACCATGCTCTTACACAGCTTTTACTGGTGACCCTCCCCCTTAGTCTCTACCTTCTTGCTGTGTACTGATAAAAGTTTTCAGTGTCAATCCTGTGAAGCAAAAAAAATTGGTACCTTTAATACTTTAAATGCTTCTAACATGTCTCCTCTTTTTTGCCTGTTATCTAATTTTTTTAAGCCATCAATCTATTCTCCTAGGAGCATTTCACAGTCTTTGTCACTCATCTCTGGAACCTTTCAACAACTTCTTCATCCCCATGGACTCTGGAAGTCCATATCTGTGCACAATCACCCAGTGTGACCTTATTAAAGCCTTATATAGTAGAACAATAACCTCTCTATCTCTGCTTGTTAGTGTGTGTTCTTCAACAGCTATGTAATCTTTTGTTTTAGTTACCTTCACAATATGCCCTCCAAGTTTCAACTCCCTGTTCACTATCAAACTCAAGTTCCTGGCTTCATCAGTTTCCTGCTGTTCAGTTCCATAAATATAGTACACAGGTTGTGATCTCTTCCCAGAGTGCATCACCTTACACTTGGCCACATTAAACTGGTAGCCATTTACCTTTGCAGAATCTCTGCATCATCTTCATTTACCATTGCTCTTCCCAGTTTAGCATCATCAGCAAGCAGTTGAATATTTCCTGTCAAAATATTTCATATATCATTGATATACAAATTAAACAACAGATGACCAAGTACTGAGTCCTGTGATATGACACTGATCACTTGCCTTTTCCTTGGACTCAGCTCTTCCATAAATCACTCTTTCATATCTATCTATGAGCCACCCTCTAATCCAAATCACTAAATTTACCCTCCCCCTCCCCATTTGCTCCAATTTAGGCAATAGAGAACTATGTGGAACCTTGTCAAATGCTTTTCCAAAATCAAGCAATATCATTGAATAGCCATTTCCCTTATTATTATTACCCCAAGATCCTATGAAGTCAAAGACTCATTGAGGAGGTCCTTTTATCATACACACAGCTCATCATACCGTGTCTTAAACACACACTCAAATTCTCTTCAGACAACACACTCTCAGGCAAGGCATTCCAATCATTCACAAATCTGCATGCAAAAAACCTGCCTCTCATTCCCCTACTCACATCCTTTTTATACAGTTTCCAGAGATGACTTCTGGATCTCCCATGATCTCCCACTGTTTTTCTGTAGAACTTCTCCAACATTGATCTTATAACAACCCCTTACTAACTTGTAGGTCTCTATCGTATCTCCCGCCTCTTCTTCCTGTTCACTAGACTCTGCAAATTGCATCTTCTCAATCTTTCCTCATATTTGACATTCCACAGGTCAGAAACTACCTTATTCAGTCACCTGTGGACCATTTCCAACATCTCCCCATCCTTTTGAAAACCAGGTAACCAAATCTGGGCACGGTAGTCCATGTGTGGCCTAGTCAAAGCCTTATAGAATGGCTTTGATTCCCTACTTCTATAAGTCAGTGTCCTCTGCATCATTCCAGAAGTCTTTATGTTGTCTTCACAATTTTGGCAATGCGTCCTCTAATTTTCAGATCCTTATCCACTATCACCCAAGATCTCTTATTTCCTCCACTTCTGACAATATATCCTCACCAAACATAAATTCTACATCCCATCTTTGTTTCCCAAATTTTAAAACCTTACATTTTGCAACATTGAACTTGCATCCCCATTTCTGTGCCCAATCACTCAATTTATTCAAGTCTTCTTGTAAGGCCAACATCTTCTCTACTCTTCTTTGTTTGTCCCAATATCTCCAACCAAATCTTTGCCAATATCATTAACATGCAAGTTAAACAGTACTAGCCTTAAAACAGACACCTGGGTATACTGCTGGTGATTTTCATTTTCCAGGATACTGCTCCCCCCCCCCCCCCATACACAACTTGCTGATACATATCAGATAGCCAGTCTCTGATCCAATGCATTAATCTAATATCCAACCCCCATCTTTAGTTTGACTATCAACTTATTATGTGGTAATCTATCAAAAGCCTTTGCAAAATCTATGCATACTACTATGTATCCCTCTCCTTTGTCCATGGAAGCCGTCATCTTATTGTAATAAGTAAGCAGATTACTAAAAGATGACCTTCCTTTAGCAAACTATGTTATCCATCAAAGATAATACCATTGTTTTCAACTCACTTCTGGATCCTAGTTCTCACAAACTTCTCCAACAACTTAACCACAACGCCTGACACACAGATGGGCCTATAACTTGACGACTGAGTTCTATCACCTCCTTATGAAGCAGCACAATCTTGCCCTCCTTCCACTCCTTAGGAACTTGACCCAGGGCAAGACTCATATTAAAAAAAAATATGTAAAGGCAGATGTCAACTTCATGATGCATTCCTTCAGAATAAGTGGTGAGAGGTTATGAAGTCCCACAGCTTTATTAACATCAGGTTTGCTCAATTCCCCCATACACTTTTTGTTTACTTATAGTCAGTCTCTCCTACCCATCATCAACTGCTCTGATGTCACATTCACAAGAATGAAAGACCTTTATGAACTGCTTATTAAATATCTCCACTATCACCCCCAAGATCTCTTATTGATATACCAAGTCACCCGCCCTGCCTGGTCTTTGTGATCTTCATGGAATTGGTTATTACCACTTCTCTTATGCTGCCTTCATAATGCCCTTTTTTTCTGTATCGCATGGAAGTGAGTGGCATGAGTATGGAAAATGAGAGAATGGGTGTGTGCAAGAGGAACAGGGAACTGGGGAGGCTCATGGTGGACAGAGGTACACAGTGTGAGAAAGGTAGATGCTCCAAGAGGATGTTAAATCGTGTAGACAGGAAAGGAATGGGAAGACCTGGGATCAAGAGGTAACAGTTGCAATTGAAGAAGGTTCTAAAATAAATAAGCAGAAAGGGAAATGGCCTAAGTCGAGCATGGAGAGATCACATTGAATGAGTGGTATCAGTGGAACTAGCTGTAGATCCAGGAATGAGCTGTTGTGTTTGTATACAATTGCTAGAAGCGTAAGAAATAAGGCAAATGAAATGGTTGCACGAATTGAGTCTGTTCACCCAAAAATTGTTGGAATAAGTGAGACATGGTTAGATGAGGACAACATCCTGACAGGAATAGAGATGTAAGGGTATGAGGCGTTTCATGAGTATAGAAAGGGTAAAATGGGAGTGCTATTGATGATAGAGAAAGAGTTATGTCCATACAAAGTAGAAATGAAAGAGGAAAATAATGCCAGTGGTTTTGAGGAAGTATGGTGTGAGATAGAGGTGAATGGAATGACATACTTCATTGGATGTTGTTATAGACCAGGTAATATGGATGGTAGTGACTATGAAATATATAATCAAATAAGAAAAGAGTGATCATTATGGGCAATTTTAATTATGGCAATGAATGATGAGATAGCAACTGGAAGTAAAGAAAACGAGTTTCTTGAGTTTTTGAGTGATAACTATCTCAGACAGTATGTAACAGAGGGCACACAAGAATTGAGATTCTTGGATTTGGTCATCTCATCAGAGGACGTAATTATAAATGCGGTGTCAAATCACCTACCAGTTGGTGAGAGTGACCATGAGATGATTACCTGGGTGGTTGCCAGCGGTGTGAGGACCTGTGTAAGAAAAGGGTATATGTGGAACTACAAGAGGGGGGGGGGGATTATGAAGAGCTCAGGAGACAGCTTGCGGGTGTCGTATGGAATGAGAAGTTAGCTGGGAAAGAGATCGATGCAGCTTGGGGGATTTTCAAAAACTATCTATCTAGTAGATGCAATGTCTAAGTGTATTCCAAGGGTGAGAAGGTTAAATAAGGTAGGTGTGAGATGGATGAATAAAGAGATTAAGCATGTGATACAGAGAAAAGGGGCATTATGAATCCTCATCAATTCCATGAGGACTACAAAGACTAGTCAAGGCAGGTGACTTGGTTGGTGAGAGTAGCTAAAGTGGGGTATGAACAACAGTTAGCTAATGAAGCCAAAAAGAATCCTAAGGAGTTCTTTCTACAGTAAGGTGATGGCATCCTTGGACAGAAGAGAGGGATACGCAGTAATATACTTAGATTTCACAAAGGCTTTTGATAGATATTACCGCATGATAAGTTGATAGTCAAACTAGAGTGGATGGGGTTGGATATTAGATTAGTGCACTGGATTGGAGACTGGCTATCTGATAGGTATCAACAAGTTGTGTATGTGGGAGCAATATCCCAGAAAAGGAAAGTCACTAGTGGTGGTGGTGCGTGTCAGGGGTATGTTTTAGGGCCATTACTGTTTAACTTGTATGTTAATGATATTGGCAAAGATTTGGATGGAGATATTCAGTTGTTTGCAGATGATGCAAAGTTGGGACGAACCAGGAAGAGTAGTGAAGATGTTGTGGCCTTACAAGAAGACTTGAATAAATTGAGTGATTGGGCACGGGAATCGGGATGAAAGTTCAACGTCGCAAAATTTAAGATTTTAAAATTTGGGAAACAAAAATGGGATGCAGAATTTATGCTTGCTGAGGATATATTGTCGGAAGTGGAGGAAATAAGAGATCTTGGGGTGATAGTGGATAAGGATCTGAAATTTAAGGGACACATTGCCAAAATTGTGAAGACAACACAAAGGCTTCTGGGAATGATGTGGAGGATACTGACTTGTAGATGTAGGGAGATTCTTGTTCCATTGTATAAGGCTTTGATTAGGCCACACATGGACTATTGTTCCCAGATTTGGTCATCCAGTTTTCAGAAGGACAAAGAGATGTTGGAAATGATCCAGAGTCGACTGACTAAGGTAGTTGCTGACCGCTGGAATTTGTTATCATAGAGACCTACAAGTTGGTAAGGAGTTTGTTATTGGATCAATGCTGGAGAAGTTCTACAGAAAATGCTGGGAGATCAGGGGGAGAACCAGTGGCCAGTAGGAGATCAGGGGGAAACCAGAGGGAGTAAGAAGCAGGTTTTTTTCATGCAGATTTGTGAATGATTGGATTGCCTTGCCTGAGAGTGTGGTGTCTGCAGAGAATTTGTGTGTGTTTAAAGCACTTGATGAAGAGCTCTGTATGATAGAAGGACCTCCCAGCCGAGTCTTTGACTCCATGGGGTCTTGGATAATAATAATAATAATAATTCCACACCTACCTTATTTAACCTTCTGACCTTTGGAATACATTTAGACATTGCTTCTAGTAGATAGTTCTTGAATATCTCCCAAGCTGCATTGATCTCTTTTCCAGCTAACTCCTCATCCGATGCTACACCTACAAGCTGTCTCCTGAGCTCTTCATAGTCACTAGCCTTGTAATTCCACATGTACCCTTTTCTCGCAAAGGTCCTCACACTGCTGGCACTCATCCAGGTAATCATCTCATGGTCACTCTCACCAATTGAAGGGTGATTGGACACCTCATTTATAATTACATTCTCTGATGAGATGATCAAATCCAAGACCCTCAGTCCTCATGTGCCCTCTCTTACATACTGTCTGAGGTAGTTGTCAAAAACTATAGAAACTAGTTTTCTTTACTTCCAGTTGCTATCTCATCTTCCCAGTCTATATTGCCATAATTAAAATCACCCATTTCATATTTGCTTGACTAATTTGATTACACATTTCATAGTCACTACCATCCACATTACCAGCTCTATAACAATATCTAATCAATTATTTCATTCTATTCACCTCTATAGAGATATAGAAAGAGATATATCATCAATAGCACCCCCCTCCCTTTTTACCCTTCCTATCCTCACAAAACACCTCATCTATAGCTAGTTCCAGGAACTTCTCATTCCTGGAACTAGCTATAGATCCAGGAATGCGCTGCTGTGTTTGTATACAAATGCTAGACGTGTAAGAAAGAAAGCAGATGAAATGGTTGCATTAATTGAAATTTCTCAATTAATGCAACCAATCTCAATCCAGCCATATCTCAATCATTCCAATAATTTTTGTTCACACAAAAATTGTTGGAATGAGTGAGACATGGCTGGATGAGGACTACATCCTGAGAGCAATAGAGATGGAAGGGTATGTAGTCCTCATCCAGCCATGTCTCACTCATTCCAACAATTTTTTACGTGAACAGACTCAATTAATGCAGCCATTTCATCTGCTTTGTTTCTTACACTTCTAGCATTTGTATACAAACACAGCAGCACATTCCTGAATCTATAGCTAGTTCCACTGATACCACTCATTCAATGCGATTTCTCTATTCTCATCTCGAATCATTTCCCTTTCTCCTTATTTATTTTAGAACCCTCTTCAAATCCAACCATTTTCTCTTGAGCACAGGTAGTGGTACTTTTGTAGCACCCACCTTTCTCACTCTGTGTTCCCCCCTGTCCACCCTGAGCCTCCCCCATTATCCAACTCCGTTGTCACTTTATTATAAAATGTATGCAGAGTTGTAAGGGCAAGACCTACCTTTCACAAAACCATGTTGTCCCTTATAAAGTATCATATTCCTCTCCACCTAGTCCTGAATTCTGTCTTTAACTAATTTCTCCAATACCTTAACTACCACTCCTGAGATTCTGATTGGCCTGTAATTTACTGCTTCTGTCTTGGAACCTCCTTTATACAATGGGTCGGTTTTGTCCTCTTTTCACTCCATTGGCACGTTTTCAGTATTGAGGCTTAAATTCAAAAACTTGGGTAAAAGAGCTGTTTCTCATAATGCATGGGCTAATATGCAATCTAATCCCATGTCTGTGTTTGTATTAAGGTTCTGCAATATTATAAGCACCTCCATTTCTTCTACCGTTGTTGTTCTGTCAGTCACACTGCCATTACAATGTTACCAGCTAGTGGTACAACCTGCACAATGCTCACTCAGTAATTCACCCATTTGGTTTAGTTCTGTTATTTATCACACCACCATCAGCACTTTTTAAAGTCATCCTTCCATAGTCATTCCTCTTTTACTTCACACATAGCAAAAGAACTGTTGAGGATTTCTTTTGGTCTCATAAGCTTAAACTCACCACTGTTCACTCTTCTTACTCTCTATTCAGACTTCTGGCATTTGCTCATGAAACACTTTCGACAAACACGTACCCCAGTTTCATTCTTCTTCCATAAATCTCTCATTCTGTGAAGGCGAGACATTTTGCACATGCTGCAACGAACATAGTCATGCATGTTAAAATCACCTCTCATTGTTTTGTGCATCGGTGCCATGACACACAGTACAGTACACAAGAAAACCAATATTAAATATTTAAAAATTAGAAAATTAAGCACACTACCCTTGCAGTTAATCAAACAAACAGTCATGAATATAATGATGCAAAAAGAATGGTTTTTTGCTAAATACTTCCAAAACGTACTATCTTTCAGCATCAAAATTCACCTTGCACTATCATCTGTCCTCTCGTGGTGAGAGCAATCAATCACTGAAATAATGAATCATTATTTTATGGAACTTCTGAAAGTCATTTCTTCTGTACCTTTCCCCTTAATCTCATATCTGGCTTTGATTCATAGGTGATATCTTTGATGTCTGATCCCATTCAGAGATAGGATTACTACATAGGCTGTTCAATAAGTAATACGACTATATTTATACAGAAAACAGATTACCTTTAATCGTCATCATTTACATGGTCTTTTTCAAAGTTACTACTGTGAGACGCGATGCATTTGTACCAATGTTGCGTCCACTTCTTAAACACGTGAGAGTCCGTTTTTTGAGAGTTCTTTCAAAACCACCTCCGCAGCTTTTACACATGCTTTGTTGTTTTTGAAATGGCGGCCTCTTAGTGGTTTCTTGAGCTGAGGAAACAGCCAGAAATCGCACGGTGCGAGATCAGGACTGTATGGAGGGTGTGGTAGGATATCTATGTTGTTCTTCTGCAAAAGTCCACTACACAACCAGCAATATGTGGCCTTGCATTATCGTGGTGCAATAAGAAGCCATTCTTCAGCAATGGACGCTTCCTTTTGACGTGCTTGATGATAATCGCTGCTGTGTTGATCATTGTCTCTGTGATGGACGTTGAAGGTCTTCCCTCACGTTCAAGATCTTCCACATTTTGCCTTCCTTCCTTAAAAGTTTTATGCCAGCGAAAAACACTTGCCCTCTACATTGCTTCATCATGGAAAGCTTCGCGTATCATGTTAAAAGTGTCCGATGCCGATTTTTGCAAATGCACACGAAATTTAATCGCATAACATAACGCTGTTCCAAGGATGCTTCCATTTCGAAGACTGGTCGCACCTCGTAGGCACGCCGATGAACACTTGCATTTAGTCATGTGACACTCTGGCACATCAGCCCGTATACGCCATCTATCAACCTCTTTTGTTAATACATACCTTAACAGTTCTTTATTCCACAGAAATTAATATTGTGATGAGTGGTTTCGCCACAGTAAAATTAGTCTTATTACTTATTGAACAGCCCACTACAATTTCAAGATATGTTAAACTTCATGTACTATATATCAAATATCAAATTTGCTACTAATGTGAATCCAACAAAATTCTTCCTTTCTGGATAGATTAATAATCTGTTCTTCACAACAAGCAGTATTCAATTTTCTGTTTATAGAAAACCTTAATTCACTCCATCATAGAAAACAGGTATCAAAACAAAACCATTATACACAAAGCTCACACAATCTGTTCTTCTTATTCTCTTCTGTTGAAGGAATTAAATCAAATAAAAATTGCTTTTACTACTAATGGATATATAATTAAACTACCATCCAGAAAATTGTCAATAGATATCATCCATCAACCAGACTGCAATCTGATGTAAACACAGAGTTTCCATATTCTTCTTCAAAGGAACATTAGAACGAATAGTATGGATTCTTCATAAGTATAATCTAAACACTTTCAAACCAGCTCAGAAATTGTCTTCTTTTCTACCATCCACCACAGATAATATCTCTCTCTCTCTCTCTCTCTCTCTCTCAGTAAGTTCTTTCTTTTAGGGTTACATGGTGATCAGCACTCATATTTGTAGATTTAGGGACTCAAAAACACACGTGTTGAACAGATTATTTTATTACTTACAAATAAGATAAAACTTGACGTTTCGACCTCTATATCGAAATCATCATCGGAAGAATACAACTGTATACAGAACCAAGCTACATGCTCATGCTTTCTATATCAGTAAACTAAATCTACATAGTTAATAAATCTTTTTTCTAGCCTGACCTCTAGTGATAGAAAGGAAAAGCACACTCAAGGAATTGGTAGGTCAGTCCCCTTCCTACATAAACAATACACAACATTTCATCAGTAAAATCAGAAACATTACACTCACCGACCAAGATTTATTAATCAGCTTTGACATAACTTCCCTTTTCACCAATGTCCCAATCAATGACACGATCTTGCTACTACAGAACATATTTCCACATGATATCACGGCCCTCTTTGCCCACGTACTCCACTCCGGATATTTCGTATGGCAAAACAATTTTTACCTTCAAAAAGAAGGCACAGCCATGGGCTCACCACTTTCCCCCCCAATAGCTAACTTTTATATGGAAGACTTTGAGCAACGTGCTCTAGAGACAGCATATCTACAGCCCAAAATTTGGCTCAGATACGTCGACGATATTTTCGCCATTTGGCCCCACGGCCGCGAAGCTCTAAATACATTCCTTAGTCACCTAAACAAACAACACAAACGTATCCAATTCACCATTGAAATGGAAAAAAACGACTCTCTTCCTTTCCTAGACACACTAGTCACACGTCTTCCCTCTGGCTGTCTCTCCTTCTCAGTTTACCGCAAACCTACACACACAAGCCAATACATACACAAAAATTCTTACCACCACCACCCAACACAAAAATTAGGTGTCATAAGCACCCTTAAACACAGAGCCTTAACTATTTGTTCGAATGAACAGGCTGTAAACCAAGAATACAAAATCATCAACCAAACATTTATCAAAAATGGATACAATAAAAAAACTATTCACAAGATCCTCCATAAAGATACCAGTAAGAACAAAAAAGATTTCAAGAATGCCATTGCCATTCCTTATGTTACAGGCATTTCAGAAAAAATAGACAGAACACTTCGCAAATACAACATTAAAACCACCTTTAAACCCCCAAATAAGCTAAGACACCTACTCAGTTCCTCTAAAGATCCTCTTCCACACCTAGCACACCCAGGGGTATACAAAATACACTGCACATGTAACATACCATACATAGGGGAAACAGGGCGAACTATCCCAATCAGACAAGACGAACACAAACGACACATTAAATACCTCCACTTCGGTAAAACAGGCCTTTCTGACCGTGCACTCCAAACATACCATAGAATTGACTGGAAAAATACCAAGTCCCTACACTGCACCAAAACCTGGTTTGAGAGAAAATTTAAAGAGTCTTGTGAAATGCTCAAACACAACCCAAATCCCAACAAAAATGATGGCCTCACCATTTCAAGAATGTGGAGGACCCATCTACAACCTGTATAACATCCTAAACTAGCATTAGAAAAATTCCCACTACAAGAACACAACCTGGTGACCTGGTGAAGTGTTTAGAACATTCAATAGCAACTGAAAGAAATCATTTTGTAACTATCCAGAATATTAATACATGAGGACTCTAACAGTTTATTGTAGTTGCATTTATCTATTTATAATATATATATAAATTTTTTTTTTTTTTTTTATATAATTTTATTTCTTTCTTTCTTTATTTTTGTTTTTCCTTTCTATCACTAGAGGTCAGGCTAGAAAAAAGATTTATTAACTACATAGATTTAGTTTACTGATATAGAAAGCATGAGCATGTAGCTTGGTTCTGTATACAGTTGTATTCTTCCGATGATGACCTCGATATAGAGGTCGAAACGTCAAGTTTTATTTTATTTGTAATTAATAAAATAATCTGTTCAACACGTGTGTTTTTGAGTCCCTAAATCTACAAATATGAGTCTCTCAGTAAGTATTGTCTTTCAAACTTCCTTTCATGTTGACTTTATTTTGGACGGATCAAACATTCTGCTGAGATTGGAATCCAAGAACATCATGATTACACATCAAATTCTTAGAAACCAAAAAGTTTATTCTTGATTTCCATGTCATTAATGCTAGACACAAAATTCTTATGAATCAAACTACAATTCTTGACTCCAGTAGATTGTCAGCCTCAAGTTTTGGGAATAATTGCAATTGACTGTTTATAATTTTTTGTAATCATGAATAAGTTACATAACTTTTTTATTTAAATTATAGAGCTACTCATTGGACTCTAATAGTGTATTCTCCTGTTAATTCAACTGTAACTGAGACATGAGCAACAAATGTTTTCATCTGATCTTCTCTTCTTGATGATGTCCTTGTAATATATGAAATATAATTCGAGTTGAATAAATGATATTTTTCTATACATCCATTATAAAAATATTCTGTCATCCATTATAAAAATATAATATGGAATTTATGTAGTTATTAAGGGATAATTACATGAAATAGCATGTGATGGAGGGGGACTAGGGATTTGAGAGTTCTGGAAATAGTAATAACATCAGAATATGTGTCCATAACCAAGTGGCCACTTTACCTTTCTTGTGGGGAGGGAGAAATAACCTTTCAGTCTTGTCCTGGGAAGTAGCTAAGCATGTGGAGTTCTTTGTATGAAGCTCGCTACAGAGAGGAAGCTTTTTTGTAAGAACCTCTCTGTAGCACACCCTGTTCATGATGGAGGGGAACTCCCAGTGATGGTACTAACTTTTTTATCCTTCCTCTTTTTCATTGCTTTTCTTACTGTATTTTTCATTCTACTTCTCCAGAGTTTTTTTTTTTTTTTTTTTTTACTATCTTGTCTTCCAGAACGCTAGGATCTAACATCCTTTTGCCTTGTCTAATATGTGTTGTGACCAATAATGTACATCCAGAAAGGGCAATCCTGATAGTTTTGTGCTATTTTAGCCTCTGCTTTGGCGAGATGGGTGTTCCTGGATTGTCTAGCCAGGATCAGTTGGCTAGTGGGCTTGCCAGATAGGGGTCGACAATATTGCAATAAGTTTCCCACTCCATAGTCTGGGATTAGAGCTCGAGGCTTGTTGTGGTGCTGGTATTGTGTCCATGGTAGCCCTGGTGGTCCACTCCTGAGCACAGTCATTGCTTGCCAGTCAGGGGATATGATGGATAGGGAGTTCTGGTACTGAACCAAAAAAAAAAAAAAAAAAAAACCCTCTTGTTTGTCCTGTCAGACATACATTCCTGATACATTGAGATGCTTTAAATGTCAGAAATATGAGTATGCTCAAACTGCCTGTCGTGGTTTTTCTCCCCTGTGCTTGATGTGGCATTAAAGAGCATGATAAGAAATCTTGAATTCTTCATCCTCAAATATTTCAGGTCCCTAACAAGGTCCCAACCAATTACTGATGGGATAGATAGATCATTTGATAATAGAAGTAAGAAACAAGATGATGCCAGCAGGGGCGGCTCGTGCATTGGCACTGCGGAATCCTGAGCACTCCCAATTTTTCTTGATATATAAATATATTTATTAATTTATTTATATTTGCTTGTAATATTTAATTTTATCATCAACAATCCTATAATGCAATTCCCTTATTTTGTATAAAAAATAATAAAAATCCATCTTGTAGCACTTAGGAGGGCAAAGGACGCTAGGAGCACTGTGTTTACCACAGCGTCATATTGCTACGCACGAAAGCATACGCACGTCATACTTTTAATTACAATTAAAGGAATGGATTTTATTTTTAAGTAATTTTGAATTATACTAAACTGTATAATTTTATCGATAATAAACAATATTTTTTCATGAAACAAAACAAGAAGAATATATTTTATTTTTAAGTAATTTTGAATTATATCAAACTATAATTTTATCGATAATAAACAATATTTTTTCCTGTTTAATTTTTTAAAAAAATTTTTACCATGATTTTGATATTTTAACCAAACACGTATACACTGTACTTATCAGTGTATATGTATATTTCGAAAGTTGCAGCACCCCCACGATTTCAAGCCACAAGCAGCCACTGGATATCAGTATAAATGTACCAGTTTTTTTGGTCATGCATGCAACGGGTGCCAATTGTGAAAATGTCACCCTTCTTTATTCAAAAAGATTTAGAAGAACTGGAAGGTTCTCTGAAAACATTTGAAAAACTACCTTCTGATAATATACTTGTAAAAGCATCATGTCAACAACATTCTGAAAAACTATTCAGAGCGACATCAATAGGTGGAATACTAACTATAAGACTTTTTTGAATGTTAGTCAAACGAGTTTTAATTTATTGTCCTACACGTTTCACTGATTTTTGCTATCGGCATCTTCAGGGATACAATTCATAAGCGATATGAAGGTAACAGACTAGGTTTTAACTGACCGTTCTAATTCATACAAAATTAGGATTGTGCGAGACAATGCGCTTGTCTCGGGAACATGATTTATTTGTTGCGAGACATAATGTAATTGGCGTGAAAGTTCATTTCTTTGATGTTCAGTGATCTAATTAAAGCTTTCCAAATTTCCAGTAGGATTAGACCTTGATTCTTATTTAGGTCTCCTGTTGAACGGGCGACCGTAGCAGCCTCCTTGAAGGTTCTGGAATGGTAGTTCTCTTCTATATAGGGCATATGACTCTTATCCCACTCAATAAGATGGTTGGTAGAGGCAAAGTGGCAAGAAAGGCCTGAAATATCTTGTCTGTTGTTTCTAACATAGCCTATGTGCTCCTTCTGTCTCGTTTCGAAGCTTCTAGAGGTCAACGTAACTAACGCCACAGGAGCAAGGTATATTACATACTCCAGAGTACTTGTAGAATGGATGAGGGTCTTTCGGTGATCTTAAAAATTTCCGAATAATATTGACCGGCTTGAATGCTACTCTAATATTGTGGTTTTAGAAGGATAGCCAATTTTTTGGAAATGCTGCTGACAAATGTAATAGTTATAGTACTGATGTATTGGGTGTCATCACGTCTTTGTAGTATATCCGAAAAGAGAATCTTGTTGCAGAGTCTTTTTGGATAACCATTTAAAGATAGCTCTCTGGATATTGTAGTTAATTCTTTTTGTAAGTCATCTTGGTCTGTTGTGTAATGTATAGCTCTTTTCTTAAGCATATGGATAATACTAAGTTTCTGAGATATATGATGTGACGAGTTGAAATGGAGGTAACGTCCAGTATTCATAAGTTTTCTATACACAGATAGGTTGATACTGTTATTGGTTTGTTTTTTTATTAGGATGTCCAGGAATGGAAGTTTTTCATCTTTTTCAATTTCTAATGTGAATTTGATGGTATGGTGGAAACTATTGATTTGGTTGAGATAATCCATTAGTTCTTCTTTCGTATGATTCCAAATGATAAAGATGTCATCTACATATCTGTACCAAGTTTTCGGTTTTGGAATAATTTGAGATAAGATTTTATCCTCTAGGTCTTCCATGAATAAGTCAGCACAAGAAGGAGAGAGGGGGGCTACCCATGGCTAATCCGGTAAGTTGTTTGTAGATGTTTTTTGCCAAATGAAATAGTTCGAAGTTAAACAATGATTGAACAAAGTAGTGATGTTTCTTGGGAATAAGTTGTCTAAGATTTTGATGACTTCCACAACTGGAATGTTTGTAAACAGAGATGTGACGTCAAGGCTTGCTAGTATATCATCTTCAGAGATAGGGATGTTTTTTAATTTTTCAATAAAATGTTGTGAGTTTTTGATATAAGTTTCCAAGTTGTGAATGTGTTGTTGTAAAATCTTGGCTAGATATTTAGACAGTTGGTAAGTTGGAGAATAGATCTATCAACTATTGGACGTAATGGTGTACCTTCTTTATGTATTTTAGGAACGCCATACAATCTTGGAGTCAACAGGTGCATGGATTTTAGCTTTCTTATTAAGTCTATAGGGCATTTAGTCATTCCACATAATTGTCATTCACAACTCGGATACTTATATCAAAAACTCACAATATTTTATTGAAAAATTAAAAACATTCCTATCTCTGAAGATGATATACTAGCAAGCCTTGACGTCACATCTCTGTTTACAAACAATCTAGTTGTGGAAGTCGTCAACATCTTAGACAACTTGTTCCCAAGAAACATCACTACTTTGTTCAATCATTGTTTAACACATCCGCTGCCATGCTACTTCAGCATAGTCTGTTCCTGTATGCCGAGCAATTTCACTTCTTCAAGGTCAGTACGGTACTCTCATTGCCAGTGGTCAGTGTCATACGAGTATACTCGTAGTTGGCTTGTGCAGACCCTATATCATCTATGAGAATACACAGTTTTGATGCTAGCTCCATAAGCCAATCATTTTCACATCTTCAAGGTCAGTATGGTAATCTCGTTACCGGCGGTAAGCATCATACGAATATACTCGTAGCTGGCTGGTGTAGCTGGTTTACCAACTACGAGTATACTCGTAGTTGGCAACGAACGTGTTAACTTCGAACTATTTCGTTTGGCAAAAAACAGTCTACAAACAACTTACCGGATTAGCCATGGGTAGCCCCCCCTCTCTCCTTCTTGTGCTGACTTATTCATGGAAGACCTAGAGGATAAAATCTTATCTCAAATTACCCCAAAACCGAAAACTTGGTACAGATATGTAGATGACATCTTTATCATTTGGAATCATACGAAAGAAGAACTAATGGATTATCTCAACCAAATCAATAGTTTCCACCATACCATCAAATTCACATTAAAAATTGAAAAAGATGAAAAACTTCCATTCCTGGACATCCTAATAAAGAAACAAACCAATAACAGTATCAACCTGTCTGTGTATAGAAAACTTATGAATACTGGACGTTACCTCCATTTCAACTCGTCACATCATATATCTCAGAAACTTAGTATTATCCATATGCTTAAGAAAAGAGCTATACATTACACAACAGACCAAGATGACTTACAAAAAGAATTTAACTACAATATCCAGAGAGCTATCTTTAAATGGTTATCCAAAAAGACTCTGCAACAAGATTCTCTTTTCGGATATGCCACAAAGAGAACGTGATGACACCCAATACATCAGTACTATAACTATTACATTTGTCAGCAGCATTTCCAAAAAATTGGCTATCCTTCTAAAACCACAATATTAGAGTAGCATTCAAGCCGGTCAATATTATTCGGAAATTTTTAAGATCACCGAAAGACCCTCATCCATTCTACAAGTACTCTGGAGTATGTAATATACCTTGCTCCTGTGGCGTTAGTTACGTTGACCTCTAGAAGCTTCGAAACGAGACAGAAGGAGCACATAGGCTATGTTAGAAACAACAGACAAGATATTTCAGGCCTTTCTTGCCACTTTGCCTCTACCAACCATCTTATTGAGTGGGATAAGAGTCATATGCCCTATATAGAAGAGAACTACCATTCCAGAACCTTCAAGGAGGCTGCTACGGTCGCCCGTTCAACAGGAGACCTAAATAAGAATCAAGGTCTAATCCTACTGGAAATTTGGAAAGCTTTAATTAGATCACTGAACATCAAAGAAATGAACTTTCACGCCAATTACATTATGTCTCGCAACAAATAAATCATGTTCCCGAGACAAGCGCATTGTCTCGCACAATCCTAATTTTGTATGAATTAGAACGGTCAGTTAAAACCTAGTCTGTTACCTTCATATCGCTTATGAATTATATCCCTGAAGATGCTGATAGCAAAAATCAGTGAAACGTGTAGGACAATAAATTAAAACTCGTTTGACTAACATTCAAAAAAGTCTTATAGTTAGTATTCCACCTATTGATGTCGCTCTGAATAGTTTTTCAGAATGTTGTTGACATGATGCTTTTACAAGTATATTATCAGAAGGTAATATACTTGTAAATCTCTTGACTAACATTCAAAAAAAGTGTTATGGTTATTATACAAGTAGTCAAGAAAGAAAATCACAGGTGGAATACTAGTTTCAGTAGCACCTCATAAAACAGTCAACTCTTCTAGAGGAGGTATCTCCTTGGCATTTCTGATGAAGAGATATGATCTGAGCTTAAAGATTAGGGAGTGACAGGTAAGAGGTGCATCCTGATATGTAGGGATGGTCACAACTAGAAACATCATCCTTACTTTTGATACACTTAAGACTCCAACATATGTAAAAGCTGAGTATCTCAACTGTCCTGTTAGATGTACATTCCTGATACACTGAGATTCTTTAAATGTCAGAAATATGGGTATGCTCAAACTGCCTGTTATGGTTCCACCCCCTGTGCTTGGTGTGGTATTAGCATGATAACAAATCTTGCACTGCAAAGAAAACTCAATATGTCAACTATCAGGGATATCATTCAGCTTAATCTCACATCTGTCAGAAGTGGAAGGATGAAAAAGAAATACAATGGATTGAAACAGAAGAAAATATATCATATCAGGATGCAAAAAAGTAAGTTAGCCACTACCATATCTATTCTGAAATCCTCCTTTTGCTGAAAAGGTGGCAGTGAAGAAAATATCAACAGCATCTCAAACTTGTCTGTTTATTCCACCATTTAATAATTTTATCATACATGAACTTTATGATTGTGAGTGCTTCTTTGTGAAGAAGCACTCACAATTATCATTCACATGATTACAGTCTCACTGCTGAAATAACTTCAAAAATGGTCCCAAGAGAATGAATCAGATCGAGAGGGGAGTGATGTGGAAGAGCAGGAGAGTAAGACAGGAGAGATTGAAGGAGTGGAAATGAATGGGGAAGTGAGTGGTATGAGTATAGAAAATGAGAGAATGGGTGTGCAAGAGGAGCAGGGAAACGGGGAGGCTCAGGGTGGACAGGGATACACAGCGTGAGAAAGGTGGATGCTCCAAGAGGAGGTGAGAGCATGTGTAGGCAGGAAAGTAATGGGATGATCAGGGATCAAAAGGAAACAGATGGAATTGCAAAGGGTTCTAAAATGAAGAAGCAGAAAGGGAAATGGCCCCAGTCCAGCATAGAGAGATCACATCGAGTGAGTGGTATCAGTGGAACTAGCTGTAGATCCAGAAATGAGTTGTTGTGTTTGTATACCAATGCTAGAAGTATAAGGAACAAGGCGGATGAAATGGTTGCACTAATTGCATCTGTGCACCCAGAGATTGTCGGAATAAGTGAGACATGGTTAGATGAGGATGACATCCTGACAGGAATAGAGATGGAAAGGTATGATGTGTTTCGTGAGGATAGAAGGGGTAAAAAGGGAGGGGGAGTGCTATTGATGATAGAGAAAGAGTTATGTCCATAAAAGGTAGAGATGCAAGAGGGAAATGGGGCCAGTGGTTTTGAGGCAGTATGGTGTGAGATAGAGGTGAATAGAATCAAATACTTGGTGGGATGTTGTTATAGACCTGGTAATGTGGATGGTGGTGATAGTGAAATGCATAGTCAAATAAGCCAAGCAAATAAGAAAAGGGTGATCATTATGGGTGATTTTAATTATGGCAATATAGACTGGAATGAAGAGATAGCAACTGGAAGTAAAGAAAATGAGTTTCTTGAGTTTTTGAGGGATAACTACCTCAGACAGTATTAACAGAGGGCACAAGAGGATTAAGGGTGTTGGATTTGGCCATCTCATCGGAGGATGTAATTATCAATGAGGTATCAGATCATCCACCAATTGGTGAAAGTGACCATGAGGTGATTACTTGGGTGGTTGCCAGCAGTGCATGGACCCCTGTGAAAAAAGGGTATATGTGGAACTACAAGGGGGGTGATTATGAAGAGCTCAGGAGACAACTTTCAGGTGTAGCATGGAATGAGGAGTTAGCTGGAAGAGAGATCAATGCAGCTTGGGGGATTTTCAAAAAATATTTAGTGGATGCAATGTCTAAATGTATACCACGGGTGAGAAGGTTAAATAAGGTAGGTGTGAGATGGATGAATAAAGAGATTAAGCATGCAATACAGAGAAAAAGGGCATTGTGGAGGCAGCATAAGAGAAGTGGAAGTAACCAATTTCATGAGGTCTACAAAGACCAGGCAAGGAGGGTGACTTGGTTGGTGAGAGTAGCTAAAGAGAGGTATGAACAGCAGTTAGCTAATGAAGCTAAAAAGAATCCTAGGGAGTTCTTTCGATATGTAGCCAGCAAAAGAAAGAATGATTATGGAAGGATGACATTGATTGGAGGAAATGGTATAAAGACAGCTGTTGCAGAATGTGTGGTGGAGATATTTAATGAGCAGTTCATAAAGATCTTTCAATCTTGTGATTGTGACTTCATGGAGAGATTAAGAGCAGTTGATGATGGGGAGGAGAGACTGACTGTAAGTGAGCAAGAGGTGTTTGGGGAGTTGAGTAAACTAGATGTAAATAAGACTGTGGGACTTGATAATATATCACCGCGTATTCTGAAGGAATGTGCCAGAGAGTTGACACCTGCCTTGACATATTTTTTTAATACGAGTCTTGCACTTGGTCAAGTCCCTAAAGAGCGGAAGGAGGGCAAGATTGTGCCACTTCATAAAGGAGGTGATCGAACTCAAGCATCAAACTATAGGCCTATCTGTGTGTCAGGTGTTGTGGTTAAGTTGTTGGAGAAGCTTGTGAGAACTAGGATCCAGAGTTGGGTTGACAACAATGGTATAATCTTTGATGGACAGCATGGATTTGCTAAAGGGAGGTCGTGTTTTAGTAATCTACTTACTTATTACAATAAAGTGACTGCTTCCTTGGACAGAGGAGAAGGATACACAGTAATATACTTGGATTTTGCAAAAGCTTTTGATAGAGTACCTCATGATAAGTTGACAGTCAAACTAGAGCAGATGGGGTTGGATATTAGATTAGTGCATTGGATTGGAGACTGGCTATCTGATAGGTATCAACAAGTTGTGTATGGGGGTGCAATATCCAGGAAAAGGAAAGTCACTAGTGGAGTGCCTCAGGGATCTGTTTTAGGGCCATTACTATTTAACTTGTATATTAATGATATTGGCGAAGATTTGGATGGAGATATTCAGTTGTTTGCAGATGATGCAAAGTTGGGACGAACCATAAAGAGTAGTGAAGATATTGTGGCCTTGCAAGAAGACTTGAATAAATTGAGTGATTGGGCAAGCAAATTGGGATGTGAGTTCAATGTTGCAAAATGTAAGGTTTTAAAATTTGGAAAACAAAGATGGGATGCAGAATTTATGCTTGCTGAGAATATATTGTTGGAAGTAGAGCAAATAAGAGATCTGGGAGTGATAGTGGATAAGGATCTAAAATTTAGGGGACACATCGCCAAAATTGTGAAGACAACACAAAGACTTCTGGGAATGATGAGGAGGACACTGATGTGTAGAAGTAGGGAGATTCTTGTTCCATTGTATAAGGCTTTGATTAGGCCACACATGGACTATTGTGCCCAGATTTGGTCACCTGGTTTTCAGAAGGATGAAGAGATGTTGGAAAGGGTCCAAAGGCGACTGACTAAGGTAGTTTCTGACCTCTGGAATGTCGAGTATGAGGAAAGATTGAAAAGATGTAATTTGCAGAGTCTAGTGGAGAGAAGGAAGAGGGGAGATATGATAGAGATCTACAAGTTGGTAAGAGGTTGTTATAGGATCAATGGTGGAGAAGTTCTACAGAGAATAGTGGGAGATCAGGGGAGAACCAGAGGTCATCCCTGGAAACTGTATAAAGAGGGTGTGAGTAGGGGAGTGAGAGGCAGGTTTTTTTCGTGCAGAGTTGTGAATGATTGGAATGCCTTGCCTGAGAGTGTGGTGTCTTCAAGGAGTTTGAATGTGTTTAAGATGAGATGTGTGTGAGATAAAAGGACCTCCTAGTTGAGTCTTTGACTCCATGAGGTCTTGTAGAAAAAAAAATAAATAAATAAAAAAAAAAATAAATAATAATTCAATGAGAACCCACTTGTCAAAAAATTATGGCAAGAATATCACTTAAAACTTTTCTACATAATTTCTGCCATTATTCAGGCAATTATCATAACGGGGTACCAAGAGTTGTATAGCTTCGTTATAGAATGTTGCCGCCTGTGACACAAACCACGTATTGACTGCTTCTTTGACTTCGTCATTGTCTTGAAACCGCTGGCCACAAAGGGAAGATTTCAGATATTTGAACAGGTGAAAGATGCTTGGCGCGAGGTTAGGACTATATAGCAGATGATGGAATTGTTCCCAGCCAAAGGCTGCCGGAAGTTATGTTACGCATCACTCATTGCATGTTTTCCATAAACCTCAATGCTAACAAAACAACTAACTCAGCACTTATGCGCACCATTGTGATTGCAGCGCAGCAGAGAAAATATTTAAAAACAGAACTCATTTTCTGGACGTCCCTCGTATGTTATAAACTACTTCAACTTCAATAATGGGGCTTCTTCTCCAGTTGCAGTAAAATAAAATATATGCAAATTTGATATGAATGAAATCAATGCTTCACTTGGAAGTAATTTCGATCTGTATTCTGTGCAGTGAGTAGAAGTATACTTATCATTTAGAATATAATATAGAATGAGGTAACAGCATCAGAGAGAGAAATGATAATCAGATGTTTTTTGGAGAAAATGTCTATATGCATGCTTTTCATTATACTTTTTACTGTTACAGGTTACTTGACACAGGTTACTTGACAAAAACAGTAGGGGACAGTTTTTTTAACTGGGCAACTCTCCTGCTCGCATTACTTTTCATCTTGTTGTGCCATTATTGTCTGTTCATTTAAGCTTAATTCATTTAATTTGCTTTGACCCTTAAGCAACCTTAAAAATATATCTTTACACACACACACACTTCCAGTCAGAATAGTGTGTGTGTATATATATGATCATTAGCTACATTGACTCAGTGATTAGATATGTTCATTTTTTTTCACTGACTGAAACTGAGAAAATAGATAACAAGTTAGTTTAATGGAGCATACAGCATATTTCGTCAAAACGACTTCTTCAGGTGTGGTAACACTAAAAGCAAATTTTAAAAAAAAAACATGAAACACTGTGCCATTATAATAACATACTTGTAAACTGAAGTTAAGTTTGATTTGTCGTTATAGTCTGTTCTGTAGTTCTATTGTTGTGCAAATGCGAGCATATGAGTTCACGCTTAGGCCAGTTTCTAATATCAGAACTATGTGAGTCAGGTAGACAACTATGAGCTGTTCCACTTCATGACAAATATAAATGTTTGATGTTGCATTCCAGTCTACTCCGTGTTGGTGGCTTTCATCGTTTATGTTCACTGAAAATAAGATGTGACTTGAGAGTGTGCTTGCTCTGATTCTATTGTGTGAAATGTCTCTCTCTCTCTCTCTCTGATGTTCCTCTAGCCTTAGGAGGATTGACTTCTTAGTCTGGCCATATATGGCCTCCCACAATCACATATTATTTTATATACATCAGAGAACTGAAGATGGTTATGAGCCTTGCTTTGGGTGGCTTAGAACTGACCTTAGTTTTGGAAGAGTTGAAAAACACGTTTTTATATTAAATTTTTTCAGAATTCTTTCCAAGTTATATATATTTGTTCCAAGTTATGGTATAGTTCCAAGTTCTGGTATAATTGCTTCTTAATGTTTTTGAAAGAGCATCCATTATTTAAGAAAGTTCTTTCTAGATACTTTAGTTCATTTTTTAGTTCTTCTTCATCGGACAATACTGAGCAAGCACGGTGAGCCAATGAGGAAATGATTCCTAACTTTTGTGCTGGATAGTGATGTGAGGATGCATGTAGGTATCTATCTGTGTGTGTGTGTGTTGATTTCCTGAAGATTGAGATCCTTAAAGAATCAGACATCTTAGTAAGCTTCATGTCTAGAAATGAAAGGGAACCATTTTCTTCAATCTCGATGGTAAATTTTATGTCTTGGTGGAATGATTTAGGAAGATGTGAAGATTCTTTACACCATGCTCCCAAATAAGGAATATATCGTCCACATAGCAGAGCCATGTTCTAGGTTTTAATGTTGCTTTAGAGATGGCTTTTTCCTCGAAATCCTCGAAGAAAATGTTGGCCAGTATTGGAGACAGGGGGCTACCCATAGCTAGTCCTTTGTTCTGTTTATAAATTTTCTCTTCGAACTTAAAATACCCCGAACTAATACAGTGTGAAGGAGAGCAAAAATCTTTTTAGAGGTCTTGTTTTTTAAAATGCTGAGAGCATCTTGCGTTGAACATTTGTAAAAAGTGCCACAACATCAAATCTCGCCATAATATTGGAATTCTTCAGCTTTATATCTTTGATTTTAGAAGCGAAGTCCATTGAATTTTTAATGTAAGAGGAAGATTTTCCTACTAGACCTTTTAAGGAGGATGCTAGATATTTTGATAATTTATATGTCAGTGAATCAATACTACTAACTATTGGCCTGAGCAGACAATTTGCTTTTTTTTATGCAACTTTGGAAGGCCGTATAATCTTGGAATAAGTAGATGTAAGGACCGAAGAGAAAGATGTGTGTTTCTTGGAAATTCCGTTGTCGTCTTAAGGAGATTGTTTGTTCTATTATGTATCTCTCTCATTGGGTCTCTTTCTAGTTCAGAGTAGGTATCTGATTTTAGTAACGTCAGGATTTTTTCGTGATAAACTGTTTTATTTAGTACAGCCGTTGCATTGCCCTTGACTGCTTGGAGGACAACATTTCTCCTGGTGAAAGACTAGCTGTCAAAAAACTTAAAAGGAATAGAGATATTATTATAGTTGAATCCAAAGAAATTGTCCTAGACCCTTCTCACATCAACAGCAACCTCAGTTTAGTCTACCTGACTCGCATAGTTCTGCCATTAGATACTGGCTTACGCATGAACTCATACGCTCGCATTTGCACAGCAATAGAACTACAGAATGGACTATAATGACAGTTCAAACTTAACTTCAGTTTACAAGTCTGTTATTATAATTGCACAGTGTTTTTATGTTTTTTTTTTAATTTCTTTAAGTGTTACCACACCTGAAGAAGTCGTTTTGATGAAACATGTTGTGTGCTCCTTTAAATTAACTTGTTATCTATTTTCTCGGTTTCCGTCAGTCAAAAAAAGATGAACATATATATATATACACAGATGATACAATTGATTACTCAAACAGATTGATTTACTGAAACAGGTTGAATTCAATCAAAATCATAACAACCTAAAATATCTCAGCATTTACTGTATTTGGTGCAACTGCAACATGCCTTATTTTGGTCAGACCAAAAAAATCCATCAAATTATGTCTAAAGGAACATAAAAGAATCATCACATATTCAGAACAAGAGCAAGTGCTCTGTCAAACAACATCCTGAATTCTGCTGATGCTAACTATGAAAACTCTATCATTCATCCAATGATATGTGACAAATCAGAAAATATCTTCCAATGCTATGATGAACTGGAAAGAAGAATTGTGGAATCTAAGGGACTCATCTTCCATCCAGTATAGCTCAACACTAACCTCGGCTATAATCTCCCAGACTGCCATTGCATTACTATCCAACTTTTGCATTCATGAAACCTTGGATGCATGTGCACATCCAACAATAAAGAGATACACAGAATGGCTTGAAACGTTAATACATTTACACTCTAATGTATAGATTTTCTCTCATAATGATTGTTGGTAGTTTCCTTATGTTATGCACCTAAAGACATCTAAAAAAAGACACAAAACTAGTTCTGCAGTTTATTTAAATTAAATAGGATTTCCATGTTTTTATCTCTCAGCTTAGTCATTCAATCTGTTTAAAAAAAAAAAAAAATATATATATATATATATGTATATTTGATTGCATTTCTTTTATTTTATTTCTTTCATGTATTTTGTATACTTTTGTAGTTGAAATTTTTGGAAATTAGTCATCTATCATTTATCTCTAACCTTGGCATGAAAAATAAGGAAGGTTTAGTTCGAAAGAAACCTGGCGGTTACTCTGTATTGTCTTTGTTTATGATGTTGAAAAGATTTATTTTTGACTTTCTGGGAAGATGGCAAGAAAGGTAATTTTTGATTTTAATCATTGCATTACATGCAGTTTTGCCATTTCTTCCATAAGAACACATAATTTTAATTTATAAATAATTTTTGATCAGGAATGAATGGTTATGACATCAAATGACATCCCTTCAACACACAGCCTGTGGGACTGCTATTTCATCATTCATCAGTGGCTTTAATGGACACTTATGCATCCATAGCCTTCTGCGAGTATCTATCCTTGGATTTCCTAACGATCATATGAGGATAAGGCAGTTACCCCTATGCCTCCAAGTATTCTTGCCTTTAAATTGCATATATTCTACTGGCTTGTCTGTTTTGAGGGATGAAAAACCAGAGTTTCAGAGAGAAAAAACCCTCTACCTCCGTATGAGGCCAGCTAACTCACCCTTAGTCGAAAGAGACCAGATAAGTGACTGCTATACTTTTCATTAATTTTAAGTGAAATTCTCATTTGACTTAATTTATATTATCATAACAATAGACTGGTTGCTTTGACAAAGCACATATTATACTATACTTTGGCACATGTGTGAATAGGTGCTTGATTTTAATCAATGACATAAAATCTCATTTCATCATTGTGCCCAGCCAACTTAATGAGCCAGTTTAACTCCAGTTATTTTTTTCTATGAGAATGACTCTCCTCTGAGTTATTATGAGAATCAGATGAGATATATAATAACCGTTATTGGTAAATGCCAATGAGGTGGGAGGAAATTTGCTTTCTCTCTCTTTTGAATTGGCTTAAGTTAGCTTAAGCAAAATTTAAATATTTGTGATTAATCCTTAATTGTGTGCTTAGATGTCACCTCTAAATCCAGGGTACGATTACAAAAAAAAAAGGCATAAACATATCAGTGTTTGTTTACTAGAGATGTAGGATGAATTCAGTGCACTAAATTGGTTACCGTAATAAATACAATGCTAATGCTGAACAAAGGTTATAATGGTATGTTGGCAGGGCAGAGTGAGGAGATAGAGTGCAGTTTGTAAACATGTGGGATGAATTTGAGGGAATAGAAAGAACTGTATAAGAGTGAAAGACTACATTTGAATGGATTTGTCATCAGTTAAATGGAGAACTGTTAGAGTAATGAAAGAGGTGGCTTGTCTATATGCGTAAGAACTTACACATACACAAAAGCTATACTTTGCAAGGAATAGCATGAATTTAGTAAAGCAAGATCATGTCTGAATAGTTTGCTCATATTTTTAATGTTATGGTTGAATTGAATAAAGGGAATGCATATGCTATGGTACTATTGAACATGGCTAAGGCATTTGATAGGATACTACATGAATGGCTGTTTCGTAAATTAGAGGATATAGGATTGGAATATAAACTATTGACTTGGATAAGCAGGTGGACTGGTATTAGAAAATTATGTATATGGGGATATTATGGAAATGTATATGGGGATGCAATTTAAGGTGACCAGCAGTGTATCTAAGGGATCAAATGTTGTTTAATCTATACATTAGTGATATTCGGAAGAACCTGACAGGAGGTATTCAATTGCTTGAGCTGATGATGCAGAGATAGGCAGGCGCAATCAGGGATGCCAATATACACCACTTATAGAATGATTTGAATAGGCTGGATGTGGGAAAATTATAATTGTTGTCAATTCAGTGTTATTAAATGTAAAGTTATGCACTTTGGTGATGAGATTTTCAGTGGCATATTATATTGGTGCAGTTATGCTATAAGAAACTGATAAAGCTATGTATCTTGGAGTTATGGTGGATAGGAATTCGAAGTTCAAGGGTCGCATACCAAAAACTGCAAATTATCCTCTGAGTTATAACTTAGAGGATAATTGCGATGTTGAAACGAATATTCAGGTAATCAGGAGAAAGCTGGGAGTGATATGATAGAGGCCTATAAACTTCTGAAAGAGTTACAGGATATTGTTTAGTGGAACTTTTCATTGTATAGAAGGTGGAGGGGAATCTATTGAGGTGAAGTATGTGTGCAGTTAAGAAAGAAGTAAGAGCTAAATTTTTCTCTCACAGAGCAGCAAGTGAGTGAAACAGTTGGCTTCTTGAGGTGGTGAGTGCATCTAGTGTGTGAATGAGTGTAAGAGGAGAAGGTATGACAGCTAGTTTGCTGATGCATGATCTTCATCAATAAGTCCTTCACTAATCATATGTATTGGCAGCTAAGCCTCTGTGTCACATGCAACTAAAGAAATATTAACCATGTCATATTTATAACTATTTTGCTTCCACCTTGATATTTCTGAATGCCTATTCATCCTTCAAGTCAAGACTACATAGTCACGCTCACCAGCTGGTGGCAAGTTGACATCTCAGTCACAGTTAGGTCCTCTGATGCTATGACCAAGTCCAAAATTCTTGATTATCATGTTCTCACATTGACACTTCTGCATGCCTATTCATCCTCCAAGTCAGGACTTCATGGTCACTCTCACCAGCTGGTGGCAAGTATGACATCTCAGTCACATTCATATCCTCTGTTGCTATGACCAAGTCCATAACTCTTGGTGGTCATGTTCCCTTGACCACCAAGGGAACAATTGCCTTAGGTGACCACATGTTGCCTAAGGCAGTTGTTCCACAAGAACTCCAAAAATTAATTTTTCATAGTAATGTATACTTCCTTCTCTTCCCAGTTTATACTGCCATTGTTGAAGTTCTCCATAATGAACATTCTCTTTACATCTGACAAACCAGTCTGCCTAAACATTTCCTGCCTGTTACCATTTATATTTCCTTATCTATAGCAGCATCCAACCAAATATCTCGTCTTTTCCACTTCTACCACACACACACCATGAACTCTCAAGGCCATTAGTGTCGTTTTCTCTTTCTCCCTCTCTCTCTCTCTCTCTCTCTCTCTCTCTCTCACTCTCTCTCTCTCTACTCTAAGAGTGGACAATTCATCTCTTACCACGGTTAACACTCCTACACCTCATTAATTTTCCCTATCCTTCCAAAAACATGCTATACCCTTCAATTTCTCTTTCTGTCAGAACATACTACTAAGTTTCACTGATACCAGCAATCTTCAGAGAGACTGACTCAGTCAGTGCCGCAAACGGATTTCCTTTACTCCTAATGCTCCTGGCATTTGTATATAGAAAAATGAGTCCATTGTCAGTATTCACAGAGCTATTATTACTCTCTGCAGACTCCACTTTATTGTGCAATATGGTATAAACCTCATTTTGCAAGTTACTATCCCCACATGAAGCCATCCCTGCTACCTTCCACCTTTGCAATTCTGTTTGAGAGCGTATGGTGTGAGCTAGAGGTAGGCAAGACAGGATATTTAGTGGGGTGTTGCTACAGACCCAGGAGCACAGAGGATGGGGACCAGGAGATGTTTAGACAGCTAAGTTTGGCAAGTGCAAGAAGAATAATTGTTATGGGAGATTTTAACTTCAGTAGTATAAATTGGAGAGAGGAAGATGCATGTAACAATAGGGGAATGGAATTTCTAGAATTCTTGAGGGACAAATGTCTTAGGCAACATGTAACAGAGGGAACAAGAGGTTCAAAAATTTTGGATTTGGTTATAGCATCAGAAGAGTTGATAATAACTGAGTTGACGTCTCTCCCACCAGTTGGAGAGAGTGACCATATGGTGTTGACATGGAAAATGAATAGACATGCAGGAGTATCAAAGAGACGGGAACTTATGTGGAATTATAAGGCAGGTGATTATAATAGTCTTAGACGTCAACTTCGGGAAGTTTCATGGAGGGAGGAATTGGATGGCCGGGATATCACCAGTGCGTGGGAAATTGTGAAAGAATATTTGTTATCAGCAATGGTAAGTTGTATACCACGAGTGAAGAAGAGGGCGCAATTTGGAGTAAAGTGGATGACAAACAACATTAAACAGGAACTGCATGCGAAAAAGAGGCTATGGAAGAGATATAAGGAGACAGGTGAAGAGATGCATGAGGAATATAAGACACAGGCCAGAAGAGTGACTCGTGTGGTAAGGAAAGCGAAACTGGAATATGAGAGGAGATTGGCCCTAAGATCCAAAGAAAATCCTAGGGAATTTTTTAGCTATGTGGCCAGTAGGAGGAGAAATGACTGTGGAAGAATGATATTGTGGGATAAAAATGGGAATAGAGTGACTGATGCAGAGGACATAGTGGAATTGTTCAATGAACACTTTATTGGAGTATTTCATCCTAGAGGAGTCAGTTTTAATGCTAGAGGGATAGGACTGGTACGAGGTCTGGAGGTACAGGAGGAGAGTGTGTTTCAGATACTGAGTACTCTGGATGTCAGTAAAGCTGTGGGACTGGATGGTATTTCGCCACGAGTTTTGAGAGAATGTGCTAGCGAATTGACAATACATTTAACGTGGCTTTACAATGAAAGTCTGGCTTTGGCAAAGGTGCCCAGGGAATGGAAGGAAGGTAAGATAGTGCCATTGCATAAGGGTGGTAACAGACTGGAAGTGTCTAATTATAGGCCAGTCTGTGTGTCATCAGTAGTTGTTACGATCTTGGAGAAAGTAGTGAGGGACCGTGTACAGCATTGGGCAGATGAGGGTAATGTTATCTGTGAGAATCAACATGGATTTGTGAAAGGACACTCTTGTTTTAGCAATATGCTAGCCTTTTATAATAAAGTTACAAGAGCATTAGATGAGGGAAAGGCATATACTGCAATTTTCTTAGACTTGGCGAAGGCATTCGACAGGGTGCCACATGATAAGCTGATATTTAAGTTGCAACACATGGGTCTGGATGTCAGATTGGTCAACTGGATTCAGGATTGGCTGTCTGATAGGTATCAGAGAGTTGTGTATGGTGGAGCAGTTTCCAGGAGGCAGAGGGTTACAAGTGGGGTCCCACAGGGCTCAGTACTAGGACCTATATTGTTTAACCTTTATATCAATGACATAGCCAGTGGATTGCAGGGGGATATTCAGTTGTTTGCGGATGATGCGAAGCTGGGAAGGATTATTAGTAATAGCGCAGATGTGGTAGCCCTGCAAGAGGATTTAAATAAGCTAGATAGATGGGCAAATGAATGGGGGTATCAGTTTAATGCAGCAAAATGTAAGGTCTTGAGGTTTGGGAAACATCGATGGGATGCTGCATGCTCTATGGGTGGAGTTATACTGGATGAAGTAGGGGAGACAAGAGATCTGGGGTTGATGATTGATAGAAACCTGAAGTTTAGGGGACATATTGCAAAGGTGGTGAAGGTAACACAGAGGATTGCTGCTATTATGAGAAGGACACTGACCTGCAGAGATAAGAGGGTTATCATTCCGTTGTATAAGTCTCTGATCAGACCACACTTGGACTATTGTTCTCAGATTTGGTCCCCAGGATTTGAAGGGGATAAATTAACTGTGGAAAGGATACAAAAGACGGATGACAAAGATGGTTTCAGGACTGTACAAGGATAGTTATGAGGATCGGCTGAGAGAATGTGGACTGCAGAGTTTGGCGGATAGAAGAAGGAGAGGTGATATGATTGAGACTTTTAAACTGTTGAGAGGTGGTTACAGGGTTGACACTGGGGAGTTCTTTCGCTTGGTTGATCAGCGGGAAGGAGTGATGACAAGAGGCCATTCCTGGAAGTTACGAAAGGAAACTGTGAGCAAGAGGGTAAGGAGTGGTTTCTTTGTGTGGAGGGTGGTTGAGCCGTGGAATGCATTGCCTGATGGAGTGGTGGGAGCGAGAACGGTCAGTGACTTTAAAGAGTGGTATGATAAACTTTGTGTTTCTCAGGGGGGGACCTCCCCTCGATGAGTCTTGACAGACTTTGTCTTAGGAAGGACCTCCCTCGATGAGTCTTTTGACTCCTTGGAGGCCTGAATAATAATAATAATAATAATAATTTCCATGCTCACACACTCACTTGTCCAGAAAACAAGTACTAAGCCTCTCCAAATGACTACATCCTTTTTTGTGTTCAAATGTAATGCATCTCTTTTATGCAGCTCCCTTCTATCCTCAAATGTACTCCAAGCATCCATGCACTTCGAATCTCTCTTTTTATATATTCTTGTTATCATCTCATTCATTTATTCTGCTCTTCCTCTTCACTCTGCATTATTATACCAAGGCAACACACTCACTATCTTCCCTTTTACACATTTATGCTGCCTCTCAGGTGTCATTTGTACCAACCATGACTATCATGGCTTCTTACACCTTGCTTAATTGGCATTGCCACACACTCAATCAATTCTCTAGGCAAGCAGTCCTTTTACACTCCACACTGCACACCCTGAGTCATCGAATCTTCATTCATTACACTCCTCATAACTCCATTTGTTCTTTTCTCACTAGCAACTCCCTTATCCTTTCACTTTCTCTCCCTTTCCTTCTTCTCATCTTTCTATCCCTTGCTCACACACTCTCTTGACTTTCTTTATTTTCCACTCTTTTTCTCTCTTTCTGTATCAATCAAAATATCTCTCTCTGCTGTACTGTCCAATTTCTTAGCTATATATACAATTTTTTTTTTTTCACATTCTCTTCACTCTCTAACATGTTACTGGTATCTATAAATCAGCACTCACTCACCTATAACTGATGTACTACTACTGCTGCTGTTAATGCCCATAGTAGTAACACTAAAGTTATCCAGTGCTTCCCATTGGCTACATTTAATGCCCACATCATTCCCATTCCTCACCTCATACATTTCAGTTCATAGGATGTGTACATGCGGCATTCATAACATGCTACAAGGTCCTTGACTATGCTAAGAATAATGTAGTTTTTAAATAGTGGCAGCTACCATGATGGATATGAATCACAATTGGATACAAAATTGGATTCATAACAAAAATTCACACAATTTTACCAAAAACTTAAAAACTAGTATTGGCATGAAACACACACACACACACACACACACACACACAAAAATCCTCCTTTAATACCAATATTTATCTTTTTTTTTAACACCTCATGTCGCCATCCACATCTATCTGCATGTGCTAACATCTGAATTTGTCAACTGAGGTATTTTATATAAATTATAAGAGTCATTCAAAAGTTTTGCACATTGTGCATGCATGACCAGTAGGATGATGTAATAGTTTCAACCTTCGTGTCAGTTGTAAATCAGAACCTGAAGTAAATACTGCTTCTGTTTCTGGTCCTTCTTATTTCACAAAATTAGACTTTGAAATGGAGTAAGAATCTGACTTAGGTCAGGTACTCTTCAATTAATTCAAGGCTGCAGGTTACATGTTTCACATGAAGTATCCTTTGGAAATCATTTTATTATTATTATGAATGTTCTGCCTGGCAGGCATCACTGATGGAAAAGTATAAATTCCCTAGCTGGAGGAAATGCCGACACCTTACTTATTAGAGACCTGAAGTGGCTGCAGCCAACAAGGGTTCCAGTTTCTGTCCCTCCTCTCTTGCCACATGCAGTTAGAGTGATACTCTCAGTGACATATCAATCACACTGTAGGGACTTAGATCCCGCTTCCATTCGACAGCAGCACTAAAACGGTTCCACAGACTGGCCACTGGTTAGTGCATGGGACCAAACCAGTTAGTAACAAATCTCAAAGGTTTCCTGATTGGCTAGCATCAAATCCTGCAGCCACATATTTTGCAGGCTCATGACTGAAGGGAGACCAAATAAAGTGGCTGCAGGGAGTCAAGTGTCAAGGCCACGTATGGACAGGAGACCAAGTTCCCTCTGTGTGGGTGGTATGTTTGTGAGTTTGTTTCCTCTCACTGTATGCACCACTTCCTTTTTTTATCTCTTTCTCACCATATACAATGGATTGCAACCTAAAGAAATGTGATTTTACTGCAGATCACAAAAATTCTCTCATAAAAAATAGTTAAAAAATCATAAAAAAAAATCCAACCAGAAAAACAATAAAAATGTCAAAAACCCATCAACAATGAAAGTTTCCACATCCACTTCCCCAACATCTGTGACCTAAATCAATATGCACCACCACCACCTATAGTCATCTAAATGAGAATTACTATTCCTATCAGAACTATTTTCTCTACCATCGAATATTGTTCCCATATTTTGGGTAGTGAACCAAAATCCTCACTCAATTCTATCCAGAAGATGGAAATCCTGATAATTAATGATCCCTCTCTCACATATCCACTTTATTTGTTCTTTCACAGATGTTCAGTTTCTGTCTTGTCCTTTTTCTACAGATACTTTCACGGACAATGCTCTGCTAAATTAGCAACTATCATTCCTCCACTTTTCTCCAAAATCATTAGAACAAGAGCCACTGCTAACCAGCACCCTTTTACAGTCTTGAAATTCACCAAACCAACTTAACTCTCTCCTCTTTCATTCCATCTACTTCTGTTCTTCGGAAAAGTCTCTCTCTCTCACCCTGCCTCCCTCAAAGAATACAACTTTCAGCTGCTCGAACAAAATGTTAACAGATTTCTCCTTTCTTATTTTCCTCTTTCCCACACATGACACTGATGTTCTTATAGGACTTGTGGCCTTTTGTGTGTGGATCACATATTAAAAAAAAAGAGTCCAAGAACTCATTGCAGGAAGACCCATTTAGACATATTTAAAAACCAGTCATAGCTCTTGAATGCATTCACAGAGATATCCTAGAACACATTTTTTTCCTGACTCTTTTTTACTACTCTGTCTTCCAGATCGCCCTCACTGGGATCCAGTGTCCGGCACTTTGCTGTGCAGTATGATCCTTGGGCATCCAGAAAGGGAGATCCTGGATATGCCAGCCTGGTTGGCCAAATGGTTAGCATATCCGCTCTCCAGCTAAAAGGCTGTGGGTTCGAATCCCTCCGTGGGCATGGATGTTTGTCTGTGAAGTACTAGTGGTGGTGGTGGTGGTCGGCGGTAGATGGCATTGGCATAGATGAGAAGGTAGTTGCGGTTGGTGAAGTGGTGTGAAGTGGAGAGTTGTAGAGTAGGTGTCCTCCCTTGATGAGTCTTTGGACTCCCTGGAGGTGTTGTGTAACAATAATAATAATACATTTGCCAACGATGCATTTACAACATGTAATGGTTGCCCATTCCTTGTACTCACTCCATGATAAGAACCTAGACCTCACTTTTCTACAAATTAGCTAGAGCCATATAATCAGCTGTTTTTTAAGGAGTAACTAAAAAGAATTATTTTTGCTCTTTTATGCCAGTGTGGTAGGCAAAAATGACAAAACACTTTTCACGATGTTCTCTGGATATCCTTGTATTACTATATAACAGAATAATTACAGAGAAAGAGTTTCCAGATTCTTGGTGTCAGTCAATTGTCATTGCCAGGAAAGGATTATAAACATGCGAGGAAAGGATCCTAATTATTGACTTATTGCTTTGATCAGCTCTCTTCATAAGATATTGGAGTCCGCACGGTTAGCCTAGTGGCTTTGTGCTTCGCAACCGTATGCCTGGGGAAGGAGTGTCCTAGATTCGATTCCTGTCGACGACGTGAGGAGCCTAAGGATCTTCCTTAGCCATAGCCAAGTTAGCCAGTCTTGGGCATAGAAAGCAGGGTTTTTTCCACCAGTTTATCTGATGTTTTTCATCCCGCAAGCAGGCAAACCGGCCCATGGACATACACGGATTACAGTCAGGAATACTGACCCAGCCATAGGCCTGATTCATCAGTTGTGCTGGTTCCGGAGCCCAGATAAAATTTGGCAGGGACTGAGATGGGGCCGTACATTCCATAAAGGGAACTCACGGCCACTATATCATCATAAAATAATTAATTAATTAATTAATAAGATATTGGAGAAAATGGTAAATGCCGGACTTCTCTGGTATTTTGAAAGCACTATCCAATCTATGTGAAAAGGTTATTTTGCTCTTCTATTCCTTTGAGAGCATGGAGTCTTCAAATGCTCTGGGATAATGAGCACATTGCTAAAGCAAGAACTACCTTTAAAAAATTGTGCTGTTCTCTATGAGATGAAGAGCATCCTACTTCCATCTACCTACATTTGAATGCCATTCCTATCCAGCCTTTCCAATATCTTGATGACCACACAAGAAATATTAATTGATCTGTAATTCGCTGCATCATTCCTTGCTGCAGCCTTGCATAATCTTTTTGGGTTTGAGGCCACATTATGATTATTTGGTCAGTGAATAGTGCTCTTGTAAAAGTGATGATTTTTATCTGTTTTATTATGTATTTCCCTTAGAAAATTAGTGTTTTATGGTATACTAATGTAGATTTTTGTGTTTTTAGTGTATCTAGTGTTTTATAAAATATTTTTATTAAGATATTGTAGTATTAAATATAGTTTAAAATAGTACCAAAAACATGCAAGAAACATAATATTAAGAAGAATAGCAAAGTTGAGAACAAGGAAGCTTGCCCCACCAAGAAGGATATTGAAATTGAATTAACCTCCAAAATTGCAAAGTCAAAGCAGATTATTAGACAGGTGATGCAGTAATTACAGAAAATTGAGCAGTGTTTGAATAAACATAGGGAGGAAAAGAAAATTAAGCAACAAAGCATAGAATCAGGTAAGTTAGTAAGTAAAGAAAATCAGGTAAGTAGCATTGATTGTAAAAAGAAAGATATTATTTTTGGTATTGTGATTCTATCATAGAATATGATGTTGATGAGTGGATTATAAATTCAAGTGTTCCTTGAGCAAAAATTAAAATTTAGAACATGCAATTCAAAAATAGAAAAGAAAAGTAAACATGATCATAATTGTAGGAGGTACTAATGACTTAACTAGTGATAAGTTCAGTATGAGAGAGGATATGAAAGGGTTGTTGTAAGAAAGTGAAAATCGTAAGTATATTACCTTAATGTGATAAAAAAAATAATTAAGAAGTATGGCTATGATGGCAGACAACTTAATGTGTATGCTGTGTAGAAGGAATGGATGCAAGTTGTTGGATGTGTGGAGTGAATTTGAGGGAAGATTGGATTTGCATAAGAGGAATGGCCTGGACTTGAATGTATTTGGTATCAGGAGTCTTGAAAATCTATTGGCATGAGACCTAATACAGAGAGTTAGGAAAACTAAATTATAATGGGAGGAATAGTGAAAATCTGTGTATAAGAATGACAATATTATGCATCTGTGTTAAAGACGGGAATGGGCATTATTACAGAAATGATTATGAGAAGCGAATGATTTCAATTTTGTGTTTGTCCAGTTTGGTCCCATCAAACATGTGGAAAGATGTCTGTATATATAAGGCACTAGTGAAGAACAGAGATCAGCAAGTTGTCCAACTGTGTCATGCAGACTACAGACAAGAGTATACAAAAAAAAAAAATGCAGGTAGCTTGTTATGCCTGTACATGAATGCTAGAAGTATCAGATAGAGTTTGTTGCCTTGGTCAAGGCAACAAACTCTATCTGTTAGGACCTCAGATTTTAGGCATTAGTGAGACCTGTCTATAAGAACTAGATATTAACTGGTATTGAGTGTAAATGGTACAGTATTTTTAGGAAGGATAGACAGGATAGGAGGGGGTGGGGACATGCTGCTAATGATATCAGATGACTTGAATCTAGTTAGTGTTTAGACCTATGATTGTAATACTAGTAACAGTTTCAAGTGACAGTGAGTTTGAAGCCATCTGTGTGAGGTGGAATCTAACAAGATTAAATACATAGTGGATGTTGTTACAGACCTGGTGGATTGGTTGCTAGTGATGAAGAAATGCATTAATAAATAAAGATGATGGGCACGAAAAGAGTAATCATAATGAGAGATTTAATTATTCAAACATTGATTGGGTAGCAGTAAAATCTCCTGAGAAGAATGAAACAGGATTTATTGAGCTGTTGCAAGACAATTTTCTCAAGTAGCATGACAGAAGAAACTTGTGGTCAAAGAGTGTTACATCTGATTATCGTGTCAGAGGAGATTTCAGTTAAAGATGTAACTATTATGCCTCCAGTTCATGAGAGTGATCATGTGGTACTCACTTGGGAAGTGGCTAAGTTTATGAATGTTCTATTCAGGAAAGGGTACGTGCTGAACTACAAAACAGGAAATTATTACTACCTGAGGAATATGCTAGGTTTTGTGTCATGGTATTGGTGCTGGATGGGAAAAATATCGACAATGCATGGGAAGCATTTAAAAAATACTTAAATGATGCAATATCAGAATGTGTTCCGATATTGCATGTTCTGAAACACATAGGAGTTTGAAGAGTAAATAGGGTAGGAGTCAAATGGATGTATTATCTTATCAAGCAATAGAGAGATTTGTAAGAAAAGGATGATGTGGAAGGAATACCATGTGCATAAGGATGGTGTCCGTTATGAAGCAGGTGGCAAGAAGAGTCACAATTGTTGTACAGAAAGCTAAGTCTGAGTATGAAAAGATACTGGCTCTGCAAGCTAAACACAACCCCAAGAATTCTATCATTATGCTGCAAGTAAAAGAAAGAATGAATATGAAAGAATAACTCTACTGAATAGAGATGCTGTGAGGGTGACAGATGCTAAAGAGTTTATTCAACTAATGAGTGAATGTCCATTTTGCTGAAATCTATCAACCTGATGTATCCAACGTTGAAATCACTGCTACTGCTTCACTGGATGAAGAAACTCAGGTGAACGAGGAGGAAGTTTATTAGAGCTATTGCTCTAATAAACCTCCTCTAATATTGCTCTAATAAACAATTGAACAAATTGAATAAGAATTCCACAATAGGGACTGATGGGATATCAGCACAAATAATAAAAGAGTGTTCAGCTGAACTAGCTATTCCTTTGATCAGGCTATATAATTTGAGTCTCAGAACAGGGAAGATCCCACAGGAGTGGAAAGAATGTATAGTAATCCCATTGAATATGGGCTGTCAATTTATTAGAGGAAGATAATGTTTTAGCAACTTGCTCACATTCTATAATAATGTTGCCACTGATTTGGACAAGGGGAATGGTTACATTATGATACTTTTTGATTTTGCTAAGGCTGGCATGGTAGATTGTTGCATAATTTGGAGAATATGGGATTCGATTATAAAATATTAGTGAGGATAAGCGGATGGCTGACAGACAGATATCAAAAAGTGGTATTTAGAGGATGTGAGTCTGCAAGATTTAAGGTAATCAGTGGTGTACCACAAGGATCATCTTTGGTTTACCTTTATTCAATCTGTACATTAATGACATTGGGAAAGATTTGACAGGTGACCTACAGATATTTGCTGCTGATACAAAGATAGGTAGAGTAATCAGGAATGCATCTTATGCAGTATTTGTAGCATGATTTGAATAGGCTGGCCTGATACCCATCGGAAAATGGGTATCATTTAATAACACTGAACTGATACCCATCGGAAAATGGGTATCAGTTCAGTGTTATTAAATGTAAAGTCATGCACTTCGGTGAGGTTAGATATCTAACATCATATTATAATGGTGGGATTATGCTAGAAGAAACTGATCAGGCTGGGTATCTTGGAGTTTTAGTAAACAGGAAGTTGAAGTTCAAGGGCCATTTTTGACCTGGTTGGCCGAATGGTTAGTGTATCCGCTCTCCAGCCAAAAGGCTGTGGGGTTCGAATCCCACCATGGGCACGGATGTTTATGTTGTCTGCGAAAATACTATTGATGGAGTAGTAAATTGCAGTCATGTAGATGAGTATGGAGTAGGTGCCCAACATCAATGAATCTTTGGACTCCTTGGAGGTGTCACATAATCATAATAATAATAATATAGCAAAGTTTGTAAATAAAACTCAAAAGATAATTGCAATGCTGAAATGAACTTTGACATGTGACGATAAGTATGTCATTTTGTTTCTTTACAAGGCCATGGTTAAACCTCACTTGGACTGTTGTGCGTAGGTCTGGGTGGTTTCTGTGGTGATTCCTATACAGTGGAGAGGGTGTGAAGGACAGTGTTAATGATATCAAGATTTTGGAATACTGATTTGAGAATTCTAGACTGCAAACATTAGAACAGGAGAAAGAGGAGTGATATGATTGAGACTTACAAACTCCTAAAAGATTCATACAGGATTTTAGATGATGGAATTTTTCATTTTATGGAGGGTTGGAAAAGGTAAAGAGGGCATTCTTCGAAGCTGGGAATGAATGCCATCAAACAAGGGATGATTTAGATTTTTCTCTCATATAGTAGTGCATGATTGGAATTGCTGAAATTGGATTACCATTAGATGTTGTGTGTACAAGTAGTGTGAATGAATTCAAGAACGACAGCTGATGAGTGTAGTATGTGGTCTCTCTCAATAAGTCCCTGACTCCCTGGAGTTCTCTCTTAAAATTAATAATAATAATAATAATGGAATTATTTTACTCTTATTATACTCATCAGGAATAATGCATGTACCCAAGCTAAACAACCAGGTCTTTTGTGCATTCCTTCAGCAGAGCACCTCACTTTCCCTCATCATACAGGGTGTTCGGGATAAATTTGACATATTTATAATTAATTATATTTTTCCGTAAGTTACATGTATTAACACACACTTCTCTTCATTTAAAAGTTTGGACCCTTCTTCATTCATATACAAGATGTCAGAAAGGATGGATAGCTGGAACCCACCTGAATCATGGAAGAGAATAACTTGTATCATGATGATTCGTGCCCGCCATCAAAATAAGGATATTACGACTGCTGCCCAATGCTCCCTGAATACAGTAAAAACAATCAGGCATGAACTAGAGACTTGCAATGGTGACTACGAGGATGTAGCAAGAAGAAAGATCCCTAGCAGACGATCTGATTGCGTTCGTACAGCAGAATTCCTCGCAAATCTGCAGGAACAGGTGTTGAAGAACCCTGGCATTGGAATTCGGGCTTTGTTCGTGGAGTTGCTAACTGTAGTCAAGCCCTGGATAACAAGGGTAGCCAATGGTAGGCCGTATGTATGGCAGCAGGATTCGGCCCCTTGCCATACCTCTGGGAAAAGTCAAAAATGGTTGTCTGAAAATTTCTACGACTTCACCAGTCCAAATGTTTGGCCTCCAAACTCCCCAGACCTTAACCCCATGGATTATTTTGTATGGGGCGCAGTTGAAAAAGACACCAATCGCACTTCCAGTAATACAAAAGCCCAGTTAATGGATAAAATTAAAACAGTTTTTGCGGCCCTTCTCAGGGAGACTGTAGCATCAGCTTGTTCGAGGTTCCGAAGCAGAATTGAAGCTGTGATCGATGCTAATGGTGGTTATTTTGAGTAAATCTTGTTGATAGTATTGTAATTAACTCTGCCTGTAATGTTTTTTTGTCAATTCATTAAATTTAATAGATACAAAGAAGATTTTCTTTTTCCTTACGAAACTGTCAAATTTATCCCGAACACCCTGTATATATTTTCTCAGCCCCAAACTGATACCCAGTTAGGTTACTGTAGTCAAGCTCTTATAATGGCAATGATACCTCTAACTCATGTACTGTTAATCTTTCATTTAGCTCCCATGGCATGTAGAGAGCTAATAGGTCTGTCCAGAATCTATATTTATATACTTTATGTTCAGACCTGTTAGCTCTCTGGATTATGAATACTTAACAACTCATTTCTTGTGCTTCTAACACTTTTCTGTGATCTGTATTCATGGAAGAACAAGTAAGGTTATTCTTCCTTTTACTTACTACATAGTGATATAATTTTCTCACATTTCCGTTGGCATATTGGCTAACTTCTTTTCATAATCTCATTTTGCCTTCTTGACCATAGCCTTAACCCTCCTATTGTGTTCCTCTTTCTAATTCTCCTGCACCTCATCATCATCATCACTCTTTTCACAATATCCAATTGTGAATGTTGTGAAAAGAGACATTGTAGGTGCTGTAAACCCAGAAAGTTTGGAACTGCTTTAAAGTATTATTTATCACTTATTTCCCATGCAATTAATTCTGCTAACTACTATGAGAATGCAGTCAGATATTGCTCCCTTCAGGCAACTTTTTTACTAATTCCCATGTGTTTTCTCATGTCAGGGCAATGCCTCAAGCTACCTTCTCAGTAATGGAGAAGGTGGCTTGAGGTCCACATGCTCCTTCTTAGCCTTTATGTGTATTGTCTCCTCCCAAGTGGCAGCATAGCAGTCAACAACTAGACCAGTGTTCTTGTAGCATCAGTCCCTTTCATTGCATGTTGCTTAAGATTATTATCCTTGAATAATTCTGTAAATTCACTTTCCCTCATCATATATTCTTTCTCTTCCCTTCAGTCTACATTCCAATAATTGAAATTATCCATAATGATAGACTTCCTTGTACCCATAAGATTCATCTCTATATGCAATTAGTTCTTTTCAGGTGAACCTGGTCGTTAGTCACACCCAGTTATGTGTTTTGTCCTGTTAATCTCTGTCTCACAGGAAACAGGCTTGAACCCATAGTACCACCACCACCATCACCAACATTGAAAATTTCTTCTTAAGTTATATTTAATTCCTCTGCAATCATTAGTATTACTCTCCTGTCCTCCTTATTTTGTCTATTCTCTGAATACATTGAGCCTGTCTCATGTACATGTAAGAATATCTTCTTCTTCTGTCAACCAGGTGTCACAAATGCCTATAATTTTTGGTTTCATTACATCTGCCAAGAACTTCTTGCCTTAATTTCTGAGCTTCTGACATTATGATACACTTGGCTGTCAATGTCTAGGTTGATGAGTATTCAGAGAATTCTTAAAACATAACCAAATAAGAAGATAAAGTTGAATTTGAAGTAAATCTCCCACCGTATTTATGAAAATTTCACTATTCTTTCTTTACGGACCTGGTCTCACATTTATTAGGATCATCGCTAACATACTTATAATTTTTTCCCTTTTCTATATGTGTGCACACATATAGATGCATCTAGATGCATTATTATTATTATTATTATTGTTGTTGTTATTATTATTTTCCCAAGACCTCATGGAGTCAAAGACTCATCTGAGAGGTATTTTTATCACACACACACACACGCAGCTCATCACAGAGTGCCTTGAACACATTCAAACTCCTTGCAGAAACCACACTCTCTCAGGCAAGGCATTCCAATCATTCACAGCTCTGCACAAAAAAAAAACCTGCCCCTCACTCCCCTACTCACACCCTCTTTATACAATTTCGAGGGATGACCTCTGATTCTCCCCCGATCTCCCACCATTTTCTATAGAACGTCTCCAGCATTAATCCTATAACAACCCTTTACCAACTTGTAGATCTCTGTCATATCTCCACTTTTCTTCCTGTCCACCAGACTCTGCAAATTACATCTTCTCAATCTTTCCTGATACTCAACATTCCAGAAATCAGAAACTACCTTAGTCAATCGCCTTTGGACACTTCCAACTTCCCTTCATCCTTCTGAAAACCAGGTGACCAAATCTGGGCACAATATTCCATGTGTGGCCTAATCAAAACCTTACACAACGGTACAAGACTCTCCCTACTTCTACACGTCATTGTCCTCCGCATCATTCCCAGAAGCCTTTGTGTTGTCTTCACAATTTTGGCGATGTGTCCCCTAAATTTTAGATCCTTATCCACTATCACCCCCAGATCTCTTATTTCTTTCACCTCCAACAATATATCCTCACCAAGCACAAATTCTTCATCCCATCTTTGTTTTCCAAATTTTAAAACCTTACATTTTGCAACATTGAACTCACTTCTCCATTTCCATGCCCAACCACTCAATTTATTCAAGTCTTCTTTTAAGGCCCCCAACATCTTCACTACTCTTCATGGTTCGTCCCAACTTTGCGTCATTTGCAAACAACTGAATATCTCCATCCAAATCTTAACTAATATCGTTAATATACAAGTTAAACAGTAATGGCCCGCAAAACATACCCCTTAGGTACTCCACTAGTGACTTTCCTTTTCCTGGATATTGCTCCCCCCATACACAACTTGTTGATACCTGTCAGATAGCCATTCTCCAATCCAATGCGCTAATCTAATATCCGACACTATCTGCTCTAGTTTGACTATTATTATGAGGTACTCTATCAAAATCCTTTGCGAAATCTAAGTATATTACTGTGTATCCTTCTCCTCTGTCCAAGGAAGCAGTCACTTTATTGTAATAAGTAAGTAGATTACTAAAACATGACCTCCCTTTAGCAAATCCATGCTGTCCATCAACAATAATACCATTGTTGTCAACCCAACTCTGGATCCTAGTTCTCACAAGCTTCTCCAACAACTTAACCACAACACCTGACACACAGATAGGCCTAAAGTTTGATGCTTGAGTTCGATCACCTCCTTTATGAAGTGGCACAATCTTGCCCTCCTTCCACTCCTTAGGAACTTGACCGAGTGCAAGACTCATATTAAAAAAATATGTCAAGACAGGTGTCAACTCCCTGACACATTCCTTCAGAATATGTGGTGATATATTATCAAGTCCCACAGCCTTATTTACATCTAGTTTACTCAACTCCCCATACACATCTGGCTCACTTACAGTCAGTCTCTCCTCCTCATCATCTACTGCTGTCAATCTCTCCATGAAGTCACATTCACAAGATTGAAAGACCTTTATGAATTGCTCCTTAAGTATCTCCACCACACATTCTGCAGCAGCTGTCTTTATACCATTTTCTCATATCAATGTCATCCTTCCATAATCATTCTTTCTTTTGCTGGCTACATATCAAAAGAACTCCTTAGGATTCTTTTTAGCTTCATTAGCTAACTGCTGTTCATACCTCTCTTTAGCTATCCTCACCAACCAAGTCACCCTCTTTGCTTGGTCTTTGTAGACCTCATGAAATTGGTTATTTCCACTTCTCTTATGATGCTGCCTCCAGAATGCCCTCTTTCTCTGTATCTCATGCTTAATCTCTTTATTCATCCATCTCTCACCTACCTTATTTAACCTTCTCACCCTTGGAATACACTTCTTGTATTCCAAGATAGTTTTTGAAAATCCCCCAAGCTGCATTGATCTCTTTTCCAGCTTACTCCTCATTCCATGCTACACCTGCAAGCTGTCTCCTGAGCTCTCTTCATAATCACCCCCTTGTAGTTCCACATATGCCCTTTTCTCACAGAGATCCTCACACTGCTGGCAACCACCCAGGTAATCACCTCATGGTCACTCGCACCAATTGGTGGATGATTTAACACCTCATTTATAATTACATCCTCTGATGAGATGACCAAATCCAAGATCCTCAATCCTTGCTTGCCCTCTGTTACATGTTATCTGAGGTAGTTATCCCTAAAAAAACTCAAGATACTAATTTTCATTACTTCCAGTTGCTATATCATCATTCCAGTCTATATTGCCATAATTAAAATCGCCCATATTGATCACCCTTTTCTTATTTGCTTGACTAATTTGATTATACATTTCATTATCGCCACAATCCACATTACCTGGTGTATAACAACATCCAACCAAGTATTTGATTCCATTCACCTCTATCTCACTCCATCCTGCCTCTAAACCAGTGGCACTATTTCCCTCTTGCATCTCTACTTTGTATGGACATAACTCTTTCTCTATCATCATCAATAGCACTCCCCCCTCCCTTTTTTACCCCTTCTCTCGTCACGAAACACATCATACCCTTCCATCTCTATTCCTATTAGGATGTCGTCCTCTTTCAACCATATCACACTTATTCTGACAATCTTTGGTTGAACAGATGCAATTAATGCAACCATTTCATCTGTCTTGTTTTTTATACTTCTAGCATTTGTATACAAACACAACAGCTCATTTATGGATCTACAGTTAGTTCCACTGATACCACTCACTCGATGTGATTTCTCCATGCTCGACTGGAGCCATTTCTCTTTCTGCTTATTCATTTTAAAACCGTTTTCAATTCCAACTGTTTCCTCTTGATCCCAGATCATCCCATTTCTTTCCTGTCTACACATGCTCTCACCTCCTCTCGGAGCCTCCACCTTTCTCACGCTGTGTAACCCTGTCCACCCTGAGCCTCCCCGTTTCCCTGCTCCTCTTGTACACCCATTCTCTCATTTTCTATACTCATACCACTTACTTCCTCATTCATGACCACCTCTTCAATCTCTCCTGTCTTACTCTCCTACTCTTCCACATCACTTCCCACTTGATCTGATTCATTCTCTCTTACTCTACTCATTTCTCTACCTTCCAGCAGCAGTTTCTCCAAGCGACTCACACCATAACCACTTAGATGCAGTCCATCGCTCCCAAGCAGTTCACTTCTTCCTTCAAACCCATTCCACACATTAACAAACTGTAATCCCATCTCCTTACACATTTCAGCCAGCATTTCATTCATAATCCTTGCTCTCCGCCTCATCATCCCCACAGTCATGTCTAGGCAACACGCTGATTACCCTTCCTGTCACACTGTTCTCTTTTATCCTTCTAAGTAGCCTCCTAACATTCATTCTGACTTACTTGCTCTTTGTCCTCTGTCAAATCATTCGTGCCGATTAAAACCATCAACTCCTTTGCTCGCTCCCTCCTCATATCCAATGCCTCAATCACTCTATTCATTTTACTGCCTGGAAAACATATCTCATGCATCCTATCATTCAGCACACCTTTAATAATGGAGTTGCCATATAACCAGCAGTGAGCTATGGAAATTTTAACAAAGGGCTTGCATCGTCGAGCAAAAAAAAAAACAAACAAAAAAAACCCCCGATAGATGGTATTACACCAACAGCATCTATCGCAGACCGCCACCACTAGTATTTCTAGAGACAATCACAAACATCCATTCCCACGGCGGGATGTTTGTGAACGCTAATGGATGTTCGCGGGTTTTTTATAAACAAAATAAATTTGTTTTGTTTGTAATAGAATTTATGACAAACAATCTATAAATAATAAATATATATTATCTAAACACAATAATATTGAGGTACGTTATTATTATTATTATTATTATTACCACGGGCTACTCCAGGAGTCCTTAGACTCATCGAGGGAGGCCCTAAACATCATGTTCACGCAGCTGTTCAACATTCTCACAGTATCTATCATACCTTGCCTTGAACTCGCTCACTGTCATAGCACCCACAACAGACTCTGGCAGCTTATTTCACTCATTTACCACTCTAAAAGTAAAGAACCCAACTCTAACACCCCTGCTAACCACGCTCTTGCCCAGCTTCCATGGGTGTCCCCTAGTTCTCCCACCACCAGTCCTGATCTCAAAAATATCATCTGAATTAATCCTATAGAATCCTTTTAGCAATTTGAATGTCTCAATCATGTCTCCCCTTTTCTGCCTATCAACTAGTTTCTGCAACCCACAAATCTTCAACCTGTTCTCATATGGTTCATTCCATAGACCTGCTATCATCTTAGTCACTCGCCTCTGAATCCTCTCAACCTCCTCCCCATCAAGAAGGAACCGAGGTGACCAAATCTGGGCACAGTAGTCGAGATGAGGTCTTATCAGGGCTCGGTACAGAGGTACAATAACTTGTTTTTCTCTGCTCGTCAAGGTATTTTTCAACAACTAAGTGAGTTGATGAGCTGATTTAGCTACTTTCGCAATGTGCCCCCTAAACTTCATCTCCCTATCCACCAACACTCCCAAGTCCCTGGCCTCATCAATCTCTTGGAGCACAGTTCCACCAATGTGGTATACTGCTGCTAATCTTTTTACTCCGAAATGCATAACCTTACATTTTGTCAGATTAAATTGACATCCATTCTCCTTAGTCCAGAACTCCAATCTATCTAAGTCATCTTGCAAGACTTTGACATCTTTTGCATTCACTATCGCCCTACCCAACTTTGCATCATCAACGAACAAATGAACTGTCCCACTTAGACCCTTCCCTATATCGTTAATGAACAGATTAAACAGCAGTGGTCCAAGAACAGAACCCTGTGGCACACCACTAGTCACAGGCCGTTTTTTGGACTCTACTCCTGAATAAACTACTCTTTGATATCTCTCCATCAACCACCCAGTTATCCATCTCACCAACCCTATATCCATTCCCATATGTTGTAGTTTACGGATTAGAATTCCATGTGGTATCCTGTCAAACGCCTTTGCCAGGTCCAGCAGTATCACTGTAAACCCATTTCCCTTATCCAGTTCAGCCGTCACCTTGTTATAAAACTTGAGCAAGTTACTGAGGCATGATCTACCCTTCACAAAGCCATGCTGTCCTCTGTACAGTATCTCATTTTCATCAATCCATTCCTGTATTTTTCCCTTGACTACTTTCTCCAAGACCTTGACAACGACTCCTGATATGCTGATCGGTCGGTAATTTGCAACCATAGTCTTGGATCCTCCTTTATGCAGTGAAACTATTTTCCCCTCTTTCCACGCCTTCGGGACTAAGCCAGACCTGAGACTCAGATTAAACAACATGGTCAAGGGTACTGATAATTCATTAGCCGCTTCATGCAAGACCCGTGCCGGTATACCATCCAATCCCACAGATGTATTCACATTAAGGTTCTGTAATAGACTATTCACCTCCACTTCATTCATCACAATTCCCATATAAACTAATGGTTCCTTCATTTTTTCAACGTCACCACCTGGATGATATACTTTTGCAAAGTGAGCGCTCAGTAACTCCACTATATCGACTGGTTCAGTGAACTCTTTACCATCGTCATTCCTTAAAATCATTTTGCCATGTACAGTTTTTTCTTGCTTGCAGCATATTGAAAGAACTGTTTGGGATTCTCTTTTGCTTGCATAGCTAGTTTCCTTTCATAATCGGCTTTTGCTGTTTTTACCACACTCGTTACCCTTCTGGCCTGTACTTTATACCTTTCGTGTGCCTGCAGGTCACCCCTTTCTTTAAATTCCCTCCATAGTTGTTTCTTTTTTTGCAGCTCAAGCTTAATGGTGTTATTCATCCATTTAACCCCACCTTGTTTCACTATTCGGACCTTAGGTATACAATCAGCCATAACCTCCTGTAAATGCTCTTTGATCACTTCCCATGCTCTATCGACGTCCAGCCCTTGCAGTTGTACATGCCATGGCACTGATCCAAGCAATCTCCTAAGCTTGTCATACTTGCCAGCACGGTAATTCCACATATACCCTGTCTTAATCACAAATTTCACACCTTTAGCCACCTCCCAGGTCAAGACCTTATGATCACTCTCACCAATAGGTGGCAACATGGTCATATTCATTACAGTCAAATTCTCAGATACTATTACCAGGTCAAGCACTCTCACACCCCTAGTATTTTCAATTACATGCTGTTTCAGATAGTTATCCCTTAATAATTGAATAAAATCCATTTCCTTCCTCACATGTGTCCTCTCCTCCTTCCAATCAATGTTACCATAGTTGAAATCCCCCATAATAATTACCCTCCTTCCACTCATTTCATCAATTTGTTTATGCATACCATCTCCACCATCTATTCCATCACCTGGTCTATAGCAGCACCCAACTGTATATTTTATTCTGCCAGTATCAATCTCACACCAAATAGCCTCAAATGAGCTCCTTTCACTATCCTGCAATACTTCAATTCTCCTTGGCTGCAGTTCATCAGCTATCATCAATAACACCCCTCCCCCAATTTTATTCTCTCTGTCCCTCCTAAACATACTATAACCTACACATTCTATCCCACTAACTATATCATCTTCCGTCAGCCATGTTTCACTAATGCCAATAACCTGTGGCCAGGAAGAGCCAATCAAGGCCAAAAATGCTTCCTTCTTGTTCCTAATACTCCTGGCATTAGTATACATGAATTGCAGTGTTCCCTTTGTCCCACCCCTATCTTGATGCGTTATTCTAAATATCCCATTCCCATTTTTTGTCCTTATTGCTGGCTCAGGTACATTATATACATTTTTACACTCAACTGTCTCACTGATGTCTGGATATCCACTTCTCCCCCTCCTTGGTAGTTCTAGTTTCCCTGGTTCTGCACATCCATTTTCACTTCATTCAGCAACACTTTTTCCAGTCTCCGCACACTTATATTTCTCTTTTGTTTTTATACTTCAAGTGATAATCAACAGTACCAATCAAGGGGTATTATTTTATAGTCCTATTTATTTATATGAGACTACCAAAAGTGAATTGTAAAATGGTAGTAACAGTAACTATAATATTTTATTTAATAAAATCACTTTCGAAACTATGAGACAATTTTACATGAAAAAATGAAAAAAAAAACTCACTGTCTGGTGCACATTTACCCAGAAAGAACTCTCCTTTACAGGTTAACATTTACAAACAATTACTTTAAGGAAATACTTATGACAATAGCTGCCACACTTTATTTCCTCCTTCACGTCTTGTGTTCTTCTAGGAGGATCTATAGCCGAGTGATGATTTTCTAGAAAAGATTTGACATAGGGATTCAGATTAAAATCATTTAAGGGTTTTCCATTTATACATATTGTCATTAAATCCGAAATATGTTATAGTGGGAGAAGATCTCTTCGTCATTACGATATTATTCATCATACTAAAAGCTCGTTCGGATTCGCGTTGCAAACTGCAATTGTTGCCATAATCACTTTGGCTTTTTTCGCCATGCTGGGAATTTCGTTTTGTAACTTTCCAGTCAAAACCATTTCCACTAAATCTCTAAAATCATTCATTTTAATTTCATATTTCAAAATAAAATTTAAAGATCTTATCCTTTTTTTCCTTCTAACCATGGACACATAACTTCTTCCATACTCCATGTTTCAGGATAACATACATTTAAAATGTTTTTGAGTGTTTCATCTTCCAAATCCTCATAATTTTCATTTTTAAGTTTAAAATTTCTTTGCTGCATTAATCTAATCTGTCCTTTAAAGACATTATAAGAGAGTTTAATAATGTATCTCACGGTAGTTTGTGAAATCTGATTTTGCTTTCAGTTGCTATTCCTTCAAATGGTTTTGATTTTAACATGGTATCAATTTTAGATTCACAAGAACCTACAGAATTTTTAAAATCGTTAATTGCATTAATTGTTTGCATGGTTAAGGAGTTAGCCCCTATAATTCTTATATTGTGACTTTGTAGAGCTTCTGACAGATATGATAATTCCTGTAGGATATCAATCATTAATGCTAGATCTTTTAAAAATTCAAATTGAGAAGTCGGTTTAAAAAGCCCTTATATTTATCGTTCGATGCAAAATGCTTGCATAAAGCTGGGTAATTTCTCCACACAGCAAGAGCCATTCGTAAACTGCAAGCTGCCCATCATGGTCCAAACACATGACCAATCTTTAAAATTTCGATACCAAGGTCTTTTACAACGTATTTAATTCTCACTGATGTTTTGGTAATTGATGATGAAAAGCATATAATTTATCCATAAATATTTCAAAATGATTTATTTCTTTAATGTTTTTTTATCGAATCGTCTAATGCTAATTGTAAACGATGAGCTATGCAATGCCAATCACAATGTTAGGAAATTTTTGTAGAAGTTTGATTGCAACATCTGATTTGTTTCCTGGCATTACGCTAGCTCCATCAGAACAAACTGCAATAAGATAATTTTTTAAATTGTTATCAGAAAATCCATATGAATTTAAAGTAACATGTATACATTCCGTGGTGGTATTTTCTAGTTCTGCAAGATCTACAAAAATCATACATGGTTCAGGGAGCTCAACTTGTATGTGAATAACTAAAACACTTTTTTTCTATAATAACAGACGAATTGACAACATTATTGATTTGTCTGCTATTAAAGAAATTTTGCATTTTTTTTTTCTATTATTTTGGAGAATATTTCTAATTTTATTTGTTTAGAAATATGTTCAACTATTCTAATTCATGAGAATCTAGAATGGAATGATAATCCTAGAACAATACCATTTTTAATTTGGAGCTCAATTAAATCTGGCAAATCAGACATAGGTCAGTTTCTCTTCACCAAACTATAAACAGAATTAAACATTTTTGAAGTTATCAAAATTTCTTTTTCATTTAGTTTGTCAATTAAATTTGGTAATATAGATTTGATACATTCCTCATTTATTTTTATGATTTTATTATGAGCAAATGATTCATTATATTTGGATAACTTTTTACTCAAACATGCGGCTCTTGAGTCTGTAGTGTTTCCATTTTGTTTCATTTTCATTTCTACTCATTCCTTTGATAATAAAACCACATTTTTTCTCCTTCAACACTTAAGTTTTTATATCTTGAGTAAACACGACATCCTAATTTACCATTTTTAACTTCTACCCACTTATACTGCGTTTTGAAATATGATGCTTGCTTCTCGTTCTAGCAATCAGGTAAATGATTTTCTTTTTCTCCTCCAACTTGTTGCATATTAATTGAATCAATGTGCTTATTATCTTCAAAGTTCATCTTTGACTTCATTTTCAACACCAGTAGAACCATCAGAATCACTTTTCATTACTTTTTTTCCCAAAAAAGTTTAATATAATAAATTTGACTATCTTTTCATGTTTCACGGGTAAAAATACTTTTACAATTATAAAAATAAAATTTGTTGAATCTACAGTTTTTAAATTTATTATTATTTTTAAATTTTAAACACAAACAACTGTTATACATCAGTGTACTGACGAACACAGAACTAATGTCCAGTGGAACAACCTACTGATGACAGTTTTACGGACATCTGATTGTCTAGTGGTTTTACCATATGATTGCATATTTATTTTCAAACTTTCGTTATAGAGGAGTGAAACAATAATTCCAAATAATCTATACACTGCCAAATAGACTAATATTTGTTAGGTTACCGAACGAGTTTGTGGCTTAATATATTTCAAAAAAATAATAAAAAAATAAATAAATAAATAAATATATATATATATATATATATATATATATATATATTTAAATTTGAGAAAAATTTAACAAAGGGCTCGCGTGAGCCCCTTATAGCTCACCACTGCATATAACGCCACTCACTCATCTTTCGTTAACTCTTTCGTGCCATCATGATTAGTTTTAATAGTTTTTACCCGAATTTTCTTAATTTCATTCTGCATCCATATCATCTCTTTCCTCATCCAATCCAATTCATCTTCCGAACCTCGCATTCCATTCTCTCTATCATTCATTCTTTCTAATTTTCTAACTCTCGACATCCTCTTCTCACTTTCATTCTCATTCATCCTTCTGTGCTTCCATACTTTTGGTCCGACTTTCACTATCATTCATTCTTTCGATTTTTTCCACTTTCGATTCCTGCATCACACCATTTCCAGTTTCATCCATTGTCTCAATTTCGTTTCCTTCTGCCACTCTCGCCTCACTTTCGTCCTTATTACCGTTCGTTACGGTTTTTAAATCACTCACTTTCTTTTTTACTGATTTTTTAACATTCTTTCAAACCTCTTTCACACCATCCTTCTCTTTCGAACGCGCACTCATTTTCCCTGCGATATTCTCTCTACTAACACTTTCTGATTAATTTCATATTTGCATTCATCAATTCTTCATTCAGGTCACATTTCGCACATACCCTCCCTAAACATCCACAAATCATTTATGTAATTGAAAGAATATATATAACACACTTAACGAAATGACTGAAATCTAAGTTAAAGTCATGGAATGACAAAGCTGCCGCCATGTTTAATCTGCCGGTTACCACTCTAAAATCTAATAATAACAACGAATTTGTAATTAAGTTTAAGCAAAACAAAATCCCTGACACTAATAATAATGGTAGCGCACAACTTTTACAGCAGCTCTTACTCAAACAAACACTCATATATACTTATTCTTGTTGAGAGGCTTATACGCTGGTTAGACATAATAACTAATATTTAAGGAAATTGACAGCGTACACTGGAAATATAGATTAAATAAACTTTAATATACACTTTCCGATATTTCGGCGAACGTTACGTTGCCATCTTCTTGGGAACTTACTAAAAGGACACGTGCACACAAGTACTAATACAACAAATGAGACTGAGGCTAGGACCCTAGCGTTTTCCTAAAGTCCTGATGGTGCCCCTGGCGGGCTATATTGGTAGTTCTTGGCCTTTGGGCTGAAGTTCTTTTGATAAAAGTTTCCCAAATTTGGGGCTGTTTCATGCATCCAAATTTGTTGAGGTTTGGCATGTTCCTAAGGGCCGAGGCTGATTCCATGAATAGTCTTTCATACTTGAACTTGCTGCGGTGTATTACTGTGGCTTTCTTCCATCTTATTCTGTGGCGAGTATTCAGAGCGTGGTCTGCAAGCCCAGAGTGGCTGTACTGGTGAAATCGGATGTAATCCTTGTGTTCTGAGATTCTGATATTTGCTGTCCTGCCTGTTTGGCCAAAGTAGGACAGTTTACAGCTGCAAGGGACCTGGTATACACCAGGTAGGTCTAGGGGAAGTGGTTGGTGGAGCGGATAAGGGATGCCAGTTTTCTATGTGGTCTGTAACAAGTGGTCAAGTCATGTTTTTTTAAGATTTTATTGATTTTTTCTGAGGTGCCTCTGATGTAGGGAATAGTGATGGATTTAGAGTAATCTTTTTTGTGAAGGGGAGGGGGTGGTGGGTTGTGGATAACTGGGTTAAGTATTTTTTTTTTTTTTTTTTGGATTTTTTGGAGGGGGTAGCCATTGGCTGAGAAAGTGTCCAAGTTAACCCAGTTATCCACAACCCACTACCCCCTCCCCTTCACAAAAAAGATTACTCTAAATCCATCACTATTCCCTACATCAGAGGCACCTCAGAAAAAATCAATAAAATCTTAAAAAAACATGACTTGACCACTTGTTACAGACCACATAGAAAACTGGCATCCCTTATCCGCTCCACCAACCACTTCCCCTAGACCTACCTGGTGTATACCAGGTCCCTTGCAGCTGTAAACTGTCCTACTTTGGCCAAACAGGCAGGACAGCAAATATCAGAATCTCAGAACACAAGGATTACATCCGATTTCACCAGTACAGCCACTCTGGGCTTGCAGACCACGCTCTGAATACTCGCCACAGAATAAGATGGAAGAAAGCCACAGTAATACACCGCAGCAAGTTCAAGTATGAAAGACTATTCATGGAATCAGCCTCGGCCCTTAGGAACATGCCAAACCTCAACAAATTTGGATGCATGAAACTGCCCCAAATTTGGGAAACTTTTATCAAAAGAACTTCAGCCCAAAGGCCAAGAACTACCAATATAGCCCGCCAGGGAGCACCATCAGGACTTTAGGAAAACGCTAGCGTCCTAGCCTCAGTCTCATTTGTTGTATTAGTACTTGTGTGCACGTGTCCTTTTAGTAAGTTCCCAAGAAGATGGCAACGTAACGTTCGCCGAAATATCGGAAAGTGTATATTAAAGTTTATTTAATCTATATTTCCAGTATACGCTGTCAATTTCCTTAAATATTAGTTATCATATATACTTAATTATTCCAAGAATACTTATCTCAATCTGGAGCTCTTCTTACACACGTGCACCATGCTTGACTCATGAGCATCATATCAACATATACAGGACAAGCTGAGCTGAGTAAGGGAATATGTTCCCTAGTTTTAGGAGGCTCCTATAAAACAACCTTAAAACAAATATGCTTTATTCACAAAGGCATATCAAAGTGATTGTCTCATATCTCTCATTCAGCAACGATGATATCCTTGGGTTGGAAAATCCTGGGTTCAAATTTTGTCTAGAATGTGAGGAATCTTTATAGTAGCAAATTATACTTTACAAGAAATTTTATTGTTTAATCCTTTATCCAAATGTAAGCAAACAAAGTTTGCACATGAAGTATCTCATATTGTTATGCATAATGTATATGATTAAGTCCTCATCAACATGTGCTAGAACCAGGAAGATACCATTCATTTTAAAAATTTTATGGAATTTACAACTGTGTTAAAAAACATTTTTATTATCCCGACGTTTCGATCTTCACATCAAGATCATCATCTGGAGCGTACATAAGTATACAGAACAAGCTGAGTTACATCATTAACTGTAAGCTAGAGAAACAATGATTTGATCACATGTTATTCTACTTCCGTGACCTCTGGTGAAAAAAAAAAAAAAAAAAAAAAAATTTCAAAAAATAAAAATAAATAAAAATAAAATAAAATAAAAAATTTTTTACATCAAGCTAAATTCTATTTTTACAATGACAGGAATAAACATTCTTTTAGATGGTTTTCTTTCAGAAACAATTGGTGTCCTATTTTTAGTATTACAATTGTTATTTTGATTTACAATACTGGATTTTCTACAGTCCTGTTTATAGTTGTTCTTGGTGAGGAAGGTCAAATATATACCTTCCATATGTTTTGGATTTTTAAACCATCATTGTTGTTCAGATTGGGGTGGTTGCTGATAATCTCGCAGGCTTCCTTGAATTTCCGTTCATACCATGTTCTAGTGTCACAGGCTTCCTTGAATTTCCGTTCATACCATGTTCTAGTGTCGCAGGCTTCCTTGAATTTCCATTCATACCATGTTCTAGTGAGATTATCAGCAACCACCCCAATCTGAACAACAATGATGGTTTAAAAATCCCAAACATATGGAGGGTATATATTCGACCTTCCTCACCAAGAACAACTATAAACAGGACTGAAGAAAGTCCAGTATTGTAAATCAAAAATAACAATTGTAATACTAAAAATAGGACACCAATTGTTTCTGAAAGAAAACCATCTAAAAGAATGTTTATTCCTATCATTGTAAAAATAGAATTTAGCTTGATGTAAAAAAATTTTTATTTTATTTTATTTTTATTTATTTATTTATTTATTTAAAAAAAATTTTTTTTTCCTTTTTTTTTTTTCACCAGAGGTCATGCCAGTAGAATAACATGTGATCAAATCATTGTTTCTCTAGCTTACAATTAATGATGTAACTCAGCTTGTTCTGTATACTTATGTACGCTCCAGATGATGATCTTGATGTGAAGATCAAAACGTCGGGATAATAAAAAAAGTTTTTTAACATGGTTGTAAATTCCATAAAATTTTTAAAATGAATGCTGATCACCATGTAACCCTAAAAGAAAGGATCAGGAAGATACCAAGGTGGCAGAAGTCACATATGTTCCATATACAAGTAGTTAAAGGTGTATCACCTTATTATTAAAATACTCTAAATCAGAGTAGTTTAATAATAAGATCATAATAATAGTAACGATGATATTTTATAGGAGCCTTTCATTTTAAGGTGAATTAACTAGTCTCATATGGAGGCAGAAGGGTCCCCCCCCCCACAGAATCTTGGAATTTTTATACTGCAAGACAGACAAACTTTCTAGAAGAATACACACCATTAATAAACATTATACACTGTCTTCAGTCTTGCTTGCTTTGGCCAAAATTAAAAAATATCAGCCTCCTGTCTTACTAACACTCCGTTGTGTATCAAATGATGTTTAGTTGCTGCTCTGTGAATTTTTTTTCCTATAACTGCTTGCATGAAAAGTTAATCTAAAGTAGCTTCTATGAATCCCCCCCCCCCTTTAAACCTGTCAATATATGATGAACAACAGTTGCTCTTAGTCCACTTCAAAATACTGACTACTATTACTCCTCCTCTTCATTCAAACCTGGAAACCACTCAAAACTCTTCACTCGGAAACCACTGTTTCCAAGAGATTGCAATTTACAATTACTTAAATAAAATATAAAAAAAATTCTCCTCTCTACCTTCCATCTTTTTACTCACTTTCCTTAATAGTAACTATTGAAACATTTCTAGAATGTGAACTTTATAAAATAACTGCTGAAATTGTAGCCTTTCCGAATGACTTTTAGTATTTCCTTTATAGCCCATTACACAACCATCTGTCAAACATTTGAACTGTGATGCTGTTGGCAGGGACAACAGCACAGTACAAAATTTGTGCAGTCTAGCACTTGGGCCACTGTCAATTATATGTCAGCACAATAAAGCAATGATCTGCAAAGGAGCATATTAGAAAGCACTGTGTATGTCAGACCCTGCCACGAAGAGGTGCAGTACATGTTCTCCGTTCCATTACTGTCATCTAAAAATGGTAGACACAGTGAACGGTGAAATACCAATACTAGATATCTAAGGAAAAGGAGGGCTGGTGTCACCTAGTTGAGGGAATCTCAGTTCCAGTTATTTTATATTGATAGCATGGCCAGGATATAATGAGAGTAGCATGAATCAGTGTACCTTTTATGATGGTGGGTGTGATAACATGCAGCATGTTTTCTTGGTACAAGTTTGATTTCATGATGTCAATGGAGCAATGCCTGAATATTGCAACTAACTTGAATATTGTTACCAACTAAGTGCACTTCTTCATTCTCACTGTTTATTCATTGCATATCAGTTATCTTCAGAAAGATGGTTTCATGGATATAGCTATAACCTTTTTTGTTGTTGGCCAAAAATACTTTTTTTGGCCAACAGCACTACCAGATCTCAAACCGGTTGAATATCTTTGGAATGAACTGGGTATGAGCTGTTCACAATAGAGATTTTCCACGATCCACTGTGAAGTACGTTCATGTTTACATGAATCAGCAGTATATTCTAACAGACTTATTCTGTGCCTCAAGTAGTTTTATTCCAGGTTGAGGTTGTTTTCTGAGGTCTGCTTAGGAACGATGTTAGATATGATGTAGGTCTGTATAATAAACAGGAAACTCAGCTTTGATGTGCATGCATATTTGCAGTGGCTTTACCCAGAAATTTGTAGGGTGACATGGTTTCAATATTTTGCTGTGTAATGATAATGTTTCCACTCTCCAATTTCAATAGGCCATAGGTTCGAATTCTACTGCTTGCATGGATATTTTAGGTGGTAGATCAATTTCATCATCTGGTATTAGACCACTATTCTACTTAAGGCCTTGAAGTGGCTTGAAAACGTTTCTACAAAGCTTTTTGGATTATCGAACTCTTGTGAATTTAAATCCAACCCATGGTACTAATGTTTCCTGGTGGGATTTACATAATATGTTGAGAACCAAAAATGTATTAGTTCAAAATCAAAAATATATTTTTAGAACTAAAAATTGGGACACATGTTTTGCATCAGTGTTTGATATCTGATTTGCTTTGGTTATTGTTATATTCCTGTTTTGTTCTTTTTAACTTTAATCTTTAATTGCCTTTACTTTCTTTAACTTTATGTTTCTCTTATTCTCAGACTTCGGTTGCCGACAAATTTGTATGGATTAAAGACTGCGCCAGCCAGCAACTAAATTCTGATACATTATCTAAAATACTTAAAGAAAATTGTAGGGATCAAGATGTATGCAGTCGTGGTCCCTATTCTCATATCACTATTGGTTTCCCCTTTAAATGCATGGTACGAAATTTTCCAAACGGTAATTCAAATCCGCAGAAGATATGACAAACTCAGTTGATTATGTAAAAAGAAACACATTTATTATTTCACAAAGACAAGTATACATGTTATTTAAATTCTTAACCTTAAAAGAGTCTGGGTTCCCCTTTCTTAATTAAACACATTTAAACTTCTGCACTATGATCTCTTACTGGGCATAAATTCCTCACTTCTATACATATATCTATCCTCAGACTCTCACAATTAAGTTACCTGATAATATCATACATGAAACATTACATATAAACACTAGACAATTCACTAAATCTGACATGTAATTCTCTAGGACAATAGTACTTATTTCTACTTAATTCTCTCCCCCAAAATATCTGTTAACATTCAATCACTTTCTGAACATATGACATTACTTTTCTTAAATCACTTAAACACTCCGGAGCTCGGCCTCCTGTTCAGCTGGAGCCTAATGTGCTTTCTTCTTAACAGTAGACAAAAGTGTCCAAATTGCAAACTGTTCCTATGGCACAACACATAAATAGCATGTGTTCTAAACTTCTGTTTCTTTACTCCACGGATACTTTAATCCTACATTAATATAAGAAAATCTTCACTTACTGTTCTTGCTTTGACTAGGTATTCTGATCTGTTCACTGTACCTCCTCTGATGGCAGGCTTTGTTCCTTTGTTCTACACGAACCGAAAGCACTCATACACAGACTTGTACGCTGACGTGGATTTCATCAGCGGCTCTTTCTCCTTATGTGTTTGAATGCATTGTAGTTGCAGCTTTGACCGATGTAACATGCATAGCAAGGGGAGATCCTTGCTACACATGGCGGCAAGCTCTATATAGCTCTCCTACGGGAAACTTGGTACCGACGAAACTCGGAGACGAGACACCAGAGATGAGAGATAAGAGAGCGATTCGAACTCCCGGCGAAACTTTTATACTCCGGAACAGCTCCCTCACTCGGCGGTGTCGTCACGCATACGGCGGCAGCTGATTGGACGCCGTGGCTACGAACTGTCTTCACATGTCTTAAAATTTGTACTTAGCCTATACATATTTATTTGGTAATACTACATGACTTTCTACTTTAATTCATTCACAATTACTATCTTAATAAATATATGGGCTATCTTAACAGTGTTTAGAATTTGTACATCTGAATATTTACATTTTCTTGGGACATTATTCGGTACATTTCCCATCCGGAGGCATAAGCATGTCCTTATCCCTTCCTTCTGAGGTAACGTAACGTTGGGTGGGAAAAAGGGATGACTCATCACTTTTTACGACACAACATTATGTTTGTTGATTAATAAATTGATACCCAAGAAACATGATAAGATGAGCTGGAAAGGCTGCCTATTAGAAGGAATGCTATCTTCTTCTCGTGCAAAGACACACAAGGGGCAGAAGTTGCTAGTAACTTTTTGTCTGGCAATCTCTATCCTTTCAGGTATGGAGACTGTCTTCTGAATTATTAGGAGGCTCTAATGTTAAATGATGGATATTTACCATTGTTACATCCCAAATTGAGATCAGTTGAGATAGCATGAATCCCCTACAACATATTCCGTTACAAGCAGATCAGATCATCAAATAAAAAGTATTATTCTAATGGAAAACATCATGAAATAGAGAGAGAGAGGTTAATAACAAACTATACCAGATAAAGTCTGAAATAAAATTGTAGTAGTCCATTATGTAATAGAAGACATAAACACAGGGATCATAGAGATGAAGTTGTTCTTACTCAGCTCCACATATTATTATTATTATTATTGCTATTATTATAGCATACTCATTTTATGCACTCCTTCCTACTGAGGAACAATATGCCTATGTGTAAGCAGCATGGGTCATATTTAATTGTTTATCATATTTTAGTACACTGCCCTCATTTCTTTCAGCAAGTGCTGTCTTTATTTTACCACATTTAACAATTTGCCTAATCATTATACATTAAAGCAGATTTTATCCAGTTGATTAGATATGATATAATTTTAAAATTTTTACAAAAATTTTAATCTTTATACCTTTATGTAATATTCTTAATATAATGCAATTTTACCAATCATAACATTTATAGTAGTTAGAAATTGAAATTTTTTGCATACCAGTTTTACATTATACATTGTTTATATTATATATTAATATAATCTAATCTTTGACTTGACACATTAATAGTCTAAGATGCTAATGCACTATTCAAATAAATAAATAATTATAATAACTCAGATAATTTTCTTTAGTAGGTTTAATGTCGAGCTTCCATAGCTCAGTCAGTATAGACAAAGCCCTTTGGTTGGAAAGACCTGGGTTCGATTCCTGTCAGTGACGTGAGGAAAGGTGAGTTAGCCGGTCTCATACAGGAGTAGGGAGGGTTTTTTCACCCAGAAACTCAGGATTTTTATCTTCCAGAACAGGCAAACCAGCCCCTTGAACATTCATGGATTACAGTCACGAATACATCCCAGCCATATGCCTGTCCTGAGCCTTGATAAAGGTAGGCTGAATGTGTGTTACCTAATATATAAGATCCAGCATAAGTCAGGACTCTAGCCAATCTTCAGCTAGTATTAGAAACCATTCCATACCAACTGGCTGGAATGTACATGATGTTAATATATGTATATAGATAGATACTTGTTATTGTGCCCAGTGTATTTCTACAACCAACAGATAATACTAATAATAGGACTCTAGCGTTGATGTATAATTTTTTTTTTCACCAGAGGTCAGGCCAACAATTGTTGTAGCGGTTGGTCAGTGTCTGTAACAAACCAGTTTGATTGTAGTGTAGCTTGTTTTCTGTGTATAGTTGTATGCTCCAGAAGATGACCTTGACATAAAGGTCGAAACGTCGAATGTAGATTTCAGTTATATTAAACTAAAGTTTTTATTCAAACACGGTAGTTGTCTCCATAATTTTCAAAAATGCATTCGGATCACCGTGCAAGCTTAAAAGAAAGGATTCACAAAATGGAATTGCTGCAAACCAGAGTATGGGTGATTATAATTATGGTTAGTATAGATTGGTATGAAAAGATTGCATGTGTGAATAAGGAGAAGGGATTTCTTCAGTTTTTGAGGAACAACTATCATAGATAGTATGTAAAAGAGGACATACAAGAGTCCAGTGTCTTAGATTTGATCATATCCTGAGATGATGTTATTGTAAATGGGGTGTCATTTTTCTCTCCGTTTTGTGAGAATCACCAAGAGATGATCACCTGATTGGTAGTCAGCCATATGAAAACTTCTGTATAGATATGTATTGTTGGATTCTGATTATATAGTGATTGGAGTAATTATTATTTGTTTCAGAATCCAACACGATCTTCCATCACATAGGCTAGACTTGTAAATATTATTTAATGTAATTCACTTGTTTATAATTTAATATTCATATATTATAAACATATAACTACCTTTATTATAAACATATAACTACCTGTACATATAACTACCTTTAATTTTATCTAATATTTAATTAATTAATCAAAGATATATGTATTAATAATGAAAGGACTGTATTAAATATTATTAAGCTATTTTATTTATTACTATATTAATAATATAATAATTTGTATTTGATAATTTAACTGCGCATTAATTGAAATGTAAATATTCTTTATTTATTCCTATTTGTAGAAGTTTAGCGTTATGCAATACCTCAATTTTATTATATTTTGTTTGGTTGTCATGGAGACATATATAAGTGAGCGAGCACATTTTGGAACACCACGTGAGGAGAAGGTTTATTGAAAAGAGTTTTAGAAAGAAATCACGAGAATAATTTAGGCGGGAAGAAGGGATATAAAAAGGGAAGAACGCTGAAAATATATAGAGAGAGATTAGATTAAGAGAGAGAAAAAGGAGAGGATTGGCATTAGGTTGGAATTGGAGCATTCGGGAATAACAGTGTGATAATAGCGAGTCGACAAGTCACTCAAGCAGCTAAATAAAGTCTACTAGTCGAGAGGCGGTTAGCTAATAAGTTGTAGAATAACAATTATAGCTACGGAAGACAGCTGAGTGACTACTAAATAGACTAGCAATACTTGAGTTGAGATTTAATTTCAGGGGCGACCTGTCAAGGACACACAGAATCTTGAAATAAAGCATGGAGTTACTAGAGTAGTAGAGGCCGTAAAGTTGAAGTTTACCGTTAGCTGTGTTTAGAATTATAGTGCCTAAAGAATTATTTGAATGCAGGAGGAATGAACAACTGTGTATATAAAACCTCAAGTTAAGAATTATTGTGTGTTGCCTTATTTCATGAGTGATCAGTAGTACTTTATGCAACAATGTTTGTTTATGTGTTTTGTGACCAATGATTAATTCAGTTATTGCTTAGAAGAATTTATTTAACAAGTGCCGTTTACTGTTTAAAGTGTTTACAGTTATAAAAAGTGTATATGTATAAGTGGATGAAGATAGAAGATTATTGGTAAGATTATTCCAACCATTAATATTCCTATACAGAGAAGTGTGTGAGTTTCATCCTAGAATTTCCTTATACTAACAGTAACTATTTTGGAAATTAGCTGAAGTGTAAATTTAAAAGTGTTTGTTTGTGAAGAGGTGTTACTGCAATTTTTTTCGTATTTGGAACTTAAGGAACTGTGAGAAGACTGTATTATAGAGATAACTGATTTACCATTGTATGAGTTGAATGATTGAATTTACCTGAGGAGTTAAAATGTTTGGGATATCTTAATTACTGATTTGAATTTAAGTGTAAAATTTGTGATTCTAAATTAAATGTTTGTTTTTGTTTATCTAAAGTTGTATTTTGCCTGAATCTCTTTTACTGCGCCATTCATAAAATATTCGAACCAAAGTGGGTAAATTAAGTAAGTCAAATATACTCGGCCAGTATATAATTTTAAGGAGAAATAGTTGAAGGTTGATTTTTCTTCAATTCTTGAACTAATTCAGATATAGAGTGGCACAGTCTTTAAATATAAATTTTCTCTATATTTGAATTAGAAATCAACTTACAACTTATCAATTAGTTAAGAACATCGTAATAGTAATTATGTCGAATCCAAAGCATAGATTGAGAAGAAGTAGGATCCAACAGTATATAGGCTGCAGTGTACTAGGCTGTTGGTGAACAGCTCCAGAAAAGATAAGTGCTATTTTGGGTAGTAATTGGCAATATTGATTGCATTTTAGTAGAATCATGTTTATCATAATTAGTGTAGCAGCTTAATGTGGTTTTTCATCATCATCATCAAATTCCTGACATATATACCCTCAAGGAGGTGTACAGGATATGATAGTACTACATGAAAAATTTACATTATTACTAACTTCCTATCTACAATTTTCCTCCAAATCAATCTGTTATCTGTCAAGACATTGTCAAATCTTATGTTTCTATCTTCTGAGGCACTTTTTACCATATCAATCCATCCATATCTTGGTCTTCCTCTGGAACTTTTTCCTGCTAACCTGGCAGAGAACACTTGTTTTGCTAATCTTTCCTCTCCCATTCTGTTTAAGTGACCATACCACCTGAGATTAGCTCTGCTAACACATTCCTGGATGCTAACAATGTCAAGTTCTTTCCTAATTCCTCATTTTTAATATGATATTGCCATTGATGCCATCTGTTCATGCCCCTAATCTTTCTCAGGACTCTCATATCTTCGGTCTCTAGTCTTTGATGAAGTGTTTTTATTTCTAACTCAGCTCTTAGATCCATAAGTTAAAATTGGTTTGAAAACTCTCTTGTATATAGTTAATTTAGTGGTTTTTGTGGGTTTGATACTGTGATGTTTTTTACTGAATTTTGAAGCTTGTCTTGAATGAAACAAAATGGTGATATGATAAATCATATCTAAAGCATGCAGATCTAAAGATCTGCATGCTGCACAGCACAAAGATCAAATGTAATTAAAGATGTAGACTGAGAATTTGAGAATTGCTTGATGTCATGATTGCAACATGTATGTATGAGGGAAATGTGAAAGAAGTGTTGTGTTCATAGTCAGACTGAACAGCAAATGAAAGAAAATATGGTTTTGTTGAAAATGCAATAATTTGTTGGAATATGAGCTATTAGCAAATGCTAAGCAAACTGAGAGAAAAGCCAGCATAAATTTGAGTGCAAAAAAACTGTATGAATAATGGAACAAAGTGAGTGAGACTGAGAATGAAATAATGTGTGAACAAAAAACAAAAGCAAGTGAGATTATAGAAGCAAAAGAAAGTAGGAATGAGTAAACAAATTCATGAAAGAGTAGTGAAAAGAAAGAAAGGAATGGCAGAATAAGAGAGAACGAGACTGTGGGAATGATAGAGAGTGAAACTGCTAAGTATGCAAGATTTGAAGAATGATTTTTTAAAAATAAGAAATGAAACAAGGAAAATGTGCAGTGATATCATGGAGGCAGAAGGTTACAAGTGGTGTTCCACAGGGCTCGCTACTGGGACCTGTATTGTTCAACCTTTATATCAATGACATTGTCAATGGATTTCAAGGGATATTCAGGGCTGGCGCTACCATTTAGGCAAACTAGGCAACTGCCTAGGGTGCAAGCCACAAGAGGGTGCAAAACTTCAAGCTATGCTTTATTCATACTTTACTAAAATATCAAAATTAAATAGTGATATATGATTTAGGTATCGATTCTTTTTCCTTATCCCTCACACATCACACTATTTTACTGTTTAACTTTTAGTTCTTTTTTGTTCCTTACCTAAATGTTGAACTTACCGCTATTTAAAATTCAGTTAAGATAAATATTTTAAAACGTTAACATTTTAAAATATTAAATTTCGGTATTTTATAACTTTTTTTTGTAAATGAATTATAACAGAGAATTTTGAAATTAATTAAAAAAGAAAATAAAAAAAGTCCTATTAATTTAACCTGAAAGACAATTTTATTTTGTTTAATGTCAATTAGAAACATTTTAGTTTATAAAATAAGGGGCGCACTTGTGAAATAAGGGGCACACTTGTAAACTTTGCCTAGGGTGCAAAATAACCTGGCACTGACAATGGGGATATTCAGTTGTTATTATTATTATTATTATTATTATTATTAAACAAGACCTCATGGAGTCAAAGACTCATCTAGGAGGTCCTTTTATCTCACACACACATCTCATCATACCGCGTCTAAAACACATTCAAACTCCTTGCAGACACCACACTCTCAGGCAAGGCATTCCAATCACTCACAACTCTGCACATCATCCGCAAACTCTGTTTGTGGATGATGTTAAGTTGGGAAGTTATCAGTAATAGTACAGATGTGGCAGCTGTGGAAAAGGATATGAATAAACTAGATAGATTGGCGAATGAATGGGGTTATCAGTTTAATGCAGCAAAATGTAAAGTCTTGAAGTTTGGGATACATCGATGGGACGTTGCATACGCAATTGGAGGAGCTGAACTGGAGAAAGTAGGGGAGACAAGAGACCTGGGGGTGATGAGTGATAGAAAATGGAAATTCAGGGAACATATTGCAAAGGTGGTGAAGTAACCCAGAGGATTGCTGCAATACTGAGGAGGACATTGACTTGCAGAGATAAAAGAGTTATCGTTCCATTGTATAAGACCCTGATCAGACCACACTTAGACTATTGTTCTCAAATTTAGTCCCCAGGATTTGAAGGGGATAAATTAAATGTGGGAAACGTTACAGAGGCAGATAACAAAGATGGTTTCAGGACTGTACAATATTAGTTATGAGGATTGGCTGAGGGAATGTAGGCTGCAGAGTTTGGTAGATAGAAGGAGAGGTGATATGACTGAGACTTTGAAACTGTTGAGAGGTAGTTACAGGGTTGACACTGGGAAGTTCTTTCGCTTGGTGGAACAGCAGGAAGAAGTGATGACAAGGGTGGACCATCCCTGGAAGTTGCAAAAGGAAGCTGTGAGCAAGAGGGTGAGGAGTGGTTTCTTTTTGTGGGGTGTGGTTGAACAATGGAATGCACTGCCTGATAGAGTGGTGAGAGCAAGAATAGTCAATGAGTTCATGGAGTGGTATGATAGACTTTGTGTTTCCTAGGAAGGTCCTCCCATGATGACTCTCTTGACTCCATGAGGCTTGAGTAATAATAATAAGTATGAGGTGAAGTGAAAGAGTAGGAGAGGCAAATGGATGAGACTGAAGTGCTTGTTAATGGAAATAGTAATAGTATGAGAGATGGTGAGAAAACAGGGAATGCATAAGGAAAGTATATGTTGGAAGTAATAGTGAATGTATATATGGGGATGATCAGCAGAGAAATGGGATGGCCTGGGATATGGGTGGAATGTTGAGTGTGAGGAGATATATGGGATAAGTGAGGGGGGGGGATTAATGGTGATTGAGCATGGGCAGGTAGGAGGTATGACACTTTAAACATGGCATAGGTATGACTGGTTATAGACCTAAAAGTGAACTGTTCTGTTTATTTATGAATGCTAGGAGCATTAGAAATAAAATAAATGAAATTGTTTCAATGATTGAGTTTAATCTCCCAAAAATTGTTGGAAGAAGTTAAATATGGATCAACAAGGATGATATCCAGATGCAAATAGAAATGGAAGAGAATGCTGGTTTCACAAGACTAGAAAGAACAGAAAGGGAGGGAGAGTGCTGTTTATAGTATAGGGGAATTATGCCCCCATAAGAGAGCTGCAAGGGGGAAATAGTTACAGTGGTCTTGAGATAGTACGGCATGAAGTGGCAGTTGACAGGAAGAGATATTTAGTTGGATGTTGCTATAGGCCAGTGAATGTAGAGGTTAGCAATGACCAACTGCATAAGAAACTTCAGTTAGTTAGCAAGGAAAGAGTGATCATTATAGGTGATTATTATAGTAATATGGATTGGAATGAAGAGGTAGCATTTGGGAATAAGGAAAATGAATTTTTTGTATTCTTGAGAGAAACTATCTTAGGTGTTATGTTAAGGCTTGATTTCGTCGTTTATCCAAGTGTAAGCAAACAAAGTTTGCACATAAAGTCACTTCATGACTGGTTACTTATATATAGAAGCTAATGACCACATTAATTGCCTTAGTATCCCATATGGGGGTACTATCCTTAGAATTTATATTTATATCTTAGTACCTTAGGATATTATCCTTAGTATCCCATATGGAATACTAAGGCAATTGATGTGAAATCATTGACCTCGATATGCAAGTAAACCAGTCATGAAGTGACTTCACACACAAACTTTGTTTGCTTACCCTTGGATAAAGGATGAAACCAAGAATATAATTTCCTGGCATCTGTAATTTATAGTGGGCTAGGAAGGTTGCTCATTTGTTAAAGACTGCAAAATTTAGCAAATCCACCAAGTAAAACATAAAGAATGATTATGGCAATGATGCTAATGGATGAAAACGGTCAATTGATAATTGCAGTAGAGCTCATAGTCGAGGTATTCAGTGAGCAGTCCATCATGGTGTTTCATCTTCATTAGCATAAAATCATTACACGTCGACTGTGGAGGAATTGGAAGAAAATAACTTATTAGTGAGTAATAAGAGATGTATGAGGAATTAAATCAACTTGATATCAATCAGGCAAAAGGAGTTGATGACATTTCACCATGTGTCTTAAGGGAGTTAACATCAGCCTTGGCTTATCTGTTAACAAGAGTGTTGCAACAACAATGTCTGAAAGGAGTAGAAGGAAGGTAAAATTGTCCTGCTTTGCTAAAGTACTGATAAAGCTAAGGCTAGAAATTATAGGTTTATCTGTATATCTAGAGTTCTAGTTAAGTTGTTGGAGAGGTTGATGTGAACTAGAATATAGAATTAGGTTGATAACAGCAGTATTCTCTGGAATTGTTAGCATGGATATGTTAAAGGGAGAGATCATGCTTTCTCAACTTACTTTTATACTATAACAAGGTGACAAATGTGTTGGACAAGTAAGATGCACATATAGTGGTATGCTTAGATTTTGCAAAGGCTTTTGATAGATTGTCACACAACAAGTTGGTAACTAAATTGAAGCAGATGGATACAAGATTAATGAATTTGCAGGACAGGTGACTGGTTGTCAGATAGGTATCAGCAAGTACTGTTATGCAGTGCAGTATTCCAAAAGGCTAGAATATCTAGTGTGTGCCTGTGCCAGGGATCAGTTTTGGGACTATTGTTGTTTAACTTTTATATTAATGAGGATATATTAATTGGGGATGGGTTTAAATGGAGATATACAACTGTTTGCAGATGATGCAAAACTGGAGAGAATGGTAAGGAATCAAATAGATGAGGACTTGAACAGATTGAATGGGTATGCAAGTGAGTAAAATTGGTTAGTTCAGTATTGCAAAGTGCAAAGTATAAAGTTCTGAAATTTGGTAGGCAATAATGAGATGCAAAGTATACACTTTGTGGGGAAATTTTGAAGTAGATTGAGGAGATGGTAGATCTGGGAATGGTGATGGGCAAGGACCTGAAGTTCAGGGATTACTTTGCACAAGTTATGAATTCATCACATCAAGTTATGCAATGATGTGGAGACCTTAACACGAAGAAATAAAGAGGCCATTTTTCCATTCTTTAAGACCTTGATCATGCCTCATATGGATTATCGTATAGAGATTTGGTCACCTTATTTTCATGGTGATGAGGATATATTAGGAAGGGGAATGCTTGGTGAATAGGAGGAGAGGTGAGATATTTGTAGCGATCCTTTTACTCAATCACACACATTCATAACCTTAGAATATTGGATCTTCTGGCATAAAATACAAAATATCTGCAAGGACAGAAGTTAAAACATTTTAGTTTGAGATTCAAACAAGCATAACAGAAAACTTTGCAATCTTTCTCTGAAAATCAAGACACAAGTTCCTCATCACTTGTTCAGTTCACTGAGGGGAAACACCAGCAACAGATTTTCTTGCACACGGTCACACAAGAAAATGACAGCTTATACCTGTGTATTCAATACATACTTTACTTTTAGCACATTCAGTTACTACTTAAAGCAAGTATCCAAAAAACTCAGCTATCCAGTATTGAAGCAGAAAACTATGGAATGTTTCAGCATTTTCACTCAAACAACTGTCAGTTCCATACAAATAAAGAATAGCTTTTCATCTAATCTTCACACAGGCAATCTCTTCATTCAAAAATTACAACAGTGAAGGTATTTAGCCTTTTCAATAGGAACTTGAACATATAAGAAATCACAAAATACAGCCATTCATCCAGCCTTATATTTATTCATGGATATGCATGGTAGACATAATATTTTTTAAAAAATGGTTTCATGCATGTGAAGGACACTAGAAATATTTATTAAATATTTCTATATATTTTGCTTAATATATCATGAGCATCATTCATGGAGAAAACAATTGGCAACATCATTTAAATTATGAACACAAGAACAAGTCATACAGCATATGCATAATTCCATGCCTCTCATTCACAGCTGTGTGAGCAAGAGGAAATAATATTAAAGCTCCAGGGAAATAGGTATAGTTATGTAATTTAAAAATTATAAACAATTAATAGCAATTACTTCCCCAAACTTAGAAATAGGCATACAGTCTGTTTTATTAAGATTAGGATGCTGGTGTAATGCTTCACACAATTCAAGTTATACATGATCAAATTAAAACCTATTGTAGTTCAATATGTTTGTTTGATTCCACTCAACTCTTGTTTAGTGTCAATGGCATAATTATCAAGGCCTGAACCTTCTGATTCCAGAAATCTTATATTATCTTGATGTTTTTGGATTCTACTTTCAGCAGAACGGTCAGGCTATCCAGAGTAGCAAGAATGGCAGGAACAGGGTATTTGATAAACATCAGGAAGGACAGAGGTGATAATTTATCCTTAATAGGTGGTAAGAAAGAAGATAACCTCTGGGCTGGTTTGAAAGTAGTATACAGATCATATTTGTGGAAAATCATTGTTATTTGTTCAGAAGTCCCTTTAAGGTATATGTGGATCCTTTTAGCATCAGATTGCAGTCTGGCAGAGGAATGATAATTATTAATTGTTTTCTGTATTGTTGTTTTTTTTTATATCTGTTAAGTGATAGGGTGAGTTTTATTTCATTTAATTCTTCTAATGGAAGAGTTTTAGAAGAACAAATTGTGCATGATTGGTGCACAAGGCTTTTGATAATACCTGTCTTATCCCTCCTCCTCCTCATATTCAGGGAGAGGAAGGGGGATGTGACCAAGACATATGTTAGTCAGGGGTTGTTATCAGGCTAACATGGAGAAGATTTTTCATAGAATGGGAAAAGGCAGGGGGGGGGGGAGAACAAGAGGCCATCTCTGGAAACTCTACATTGAGGATGTGAGCAGAGGAGATTCTTTGAAATGAGAAGATTCTTTGCATGGAGAGTGGTTGGTGAGTTGAATGCATTGCCTGAGTGTGTTGTGAATGTAGACACATTGAATCAGTTTAAGACATGGTTGGATGGCATGTTGGAGGTTTAATGGAATATTTACAGCATTAGGAAAGGATTAAAATTTTAATTTAATTCTTCCACTATTAGACATCTTGAGGGATTACAAATACCTCTTGTAACACACATACACAACACGATACTAAATGAATTGTGTGGATGACTCTGAAGTTTTATGTAGGTAGTGTGCCCTCTGTGGACATTTGTAGATGGTAGGATGTAAAGTGGGATTTCTCATAAATACCCATAGGGGACACACTACCTATATAGGACTTTGGAGTCACCCATCTGTTTCATTTAGTATTGTGTTGCCTTTGTGTTTGTGTTACAAGAGGTATTTGTAATCCCTGAAGATGTCTCAGTGACTGAAATGAAATATTGGAACATTAAAATTAGTTTTTAATCCTTTCTTAGTTCTGTAAATATTCCATTAAACCTCCAACATGATGTCCTCCTAGGTTCTAAAGGTTGTGTGTGGTTAATTTCATTGGTTAATGAGTTCAAGGAAAGGTAAGATATGTATTGTGTGAACAATGGTTTGAGTGGGTCTCCCTTAATGGGTATTTGGCTCCATGGAGATGACTGAGAAATAATAATAACTCATAAACCAAAATTTTCAATTTGGCTGATCTTCTTATCCTCTGGAGTTTAATATTCACTTTACATTCTCTTGCTTTTCTTTTAAAAAAATGAGAAAAAGGGAGGATATTAAAGTAATACGTCAAAGTTAGCCAACACTAAATTTTTATTAGTTTGAGCGTATACTTTTTGCACACATCTGAATCTATACGAGAGTGGTCTGAAATGTTCTCGGCCTCGACCATAGATGGCAACACCATCAGCAAGATTGTTTTTTTTAAGTTGGTACATCTGTCATAAGCATCCATGTGAAATTGCAAGTCATTCTATCAAGTATTCATATTTATGCATTTAGGGACACCAAACACACGTGTTGAAAAGATTATTTTACTGATTAATAATAAAATAATAACGACGTTCGACCCCTGTATTGAGGTCATCATCAGAAGGATACATATGTATAAGAACCAAGCTACATGCTGTTGCACTCTATACAGGTAAATTACATCTACGTTGTTAACTAATCTTTTTTCTTAGCCTGCCCTATAGTGATTAAAAAAAAAAACCAATAAAAACTACAATAAACTCTGCTAAAGTCCTCACATACTAGGATTCTTTTGGAATTATACAGTTCATATTGTTATATTACAATTATCTTCTGGATTTGTATAGTAAGGTTGCTATTGAATGTTCAGGAAAAAAAAAAAACAACACTTCCCTAAGTCTTCTTGTATTGAGATTTTTCTTTGTGGTTGCTATGAAGGTTGCAGATGAGTCCTCCACATTCTTGGAATGGTTAGACCATCATTTTTATTCAGATTCGGATCATGTTTGAGCATTTCACATGCTTCTTTGAATTTCCGCTCGAACCAGGTTTTGGTTCAATGTAAGGACTTGGTACCTTTCCAATCAATTCTGTGGTATGTTTGGAATGCGTGGTCAGAAAGGGCGGTTTTTCCAAAATGGAGGTATTTTATATGTCGTTTGTGTTTATCCTTCCTAATTGGCTGTTTATTTGATTGGATCAGGAAGGATGAACACAAATGACATATAAAAAACCTCCATTTTGGAAACCACCCTTTCTGACCACACATTCCAAACATACCACAGAATTGATTGGAAAGGTACCAAGTCCCTACACCAAACCAAAACCTGGTTCGACAGAAATTCAATTAAGCATGTGAAATGCTCAAACATGATCCGAATCTGAATAAAAATGATGGTCTAACCATTCCAAGAATGTGGAGGACTCATCTGCAACCTTCATAGCAACCACAAAGAAAAATCTCAATACAAGAAGACTTAGTGAAGTGTTTTTTTTTTTTTTCCTGAACATTCAATAGCAACCTTACTATACAAATCCAGAAGGTAATTGTAATATAACAATATGAACTGTATAATTCCAGAAGAATCCTAGTACGTGAGGACTTTAGCAGAGTTTATTGTAGTTTTTATTGTTTTTTTTTTAATCACTAGAGGCAGACTAAGAAAAAAGATTAGTTAACAACGTAGATGTAATTTACCTGTATAGAGTGCAACAGCATGTAGCTTGGTTCTTATACACATGTATCTTTCTGTTGATGATCTCAATACAGGGGTTGAAACGTCAAGTTATTATTTTATTATTAATCAGTAAAATAATCTTTTCAACATGTGTGTTTTGTGTCCCTAAATTCATAAATATGAATGCTGATCACCGTGTAACCTTAAAAGAAAGATTCTATCAAGTAGTTTATTTTATACAGCTGTCTGAAGCAAAGGTGTTGTCTGTATCCCTTGAAATAGATAAAATTGAGTATCATGCTTTTATAAAATTCTTTGTAAAAGAAGGTTTAATGCCAAAAGAAATTCATTTGAAGTTCATAAAAGTTTATGGGTACTCTTCTCCTTTGTTTTCGACAATTAAGAAATGGGCTGCAGAATTTAAATATTGCCGTACCAGCCTTGATGATGATCCATGTAAAGGAAATCCAAAAAGTGTAACAACAACAGAAATCATTGATCATTGATGAACACGATGGATGACCGGCGAATTGAAGTGCGTGAAATTGCTGAGACTATAGGCATTTCAAAAAACATGTAGGATATATTTTGCATGAAGAATTGCAAATGAAAAAGCTTTGCACAAGATGGGTGTCGCTCTTACTCACAGCAAATCAAAAACACTCTCGCATGAAAATCTCTGAACATTGCTTGGAGCGTTTTAACAAGAATAAAACTGATTTTGCACATCGATTTATTACTATGGATGAGACTTGGATTCACCATTACACACCAAAATCCAAACATCAGTCAAAACAGTGAACAGAAGCCGGTTGTTCAATGCTAAAGAACACAAAGTCAGTTCACTCAGCACGAAAGGTCATGGCATCGGTGTTTTGGATGCTGAAGGCATTTTGTTTATTAATTATCTTGAAAAGGGTAAAACAATAACTGTTGAATATTATTCCAATCTTTTAACTAGACTAGACAAAAAAATTCATCAGAAAAGACCTGATTTGTAGAAGACAATAATCATCTTTCATCAGGCAGTGCACCTGTCCACAAAGGTGTTTTAGCAATGGGAAAATTAAGAGATCTGCACTATGAATTGTTGGAACATCCACCCTATTCCCCAGATTTGGCTCCCTCTGACCTCTATTTCTTCCCAAAACTAAAACTCGTCCTCGCTGCTTAGCGTTTTTCTTCGAATCAAGAGGTGATTGTAGCTGTAGAGGGCTATTTTGAAGATCTTACTGAGAACTACTACAGGATAATTTAGATGGAGCATCGTTGGAATAAATGTATTAATCTTAAGAGAGATTATGTTGAAAATCAAAATAATTTTGAAATTATAAATTCGTTTTTTCATTGTTAGGCTGAGAACTTTTCAGACCACCCTCATATGTGTGTATGTGTTTATAAGAGAGTGAAATAAAATTAACTTGTTTTCATGAAATTTTTCTTTTTTGTGATTTTTGTATTTCTCTTTGAATTAAAACTGTTTATTTTGAATTAAATTTAAGATCACAAATGTTCTTTATTTTAGATGGCTGATATTAAAGGATACATTCCTTACATATATAACACCTAGGGATGGAAAAGTACACAGTGTGTTGTTAATGGATCAGGGTTTTAAAATAGAGTCAGATGAAACTGTTAACATTAAAAATGGTTTTGGGATAAAAACATTATGCAGGTCAGTAATCTTGTGTTAGGAATAATATGAGTAATGAATTTAAGATCCATTTGCTATATAAAATTTCACTTCCTATTCATATAAGCATAATATATTAGTGGTCTTATTAAACTTGGAGCACTTTCTGTATGCTTATTATTCATGTGGCAAATTTTTCATGAAGCTAAAACAGTTTTAATTACAGCCTGCTAAACTGGTGATATAATTGTCATAAACCTCCTCTCAGTAATGTAATGTAATGTAATGTGAGCAGAGCTTTATTTTTAAATGGTTGCCAATCAAGTTACTTTTCTCAATTTATTCAGTGTAATGACTTAAAATAAATAAAACCATTTTAAATGGTTATAGCAGTGATGTTGGCTTGCTATTCTTGATTAAAGAAGAACTTGATGAGCAATGTTCTATTTTAGAGGACAGATATCTTTATAAAGTTACAGCTCAACATTTCATGGTTGTCCTTAGGAAAACATGAAGCATGGGTAGCTTATTTTCTAACAAAGTATGTAAACCTGAAAAGCATTTGTTTAACCATCAAGTGTGAAGTTAAAATATTAACAAAATATTATGTTGAACCCAAAGAGTATGCCAATCAAGTTTGAAAGTATTATTTTAGGAAGAAGAAGAAGCACCTCCTTAGCGCAATTGGAAGAACTATGGTATATTGCTCCCTTTGGTTGGAAAAGACTTAAATTTGATTCTTGTTGTGAAGAGAGGAATCTTTATATGTGTTTTTTTTTTTTTTCAATTGAAGGTGAATTAGCCAATTTCATAGGGAGTCAGCAGAATTTTTTCTCCCTTAAACTTGGGTTTATAATCCCATGTATAGGCAAATTGGCCTTGAGAATACACACACAATTTATAGACAAAAAATACTAGAGGTGATGTTGGTTGGGAGTAGTTGGCATTGTATGTAGATCATGATGGTAGTAGCAGTTCTGTGTATTTGGTGGATTAAATGTGGAGACAGAGAGTTGGAGAGTGGAGTCACCTCCCTCAGTGAGTTCTTGGACTCCTTGGAGATGTCTTGTAAAAATAATTAGAAGAAAAAGGAAGAGAGCTTCTTCAAATACAGTAAACAAGAAAATAATTTCTTGGAAAGTTTAACAGTAAATCGCATGTTATCCAGCCACACAATTGCAATTCATTATCTGCTTTATAATGCCAATCATTCATTCCTAGCACTAGTTGCACTGATGATGATGATGTTGTGAGCTTCTTGCCCATCAGTGTGACTAGTCAGAGATAAGTGATTTGGAATCTGAGATAAATAGCAATTCACTCTTAATAATAAATAACATTATTTATTGTATATGTATTTATACATATGATATTAGTGAGATCGGATGTAAAGAGAGTGAATAGTATAAGGATAGATATCAAGAAATGGATTTATGTGAATATAAGGAAGTTTTGCAAGAAGAACATAGCATTACAGACAGTTGATTTTTGTTTTTAGAAAACTTTTCACAATATCACAGATATCATTATTAGTAGTATTTCATTGTTTTATGTCTATGCAATTGAGTGTGTTGTTTATCTTATATATATGACATTGTTTTACGTGGCACCAATGAGAACAGCAATGGCAGCCAAGTTGCCCTTATTCAGAGAGTTTAACATGGAGGATTTTGTACATAGTATGTTTTCAGTGTACTCGTTATCAGGGGTGAATGGCTTATGGTATGAAAGCAAAAAGGGATAGAGAGTGTGTCAGAAAAATTTTGCAAGTTCCAGAAATTTAAGACATGTCTCAAAAGTAGGAAAACGAAGTGACCATTTTTAATGATGAAAACTGTGAAACAGAGTGCTGTAAAAAATATAAAAGAATGAATAGACAAAAGTGGATAAAATGTGAATGAGTATGCAATGCTGAGTGCAGTTTCTGAAGTTCTGAATCTGAATGGATTGGTAATTACATCATGAAAGTATAATTTGGGTTCAAGGGGAGGACGTTAAAATGCGTGTATGCAAAGCATCAGAAATGCAGGGGAGTAGTTTATTTGGCATTGGTCAGCTTGACGTAGCCAAAAGTAATTGGTATCAGTAAGACTTGCTTGGCAGAAGATTAATTAGTTATAGGGATAGAATATAATGGACATATTATTTTCAGGTAGGATAGCATGGTGTTTTTCTGATGTCGATTGGCATAGGATTCTCCACTTTAACACATGTGCGCATGCGCGCACACACACACACACACACACACTTGTAGAGTATACTGCAAAAAACAGTACTGAATAACTACAACAAGATATGCTTTGGAGTAAACTGGTTTAATAACAAAGAAATATATGTTTACACATGACAATATGTATATCCACAACTATTGGTGGAATTTTGGCCAAATAAAGCATTAATGATGGTAGATTATGTGCTCGGAATGGACACCTTGTCTTTTAAGACAGGTTTTGCAGTACATGTGAAGGTTCTCTGTCATCTTGGAGAACAAGGGCTGGGACATATCATGTAATTTTATCCAATGGAATGGTGGAATACTCATTCCTTCAACATATCTCAAATGAAGGCATCAAGTGATGTGAGATCAGGAGAATGTGAAGGGCACAGGAATTCTCTGAACCTCAAAATCAGCCTCCTGGGAAAGCATTCTAATAAGTAGGCTCTAGAACCACATGATATGTGACACATTGCTCTCTCCTTTTGGAACACCTGTGCACAAAATAGAAATGGCTTGGACCATTTGCTCTACTAACTTCATATGAATGAAAATAATGCTCAACAATAAATCATTTCTTCCAATGTCAACACCATTGCTACAACTAAATGTAATGGTGTAGACTCAACACATGCTCTTCTGTTAATGTGCATGCATTTGAATTATGTCTCATAGCATGTGTATTGAAGGGATGTCAAAGTTCAGTATTATAAATATATCATATATATATATAAAATATTAAGTTAAGGAGGAGGATTTTTGAGCTCATGGTGAAAGCTCCTTTGAAGTTAGTTTACACCAAATATATTGTAGGTTGCTGCTAAAAACGGTGGAGGGGAAGATGCACAGAAAGATGTGAATGCCATGCATTGGCAGATTAGCATAATGAGTGCAGGCTAAGTAATTATTATGAAGACTTCAACTTGGGGACATATATTGGAGGAAAGAAAGGAAAAATTCAAAATGGAAATGGAATTTATACAGTTACAAAAAAATAACCTGAAACAGCATGTGATGGAGGGGTTGACGTGAACGGGAGGGTTTGAGAGAGAGCTGGATCTGTAATAACATCAAAACATGTATCCATAATCTAGGCAGCCACTTGCTTTGATAAGGGAAAGGACCATGCAGTCTTGTTCTGGGAGGTTGCTAAACACTTGAGATTCTTTGTTAAGAAGTATTATATATGTAACTACCAAGTCAGCAATTATGACATGCACACACACACACACACACACACACACTTAGGAGGCAGTTTGCTGCATTTGACACACCATAATAGGTCATTATGTCACACTTCCCTCCAGTTGGTGAGAGTGATCATGAAGTTATTATGGGTTGTGGCTAGCTATATGGAGACTTCTGTGAGGAAAATATATATGTGGAAGTACAAGGCTGGTGATTATGAGAAGCTTAGGAGACAGCTTGGAACTGTAGCATGGAATGAGAAGTTGAGCAGTAAGGAAATGCTGCTTGGGAGCTGACAAAGAAATACATAACTGCATCAATGTATTCCGAAGGATAAAAGACTGAATAAGATAGTTTTAAAACAGATGACTGAGGTAATTAAGCATGAAATCTGGAAGAAGTAAGTACTTTGGAGGCAGCACAAGATGAATAATGGTAAAAATCAGCTGCATGAAGAGTATAAAGAGCAGGCCAGGAGAATGATTCATTTGGTAAGGACAACAAAAATGCAGTAGGAGCAGAAATTAGCAAATCAAGCAAAGTAAACTCCCCAAGAGTCTTTTAGATATGTGGTAAGGTAGAAAGAAGAATGATTGTGGTAAGATGATGATAATGGATGAAAGTACAAGGTTGGTAGCTGCTGTAGGGAATAGAGTTAAGGTGTTCACTGAGGAGTATCATCTTCAGTGTAAAGTCAGAAGCTCAAGTGTAGGAAATGAAATGAAAGAAGACAATGGTGAGCAAACAAGAGTATATGAGGAGCTAAGTATTCTAGATGGCAATAGTACTTGATGACATATCACCATGTGTCTTGAGGGAATGTTCCAGGGAATTAGCATCAGCCTTGGCTGATCTGTATATTTGGAGTTGTAGTTCAGGTATTGGAGAAGTTGGTGAGATATATGATAATAAAGTGGGTTGATAACAGTAGTATTCTTTGTGCTTGTTAGCGGGAGGTTGTGTTTTACAAACTTGCTTATGTACTATAACAAGGTGATGAATGTATTGGACAAGTGATATGCATATACAGTGGTATACTTGGATTTTGTAAAGGCTTTTGATAGATTGCCACACCACAAGTTGGTCAGTAAACTGAAGCAGATGGGATTGGATGATAGATTAGTGAGTTGGATAGGTCAATATCTATCAGATAGGTTCAGCAAATTGTGTATGGGGTGTACTATCTCAAAAAAGAACGCCACTAGTGGTGTGCAGCAGGGATCAATTTTAGGTTCATTGTTATTTTTTATTTGTATATTAATGATGAAATAGGTTTATCTGGTAATACACAACTGTTTGCAAGTGATGTACAACTGGGGAGGGTGATGAAGAATCAAGCAGATATTGTGGCATTACAGGAGGACTTGAACAGATTGCATGAGTGGGCACCAGTATGGAACTGCCAATTCATTGTTGCAAAGTGTAAAGTTTTTAAATTTGGTAGGCAACAATGTGATGCAAAGTATATACTTGTTGGGGAAATTTTGGAGGAAGTTGAGGAGATAAGAGACTTTGGAGTTATGGTGGACAAGTATCCAAAGTTTAGAGCTCATGCTGTGTAAGTTGTGAAAACATCACATCAGATTATGTCAATTATGTGGAGGACCTTAACTTATAGAAATAAAGAGGCTCTGGTTCCATTGTATAAGACCTTGGTCAGATTTCAAATAGAATATTGCACACAGATTTGGTCCTCCCCAACTTTCATGGTGATGAGGATATATTGGACAGGGTTCAGAGATGATTGACCAAGGTCGTAACTGGTCTTTGGGACAAGGTTAATGTGAAATTAATTTTTCATAGAATGGGAGAAGGGGGTAGAACAATGGGACATACCAGGACACTGCATAAGGAGTATGTTCTTTGCATGGTTGGTCGAAGGAATGTGTTGCCTGATGTTGAATTCAGATACATTGAATGTGTTTAAAAGCATGTTTTGATGGGCTCTTTTGTGTAACAGTGTTTGACTCTCACAATGTCTCTTTTGACTGTATGGAGATCTCATATTAATAATAATAATAAGTAGAAAAACCTACAATTGCATAATGTCAGTAGTGCATGGGAAATGGTCAAGGGTTATTTGAATGGATCAGTAGCATCATGAAGCAGGAGGTGGAAAAAAAACATTGTGAAGAAGCTATTTGGCTAATTCATTTCATTTAGTCAAGGAAACTGAATTTTGATGGGAGAAATCATGAGAATCTGTGTGTGAGAGCAACAATGGTAAGTAACTGTGTTAATGGTGAGAATGGTTATTATTATGGAAATGATTATGAAGAGCGAATGATTCTGTGTTTGTCCAGTTCGGACCTATCAAGCATATGTAACAGTGTCTGCATAAGTAAGGAACTGGATAAGAACAGAGATCTGGAAGTTGTTGAACTGTGTTATGCAGACTACAGACAATTGTATATAAAAGAGCATGCAGGTAATTTATTACATCTATAAATGAATGCTAGGAGTATCAGAAACAAAGGAGTTGAGTTTGTTGCCTTGGTTAATATATTGGGACCTCATATTGTAGGCATTAGTGAGACCTGGAATGGCTACATTATTGAGTGCAACGGGTACAGTACTTGTATGAAGGATAGACAAAATAGGAGAGCAGGGGACATACTGCTAATGATATTAGATGATTCGAATCCAGTTAGAGTTGAGACCCATGACTGCAACACGTAACGGTTTTTCATGTGGCTGTGGGTTTGAAGTCATCTGGTGTGAAGTGGAGTCTAACAAGATTAAATACATAGTGGGATGTTGTTGCAGACTTGGTGGATTGGTTGCTAGTGACAAAACAATGCATCACAAAAGGAATACGATAGGTGCAAAAAGAGTAATCATAATGGGGGACTTGAATTATTCGAACATTGGTTCGAATAATTCAAGTTTTGGTTAGCTATGAAATCACATGAGAAGAATTTATTGAGCTTTACGAGATAACTTTCTCAAGCAGCATGTGACAGAAGAAACTTGTGGTCAAAGAGTGTTAGATCTGATTATAGTGTCAGAGGAAGTTTCAGTTAAAGATATAGCTATTCTTCCTCTGATTGGTGACAGTGATTATGTGATACTCATTTGGAAAGTGGCTAAGTTTATGAATGTTCCATTCAGAAAAGGTTACATACTGAACTACAAAGCAGGAAATTATTGACTACCTGAAGGATATGCTAATTTCTGTGCCATGGTATCAGTTATTGGATGGGAAGTGTTCAACTGAACTGGCTATTACCTTGACCAGGATATATAATTTGAGTCTCAGAACAGGGAATATTCCACAGGAGTGGAAAGAATGTATGGTAATCTCATTTGCACAAGGGTGGTGCAAAGATCGATGTATCCAACTAGTGAGCAACCAGTATCTCATTGATGTTGGTGATGATTTTGGAACAGTTGGTTAGGACTCACATTCAGAAATGGGTTGACAATGTCTACTTTACAGCGAACAGCATGTACTAACTAAAGTAAGATCATGTTTTAACACCTTGCTCACATTCTATAATAATGTTACCACTGAGTTGGACAAGGGGAATGTCTACATTATGATACTTTTGGATTTTGCTAGGGTTTTGACACAATATGGCATGGAAGATTGTTGCATAATCCTGGATTGGATTATAAACTATTGGCACGAATAAGAGGATGGCTAACTGACAAATATCAAAAAGTCATGTATGGAGGGGAGGGGTGAATCTGCAAGATTCAAGGTAACCAGTAATCTTCCTCAAGAATCAGTCCTTGGTCCATTGTTATTCATTCCTTATATTAATGACATTGGGAAGGATTTGACATGTGACGTACAGCTATTTGGTGATGATGCAAAGATAGGTAGGGTAATCAGGAGTGCTGCTGATATGCAGTACTTGCAGAATGATTTGAATAGGTTGGAATTGTAGGCATGTGAAAATGGCTGCCGTTTCAATGTTAATAAATGTAAGGTAATGCACTTTGGTGTGATTAGAGATTCAATGACATATTATATTGGTGGAATTATGCTTGAAGAAACTGATGAGGCTAAGAATTTTGGAGTTTTACTAGACATGATGTTGAAGTTCAAGGGTCATATAGCAGAAATTGTAAATACATCTCAGAGAATAATGCCTATGCTGAAACAAATCTTGACATGTAAAGATAAGGAAGTCATTTTGCCTCTTTACGAAGCCTTGATAAGACTTCACTTGGACTACTGCATGCAGGTCTGGTCTCCGTGGTGATTCTGATGCACTGGAGAGAGTGTCAAAAATGGTATCAGGATTGTGGAATACTGATGATGAAGAGAGATTGAGAATTTGTAGGCTGCAGACTAGATAACAGGAGAAAGAGGGGTGACGTGACTGAGACTTACAAACTTCTGAAAGGGTTATAAATAGATGAAATTTTTCATTTTATGGATGGTGGAATCTTTAGAAGTTGAGAATGAATACTGCTAAGAAGGGGTGAGATCTAGATTTTTATCTCACAGAATGGTATGCGATTGGAATGAATTGCCATTGGATGTTGTGTGTGCAATTAGCATTAATGAATTCAAGAATAGGTATTACAGCTGGTGCAAATAGCATGGCCTCCTTTGATGAGTTCCTGACTCGCTGGAGGTCTCTCTGAATAATGATAATAATAATCATAATTGTAAAAACATAATTAACTTTCTAACATGATAAATTACATAATGAAATAAAGAATTTAATATAACTCACTAATATTTTATGAAGAACATGTCACATCAGGGTGAAACATACAATGAGCTACTAAAGCTACATGAAACAAGAAATAATCAAGAAAGGTTACAAAATGCTTCTGCTCTGCCTCTCTCTCTCTCTCTCTCTCTCTCTCTCTCTCTCTCTCTCTCTCTCTCTCTCTCTCTCCCTCTCTCTCTCCAGTCATGTGTACTATTAGGACTGTGGAAATAGGTGTGTTCTCTTTTGTCTTTCACACACTCTCCAATCAGAATAAGTTTAACAATAAAATTTCCAAGTTTAAATTTACCTCTAAAAAGATAATTGTATCTAGAAATTTCATATGAATTCATACAAGAAAAACAATTATTCACATACATAAACCTGAGAGCATCTGCATTTGTGTGTATTCCTAACAATAATATACATAATACAAGAAAACGTTTTGTGTATGCATAACATAATAGATAAATACTGCTGTGAGAGTTCAGTGTCACTATTATCACTCCTCCACTTGATTTTGTTAGGTTAATGATGTATTTGCTATTGGCCACACACACACACACACACACATAATTGGAGAATTAAATGTTTCTTAGACAAAATCAGCAACTTTTTTTTCCTCAGAATTATATTTGTTAGAAAAACAAGATTAAGCGTCTTTCTTTCTTTGGTTCTCTTGTAAAGAGGGAAGTGAATGGTACTCTCAGCTTTTCAGTTTCTAAGAAGTCTTCACTGAAGATGCATTCCTCAGGAATTTCTATACCACCCTTCACAAATAAATCATCATTGTCAAGATTGTTATCCACAGAGTAAATGTCTTATGTTCCTCTGAGGACACACTCAGACAAGAATTACAAGTTATAAAAACAACATGAATCTGAACTGATATTTTCCATCCAAAGTACAGTGCATTTTGGGCAGTTATTCTCCTACCAAGAACCCATCATTGTATTAAGAAGATTTCCATTCTTTACATAAAAACATCTTGGAATGTATTTCAGAAATCCTAAAAAAATTTGAATTTTAGACAACTTTCAAACCAAAAAAATAGACTTCCTTGATTCTACCTTCCACAAAAGACAAACTTCCAGACTTGGCTTGCTTGGGAATGTACAAGATTCAATCTTCCTGCAATCTCTGCAATGTTCTGATTGCTGTATTTAGACCTACAGCAATCAGATCATATGGAATACATCTGTTTCCTTCAGGATGAGAAATCTGGTCTTACAGAACATGCAGTATCTACCATCCTCAGGATCCTATGGGACATTACAAAAAAATTCTTCTTCCAGGTCCTTTAAAATCCAAGAGGCTCTTCAGAATCAACCAAGTCTTAATTGAAATGACAATCTAAAAATGTCCAAATTCTGGGAAATAGTGACTCTTAACTTTCACCAGTTATCCTGCTTTGAAAGTGCATTATGTATCTGTCATGCATACACAAATTTTTTCATCATCATTATCAAATTCCTGATATATCTAGGGGTGTATACAGGATATGATAGTACTACATGAAAAATTACATCATTACTAACTTCCTATCTGCAATTTTCTTCCAAATCAGTCTGTTACCTGTCAAGACTTCAACATTATCACATCTTATATTTCTGTCTTCTAAGGCACTTTTTACTGTATCAATCCACTATATCTTGGTCTTCCTCTGGGTCTTTTTCCTGCCAACCTGGCAGAGAACACTTGTTTTTGCTAATCTTTCCTATCCCATTCTGTTCAAGTGACCATACTACCTGAGATTAGCTCTGCTAACACATTCCTGAATGCTAACAATGTCAAGTTCTTTCCTAATTTCCTCATAATATTGCCATTGATGCCATCTGTTCATGCCCCTAATCTTTCTCAGGACTCTCATATCTTCGGTCTCTAGTCTTTAATCAAGTGTTTTACTTCTGACCCAGCTCTCAGATCCATAAGTTAAAATTGGTTTGAAAACTGTCTTGTATAAGCTAATTTAGTGTTTTAGCTAATTTCTCTCTTATTCCATATAAATTTATTCAGTTGACCTCCTACCATACCAGCTTTGTTGATGCTATTGTCTGTTTATATATTTAATTTACCATCTTCAGTAAAAATCGTGCCTAAGTAACTGAAATGTTTTATTTGTTCCACAGGTTCTCCATTCACAACACAGTTGTCATTTTCAATGATTCTGCCTATTTTCATTGTCTTTGTCTTTTTAATGCTTACCTTCATGCCATATCTATTACAATAGTTATTCAATGTAGTCAGGGAATATTGCAGACTTGTGGATTTATTTAGAAGTATAATTCATTCAATAAATCATTAGTGGATTTATTTAGAAGTATAATTCATTCAATAAATCATTAGTGGATTTATTTAGAAGTATAACATCATCTGCATGAAGCAAAGAGTTGAGATTAACATCTCCAAGTTTGAGATCAGGTTTAATACCATTTTCCTTCATAATGTGATCCATATAGATAATAAATAGCAAAGGGGAATGACTTACAACCCAAATAAAGACTAATTATTGCTTGATATAATGCCACATTGACACCATATAACTGTAGCGTTTCGAATAGCTTCTCTCTTGACACCTTGTCATATGCATTTTCCAGATCTACAAAACTTAAATACAGATGTTTGTAATATTCCCATGATTTCTCAACTATCTGTTGTAAAGTGAAAATCTGATCCTGACAGCCTCTATTTGGCCTGAATCCAGCTTGTTCTCACCAAGTTTCTCTTTCACAATCCTTTTCAACCCTTTTCTCAAGTATACGTGCATATATCTTACCAGGAACATCAGTAGGGAAATACCTCTATAATTCTTGCATTCAATTTTATTTCCCTTTTTATATATGGTTACCATGAGAGCTCTACTTCAATCATCTGGAATTCTTCCCTCTGTCCACGCCTTCTGAACTATACAGTGCAGCCACTGTAAGACTTTTATATATCCATACTTGAGCATTTCTGGTCAAATATCATCTACTCGTGCTGTCTTTCCACATTTCAGGCTTTTGATGGCTTTTTTTCTACTTCAAGTATGAATATGTATTCCTTAATGCATGCCTGGTCAGTGTTTTTTACCACTGAGCTGTCATCACTGCTTGTTTCATTTAGCAATTTTTCAAAGTAATTACTCCATACTTCAAGGATATCTTTTTCATTTCATTTCACCTTTATCATCTCAATAGGACAATAGAACATAAATAGACTGAGTGAATGGCATGGGTTACCAGTTCAATGTTGCAAAGTGTAAAGTTTTAAAATTCAGAAAACAAACCTTTGATGCAGAGAATGCTGTTGGTGAGGATATATTGAAGGATGTGGAGGAAATAAGAGAGCTCAGGATGGTGGTGGACCTAAAATTTAGAGTATACATTGCTAAAATTATGAGAACAGCACAATGAATTCTGGCAATAAAGTCAAACGGTGACTTGTAGAAGTAAGAAGATTAGGTTTCATTGTGTAAAGCCTCAATTAGGCCACATGTTGACCACTATGTACAGATTTGGTCACCTGTTTTTCAAAAGGATGAAGACATATTAGAAATGATCTAAAGGGATTGACTTGGATGGTTTTTGATCTCTATAATGTTGAGTATGAAGAAAAGTTGACAGAGCCTAGTGGATAGGAGGAATGATAGATCTAAATATCGAAATATAAGATGACATAATGATAAAATTATTATAGAGTTATGGAATAACACTTATGTTCGAAAAAAAAAATTATTTACAAAATTTTTTTTCAATACCATTAAAAGGACACAATCACACAATAAGAACAACACTTAAATTGCTAGCTCGTGACAAACTGGAGAAGGAATATATCCATCTACAACTATTAGAATTCAAATAAATAAATAAATATGAATAATTACAGTTTTATTTTACAGGAATGAGGAGAGTTGCTCTGGATGATTCCCCGAATTGGAAAAGTTTAAGGCCATCATTTTTGTTAAGGTTCAAACTGTGAATGTGAGCTTTACAACTTTTTTCATATAATCTTTCAAGAAGAAAATGACTTTGTGTAGGACTTTAGTTTTGTTCCAATGAATTCTATGCCAGTGGATAAGGCATGGCTTGCTAGTGATCAGACCCTTGAAGTAAAATATACTCTTGTTGTTCTTCTAGACAAACCTGAGCAAAATGATCCATCCACTCATAATAACGAAGGCCACATGGTCAATAGATACTATAAACTTAAAGATAAGAGAAATTAGGATATTTGTCTTTCAGAAAGACTTGGAGGGAATTTAGTTTATGAATTGGATGGAAAGAAACTTGTAGATCAATCTGACAAAGAGGTCTTTCAGCTTTCTCTATTAGTCCTCTAACATTTTGGAAGTGAAATTCTAGAAACTTATTTTTGAGGAGGATTAAGATGAAGGCTATAATTATTAATTACTTTATCTTTTTTTTTTGTATTATAATCATTAAAGATAAAAGTAGTTCTGATAAATGACAGTTCATTATTTAAAAGAGAATCAGTAGAGCATAGCTTATGTGTAAGGCATAGTTTATTTTAAGCGCAGAGAGAAGATTTGATATATATTTTAAGAGTTTATAAATCTTCCTTGTCTGAACTTCATGAATTTCATGGGGAAATTCATGAATTTCATGAATTTCTTGGGGAAATAAACTGAATTTAGTCAACTCAAGAATTAAATTTACACACAAAGTAGAAGATAACAGTTGTCTCCAGTTTCTGGAAGTTCTTGTTCTATGTCAATCTAATAGCACTCTACAATTCATAATATACAGGAAAACAACTCATACTGGTAAATATATTACTGTTGCTCTCATTATCAACTCTATCAAAAATTTGGTGCAACTAAAACTTTAGTTCACTGTACTGAAAATCAGTAAAACACAAGCTGTGTTTTACTGATTTTCTTTTAAAATAAACTGTTATTTATCAGAACTACTTTCATTTTTAATGGATATAATATGTATCCATTAAAATTTTATTAATTATAAAAATTAACAAAATAATAATTATTATAGTCTTCATCCTAATCCTCCTTGAGAAGAAAATTATAGAATTTGAATTCCAGTAGGTTAAAGGACTATCAGAGGAAATTGCATGCTATTACATGATGTTAGTTTTGCAGCTTCTCACGTATGGAAGTAACATAGAAAAAAATTAAAACGCACACACGTGTCATATACACACACACACACACACACACACACACACACATATACACATGTTACTTGAGGAGCTACCTAACTTAGATAGACTGATATACATGATATATAATATCAGCAGATAACTAATTCGGAGCAGATGTCATCATTGGTACCTGGACTCCACTCCTTCTGAAAAAGCATTGCCAGACTTCCCTTCCCCGAAAATTACAACCTTAATGTCTTCAAGAAGAATATCAACATATTACTTTTCTGTTGACCCCTTTCCATACATGGCATTGGCTTTGCAGTTAATGTATCATTAACACTTGGTTTTTGTAGCTTAAGCTGAATGAAGTTGAAGATGGGTAATATGCTCCATGCCTGTAATTGGGTGGCTGAGCTTACTTGTCCCTGATGTCTTCACTGAAGAATTTGACAGAGAGACAAGTTAGAAATTCTTACTCTACAAGAAGTAAGACAGGTAGCACTTGATTCATATACTCAGTAGAAGAGCAATGCTCTTCTTGGATGTAACTGTATTCATGCAAGGTCTCTAACTGCTCAATTTAAACATTTTTAAAATGTTTAAATTGACCAGTTTAGAGGCCTTGAGCTGGAATTAAAGCTCTGAATGTGGTTGGTGCAGATGATGCAGATTCAGAAGATAGAGAGACATCTGACATACTAGGTAGTTTTACAAAAGGTGATAAAACAGTTATTTAAGGGATTTGAATGCCACGGTTAGCACTGATTTCAGTTAATGTGCAGCAGTAATTGAACTTTGGAAATGGTAATTGCAGTGATAACGGTGAGTGGCTCCTCTGGTGTTGTAATCTACTTCGACCAATAATAACCAACACCTATTTCAAGAATGAGGATTTTTGCAAGTATACATGGCTTTCACCTGATAGAATTCACACGAATATATTCTAATTAATAGTAAATTGGCAAGTTCTGTCTAGAACACTATGATATAGAGTGGTGCAGAGATAGGATCTGATCACTGTCTTGATCATATTCAATCAATAAACCTGCTTGTTGAAAAATGTAGTGAATACAACCTTTCTCTTCATATGGCCTTCATAGATTTAAAAAAAGCTTTTGATTGCATAAAAACATCATCGATAGTAGAAACCCTTAGAAATTATGGCATTGAAAAAAATATTTATTGACATAATAAAATAGATTTATGAAAATGCTACAGTGAATATCATTCTCAATGAAATAAGCAAAAAAGTTCACATAAATAAAGCAATAAGGCAAGGAGACACATTTCTCCCAAACTCGTCACGTTAACACTGGAACATATGATTAGCAGTTTAGAGTGGTCCAATAAAGGAGTCAATATTAATGGAATTAAATTAAACAACGTAAGATTTGCTGATGATATTCTTATTATTGCAAACAATATGAAAGATTTAAAAGAAATGACGGAAGATATAACAACTAAATCATTATAAATTAAAGATGCCAAGAAATTATAGTCTCGGTTTAATCCTTTATCTAAATGTAAGCAAATCTTGCATTTGCTTACATTTAGATAAAGGATTAAATTACATTAGATAAAGGATTGCTTACATTTAGATAAACAAATTGCATCTGAAGTAATTTCAGGATTGGGCAACTCGTATATAGAACACATTGTTCGACCAACGTGTATTGTCTGTTATGATATACAGAGAAGAAACCTGGCCACTCAAAAATAAAATAATAGATAAAATGCAAAAAAAAAAAAAAAAAAAAAAAAAAAACAACCAGAAAGAAGAATGGAAAGATAAGGAGGACTCCCATTTCAGATAAGTTTTTTGAAATAATTAATAGCATATAAGTGTGTGTTCATCAGTAAGAGTTGCTATAAAGGTTGTGCGCTTGTAGTGTTATTAGTGTGTGGGATATTTTGTTTAAATGCCTTTACAAATTCATTGATATTAGAGCTTAGCACAGTAACTGGCAAAGGAAAGATAGTAGCAGCTTTGTCCATGCAGGAATTTAACTTCGATTGCAGTCGTTTCGTGAAATGTGAAGTGTGCTATATGTACTTGATTGATTACATTGAGAAATTGTGGATATTTAAGGCAGATGGAAGGAGAATGTGTGTGTGAAGTGTGAGTTGAATGAGAACTTGATGAGTGCTAATATGTTCATGACAGAAAGTGTTAGTAGCGAGAATGACACGAGGAGAATGAGTACTCGTCTGATAGAGAAGGACAGTGTAAAAGAGCAGCAGAAAAAAATGTTAAAATTTTGAAAAAAGAGAACGAGCAATCTGAAAAACTTAATCGATGGTAAGAAAGACAAAAGTGATGAAAATGTAATGGAAGGCAATGAAATTGAGAGAATGAATGAAAGCAGAAGTGTGATGCAGGGTTCAAAAGTATGAAAACTCAAAAGAATACATGAGAGCGTAAGTGTGATGCAGGATTTGATAGTTCAAAAATTTGGAAGACTGAATGGCAGTGAAAATGTGACACAAGATTCGAAAGTTGAGTTGGTTAGGATGAGGCAAGAGATGAAATGGATGCGGAATGAAGTTAAGAAAATTTGTGAAACATATGGTGATTCAATTATTAAAGGTGTGCTGGAAGAGAGGATGCACAAGGTATATTTTAATGGAGGTAGAATGAGTAGAGTGATTGAGGTGTTTCATATGAGAAGTAAGCCAGCAAAAGAGTTGGTAGTGTAATAGATACAAATGATTTGACTGCAAACAAAGAACAAGTCGGATTGGATATCAGGAAGTTGCTTAGGTGGATAAAAGAGAATAGTGTGATACGAAAGGTAGTAAGCACGTTGCCTAGGTATGACAGTGGTGAGATGAAGTAGAGAGCAAGGATTATGAATGATATGTTAGTGAAAATGTGTGAGGAGAAAGGAGTTCAGTTTGTTAATGTGTAGAATGAGTTTGAAAGATATAAGAGTAATGGACTTCATTTGAATGGTTTTGGTGTGAGTCGCTTGGAGAGACTGCAGTGGGTGCAGAGAATGAATCTGATCAAGTTGTAAGCAATGTGGAAGAATAGGAGAGTAAGACAGGAGATATTCAAGAAGTGAGTGGCATGAGTATAGAGAATGAGAGAACGAGTGCAAGACAGGCAGGCAAATGGGGTGGCTCAGGGTGGACAGGGGAACACAGTGTGAGGTGAATGCTCCAAGAGGATGTGAATGCATGTGCAGCCAGGCAAGGAAGGGGATGAGTTGGGATCAAGAGGAAACAGTTGGATTTGAAGGGGGGGTTCTAAAATGAATAAGGAGAAGGGAAAATGGCTTGAGTTGAGCATGGAGAAATCACATGGAATGAGTGGCATCGGTGGAACTAGTTATAGATCCAGAATGAGCTGCTGTGTTTGCTTACAGATGCTAGAAGTGTAAGAAACAAGGCAGAAGAAATGGTTCCATTAATTGAGTCTGTTCACCCAAAAATTGTTGGAATAAGTGAGACTTGACTGATTGAGGATAACATCCTAACAGAAATAGAGATGGAAGGGTATGATGTGTTTCATGAGGATAGAAAAAGTAAAAAGGGGATGGGGGGGAGTGCTATTTATGATAGAGAAAGAGTTATGTCCATACAAAGTAGAGATCCCAGAGGGAAATAGTGCCAGTGGTTTTGAGACAGGATGGTGTGAGATAGAGGTGAATAGAATGAAATACTTGGTTGAATGTTGTTAAAGATTTAGTAATGTGGATGATAGTGACTGTGAAATGTATAATCAAATTAGCCAAGCAAATAAGTAAAGGGTGATCATTATGTGCGATTTTAATTATGGCAACATAGACTGGGAAGATGAGATAGCAACTGGAAGTAAAGAAAATGAGTTTTTTAAGTTTTTGAGGGACAACTACCTCAGACAGTATGTAACAGAGAACACACGGGGATTGAGAGTCTTGGATTTGATCATCTCATCAGAGGATGTAATTATAAATGAGGTGTCAAATCACCCTCGAGTTGATGAGAGTGACTATGAAGTGATTACCTGGGTGGTTGCCAGCAGTGTGAGGACCTCTGTGAGAAAAGGATATATGTGGAAATAGAAGGCTGGTGATTATGAAGAGCTCAGGAGACATCTTGCAGGTGGAGAAGTTAGCTGGAAAAGAGATCAATGCAGCTTGGGGGGGATGTTCAAGAACTATCTAATAGAAGCAATGTTTAAATGTATTCTAAGGTCAGAGAGTTAAATAAGGTAGGTAGGTATGAAATGGATGAATGAAGAGATTAAGCATGTGATACAGAAAAAAAGGGCATTATGGAGGCAGCATAAGAGAAGTGGTAATAACCAATTCCATGCTGATTACAAAGACCAGGCAAGGAGGATGACTTGGTTGGAGGTAGAAAAAGTGAAGTATGAGCAGCAGTTTGTTGACTTCTGCCAAAAAGAATCATAGGGAGTTCTTTCAATACATAGCCAGCAAAAAAAAAAAAAAAATGATTATGGAAGGATAACATTGATTGGAGAAAATGGTATAAGAACAGCTGTTGTGGAAGATATAGTGGAGATACTTAATGAACAGTTCATAAGAGTCCTTCATTCTTGTGAATGTGACTTCATGGAGAAATAGAGAGCAATTGATGATGGGGAGGAGAGACTGACTCTAAGTGAGCAAGACATGTATGGGGGAATTGAGCAAACTTGATGTTAATATGGCTGTGGGACTTGATGACATATCACCATGTATTCTGAAGGAAAGTGCCAGGGAGTTGACATCTGCTTTGACATATTTTTTTTAATATGAGTCTTGCACTGGGTCAAGTTCCAGTAGAAGAACAGAATTATGGCAAGATTGTGCTACTTCATAAGGGGGGGGGGATGATAGAACTCAAGTATCAAATTTTAGGCCTATTTATGTGTCAAGTGTTGTAGTTAAGTTTTTGGAGAAGCTTGTGAGAACTAGGATCCAGAATTGGGTTGATAAAAATGGTATTATTTTTGATGAACAGCATGGATTTGCTAAAGGAAGGTTATGCTTTAGTAATCGACTTACTTATTACAATAAGGTGCTGCTTCCTTAAACAGAGGATAGGGATACACAGTAATATACTTAGATTTTGCAAAGGCACTTTTGATAGATTATTTCATCATGATAAGTTGATTGTCAGACTAGAGCGTATGGGGATTGGATATTATATTAGCGCATTGGATCAGAAACTGGCTATCTGCTAGGTATCAGTAGGTTGTGTATGGGGGGAGCAATATCCTGGGAAAGGAAAATTGCTAGTGGTGTACCTACCTCAGGGTGGATGGAGATATTCAGTTGTTTGCAGATTATGCAAAGTTGGGTCTAATTATGAAGAGTGGAGAAGATGTTGTGACCTTACAAGAAATACTTGAATAAATTGAGTGGTTGTGAACAGGAATGGGGATGCGAGTTCATTGTTGCAAAATGTAAATTTTTAAAATTTGGGAAACAAAGATGGGATGTAGAATTTATGCTTGGTGGGGATATATTGTAGGAGGTGGAGGAAATAAGAGATCTTGGGGTAATAGTGAATAAGGATTTGAAATTTAGGGGACACATTGCCAAAATTGTGAAGTTAACGTAAAGACTTCTGGTTATGCTTTAGGAATAATGTGGAAGATGCTGATTTGTAGATGTAGGGAAATCCTTGTTCTATTTTATAATGCTTTGATTAGGACACACATGGACTACTGTGCCCAAATTTTGTCGCCTGGTTTTTCAGGACAAAGAGATGTTAGGGAGGGGTCCAGAGATGACTGTCTAAGGTAGTTTCTGGAATATCAAATATAAGGAAAGATTGAGAAACAATTTACAGAGTCTAGAATCCCTGGAAGCTGTATAAAGAGGGTGTGAGCAGGGGAGTGAGAAGCAGGTTTTTTGCATGCAGAGTTGTGAATGACACATCGCAAGACTCATGGACAATAGATGGACAAACATTTTACTGGAGTGGCATCCATATGAAGGTAAAAGATCTGTGGGAAGACCTCAAAGAAGATGGTCAGACGATATAAGGAAAACAATTGGAATTCCCTGGTACCAACAAACTTTGGATAGAAACAGATGGAGAGAAATGAGGGACACCTATAGTTAAAAGTGGCTATAAAACAAGGGTTAAGAGAAGAAGAAGAAGAAGGCAAGTTCTGTGAAGAACACTAGGATATATAGTGGTGCAGAGATAGGATCTGATCAGTACCCTGTTAAGAGCACATTGTAGTCAAAGCTAAAAAAATGTATTCGAAGATCAACCACTATCTCTTTTAACACTGAATCATTGAGTAGTGCTGATACTGCTATAATTTACCAGGATGAGCTGCTGAGATGTTATGAAAGAGCCAGAAGATTGTGATGTAGATAGTTTGTGTTGGATGGCTATACATGAAACTAGTTAGGCTGTGTTAGGGGGGTAAGAGAGAAGCAAAAACTGAATTATTTGAGCGCTGAGGTAATGCAGTTAATTCCTGAAAGAAGAGAATGTAGGAAGAGACTGGAGTAGCATCTAGCTAATGAGAATAGGCTAAGGTAGAGAAATTAATAAACATTAAAAGCACAGTTGAAAAGAGATAAAAATTCCTAGTTTAACAACCTTACAAAGAATGCAGCTAGAGAGAGAGAGACAGAGAGAGTAATCATAGAGAACTATATGAACGTATAAGATATGTAGGAAGAAGGAGAATGGAGTGAAATCATTAAAAAATAAAAATAAGAATGCAGTTGAAGGATAAGATGCCATCTTGATATCTTTATCCACAGAGGTAGATAAAGCATTTTGGATAATCTATTAAACAATATTAAATTTTGTGATCCAGTTATCCTTAGTGAACAGACTAGTTTCACTTCCCAATTTAATATCAGTCTCTTTACACCATCTGAGGTAAGACTGGCCATAAATCAATTAAAACTTCATAAATCACAAGGATATTATGAGTTTACTTCAGAAATGCTAAATTAAAAGATGATAAGGAGAGTATGGTGATTGGGTTGACTGAGATCCTAAAAACATTTTCTATCAGAGTGGTAATAATAATAATTATTATTATTATTATCTGAGATCTCCAGGGTGTCAAGGACTCATCGAGGGAGGCTATAAATCACTCAAACCAGCTGTCATGCCTTCCCTTAAATTCATTGACACTAGATGCACTCACTACCCCTAAAAGCAAACTATTCCACTCACTCACTGTTCTCTGGGAGAAAAACCTAACTCTTACCCCTTTTTTTGACTGCAAACAAACTTAACTTCCATGGATGCCCCCATGTTCTCTCCCCACCGTCCATATAACAAAAAATTATATCAGATGATATCCTATAACATCCATTCAAAAGTTTATAGACCACTATCATATCACCCCCCTCTCTTTCTCCTGTTAACCAGAGTCTGTAATACACATACTCACAATCTGTCCTCATAATCTAAGTCCCATAATACAGATATAATCTTTGTAACTCTTCTTTGTACTCTTTCCACAGCTTCTTTATCCCTCCCCCTTGGAACTCAGGAGACCAAATCTATGCACAGTAATCCAGGTGTGGTCTTATCAAAGCCTTATAAAGATGCAGAAAGACTTCGTTATTCTTACATGTCCAGGTTTGCTTCAACATCGTAGTTATCCCCTGAGTTGTGGAGAAAGAAGATTGCACTGTGTATGAGAATTACAGAGGAATCAGCTTATTGCCTATTCCAAATAAGGTCTTCTGCATATACTCAACAAAATCAAGGACTTAGTTGGCAAGCAACTGAGAGATGAGCAAGATGGAATCAAAAAGGAAATAGTTGCATAGTTCTTCATAACCTACATAGTTCATAAGTTCATAATTCATATGCTGCATAGTTCTTCTAGAAGCTGCATAAACCAAATATTTCACTGAGACAGACACTTGAGCAATGCTTAGAATTTCAGACACCTGTGATCATGTGTTTGTTGACCCAAAAAGGCTTTTGATTCAGTTGATAGGTTAAAATTTATGAGATACCTGAGAAATTTATTATTATTATTATTATTTTTAATTTTTTATTTCTTGATCTCCATAAGGTGACTAGACTCGTCATGCGAAGTCAATATAAAGTCTATCATTCTACTCCTTAAATTTATCCACTGTTTGTAGTTTCACCACCCTCTCAAGCAATGCATTCCATGCTCCTACCACTCTTCATGCAAAAAACATACTTCTTACTCTTTTACTCACCACTTCCTTTTGCATCTTCCAGGGATGGCCTCCTTATCCTTGTTCTACCATATGAAAAATCTTATCAGTGTTAATCCACTATTAATAACCCCTCACTTAAATGTCTCAATCATATCCCACTTTTCATCTGTCCACCAAACTATGCAGTCTGCATGTCCACAGTCTATCCTCATGAGCAATATTGTACAGGCCTGATATCATTTTTGCTATCTGTTTCTGCACCCTCTCCAAGGTTACTTCACCCCCCTTCAAATTCCATGACAGATCTGCACACAGAAATCTAGCTGGTCTGATCAACGCTTTAGACCAGGTTTCTCAAACTGTGTTCCGCCGAAGGTGAATAGGTGTCCCGCGAGAAGTTCTGGAATTTGTCATTTTAGTTTTCTAAGCAATTTTCATGAATAAATATTTTATAGTAGAAATATTCTGAGGAGAATAATATTCGTGAATATGTCGAAAAGCTCAGACCCAGAACGCCTAATAACATCTGTGTATCGTTAATTTTCACACATTGAAACCTTTCAACATTTGGGAAAGGGAATACCGCTGTTTATGACGAGTCATAACAATTACCTGCAAACGGATTATAACAATGAATGGCATATCCTCTGTTCTCAAAAGTATAAAGAAAATTTTTCCACTGAAATTGAAGATCAAAGTAGTCTGTATCTGGTTCTCAAATCTATTAATACTGAATACTTTCTTCGCAAGTTTGTATTGCAGTGTGTAAGACTGTAAGTGCTTGTTCTGAAACCAGAGTGCTGTAATTTTTTTAAAAGTAATAGGAATACTGATTTAGATTCTAATATGAATTAGAGACAAGGCACTTTATTTAATTTTGGTATTAAGAAATCTCTTATTGAAGGTGTTTGTGACAGAACAGATAGTGACTCATCCACCTCAAGCCTACAAAGATCTCCAGAATGTACAGAAGGAGGGGAAAAACTACCAGCACACAGAAGAAAAAGTCTGCATTCACTCGTAAGTACTTATAATATAAATTTTTGGTGATCAGAATAGGCTGTGTCAATGAAAATCAGCACAAATTAATTTAATGAGTTTAATTGATGTTTAATTAATTATTGATTAATAATAAAAATCAGCTAAATTACCAATTATTAAGTAATACATTACAAAATAACCAAGGTGTTCCATGAAAATTTCAGTATTTGTGAAGTGTTCCGTCGTAGAAAAAGTTTGAGAAACCCTGCTTTTGACATTGGGACTGCAACCCTTCTATCCCTCATGGTCAGTGTCCTCATTATTGCAGCCATTCTATGAGATGTCGTCACAATCTTTGCAGTATGTTCTCTGAATGTCAAATTTCTATCTACAATTATCCCGAGATTCCTTGCTTCCTCTGCTTTTTCCGGTATAACTCCACCAAATGAGTAGGAAGCATCCCATCTGTGGATCTCAAAATTCAAAATCTTATCAGCATTATGACTGCTTTATATGATAACAGTGAGGTGTGTGTTAAATTTGATAAGATATATATTGAATGGTTTAAAATAATAAATAAAGTAAGACAGAAATGTGTCTTGTCACCTTTTCTATTTAGTCGTAATTGATTTTATGATGAATAGGACTCTGAAAGGGAACGGAAAGATTAGAGATTAAAGTTGTCTATGAATCTTCAAATATCCTTATATCCTTATATCACAAATAAAATGGAATAAATGAACTCAATGGTTAAATTCAGCCGGGACCCAGCCCCAGAACTTTTTTATGCTCCAGGCCTGGGCCCAGAACACTTTTCTCTTTTGTGACTTTTCTCCCTTTACGGTAATTAAGAATAATGTGAAACAATCAGCAATGGCAGGTTATTAAGACGTGCATATGATTGGTGCAGTATTAACAAAAGATCGTGCGACAGAAAGATAAAGCAAGCTGCGAATTGAATTAAAATGTTAACTCTCTTCAGCCGAATTCCAGTAATATGTCAAACTGCCATAGCAACATTCACTATATATATATTTCTTAGTTTTAACACGTTTACAAATTTTAACACGTTCGGTTGAATTTTATTTGTTTTTAGTTAGATACTGTGTTTGTCAGTGCAGCATATGGTTTTGCTTGAGTCTATACAGCATAGTTTCTGTATGAGGGACATGTGATTCATTCATTAGTGTCGTTTTTATCCCAGTTGTCTCTAATTGCACTATTTGTTGAGAAATATATTACACAGAGTGCTTGTACTTTATTCACTGACATAATAAAAGTACTTGTTTTTCTTGCCTCTGCAGTATAGTGGCTATTGGGGAGGATGTGTTGTTTACCATGGGAGCAAGTTACTATCGTCCCAAACATGAATGTGTTTAAGCTTTTTTTAATGTGTGAGATATATGCGAAACTTTTCAATTTCTTTTTTTGAAAAGTAAAATCAGGGGTGCAAGTTATATTCAAGTAAATCTGGTATTTCAACTAAACTACATTGATTCTGAAGTACATTGGTACCTTCTTTAAACAGTAAAATAGCTTGGATGACAGTGATAATATAAAATGAGTTTGTAATGAAATGTATAGTTTCTGAAGAGAAAGAGGTCGGTAATGAATCCATGGAAACACAGAATTCTCATCAGTTGCAATGCGATAATATTAATACACTGAACGAAAGGAAAGATTTGCTGACTTGCTGGACACTCTCGACCAGTGGATTGCATCCAAAGGTAAATACAATTGGTTATTTTGTAGGAACATTTTTCTGTTTTGTGACTTTTCTCCCTTTACGGTAATTATGCCTACATTATTGTATTATTATTCAACAATTGTTTACAGTTTTGAATGTGTATATAAAGTCAATATCAACAGTCGCCTCATTACGAATGCATGATGAAAGGGAAGGGGAGGTTTGGAGCTCCCCCAGAATGCATTCAAAAGTAAATCTGATCTGATATGATTCTGTGGCTTCCTCTCTTTGAGAGGGTAGCAACTAATTACTACAGAGATAATGAAGCAAGGTGGTTTCCCATTGCCTTCCTTGCCATATATATATATATATATTTTATGACTGTAGCCTGTGTGTTCACGGGTCCAGTTTGCCTGCTTGCGGGATGAAAAACTTCAGATAAACTGGTGAAAAACTTTGTTGTCAACGCCTGAGACCGGCTAACTTGGCTATGGCTGAGGAAGATCCTTAAGCTCCTCATGTCGTCGATTGGAATCGAACCTAAGACACTCCTTCCCCAGCCATACTTCCAGTTGCCTTCCTTGCCACATTTTTTTTTTTTTTTATGACTGTATCCTGTGTGTTCATGGGTCCAGTTTACTTGCTTGCAGGATGAAAAACCCCAGATAAACTGGCAAAAAAACCCTGCTGTCCATCCCCAAGACCGGTTAACTTGGCATTGGTTGAGGAAGATCCTTAAACTCCTCATGTCATTGATGGGAATCGAACCTAGGACACTCCTTCCCCAGGCATTTGGTTGTGAAGCGCAAAACCACTCGGATAACCGCACAGACTCAAAGGTAAATACAATTGGTTCTTTTGAATGGGGCTCCGGAACTTATTTGTTTAGAATTTAGCCACTGAATGAACTCCTCTATTGCTGCAGTTGATGATGCTAGGTAATCAAACCTAGTCGACTAGGTTTGATTATCTATTTTGAGAAAACAGATTATTATTATTATGATGATGAAGAATTATTAATGTTTTAATAATAATTATTATTAATATGAAATATTAAAATGAATCATAAAATTAAAATGTAAATGCAAAAATGGCTGTTTAACTGTTTTAATGTAAAACTTTAACTGTAAATTGTTTTTGTTAGGATTACTATTTATTCCAACATTAATTATAATATTACATTGCCTTAATTATAATGCCAGACTTCTCTGGTATTTAGAAAGCAACAATCTTCTCTCCAGTACACAATGTGGTTTTCATAGACATAGATCAACTTCAGACCATTATTAATAAGAGACCATATGATTTAATGAATAAAATACACATTGCTAACCAGTTTCACTAGCTACTGTCTAGCATTATCAAGGCTGTGCTGGTGTAAAAACAAATACACCAAGTTACATGAATACATAAGCGTTAGTACTTGTTAGGCCGTTACATTTGATAATTCTCATTTGGAAGTGCACATGCGTTAGTCAGAATCTGGTACATGACCACACGTGTGGTTTTTCGCGTATTGTAGTTCTGTTGGGCTGAGAGAATTGTTGAGTTTTTCCATATGTCTTTAAGAATAGCATCCTGATTTCTGTTTAAATTGCTGCCTGTGCGTAGCACCACTGCTGATTCTTTAAAAGTTCTGTGTCTATAGTCATCCTTGATGTAAGGCATAGAACTGTTTTTCCAGTCTATAACGTGATTGGATGTCGAAAAATGGTGAACTAAACCTGATGTGATTATTCTGTTATGATTTACGTCTCCCACATGTTATTTCTGTCTTATTTTAAGACTTCAAGATGTCTGTCCAATGAATGATATGTCACACATGCATGGAATTACATATACTGCAGGATGTTTGAAGAATGGGACTTCATCTTTAGGATATCTTAAGATCTGTCTAATTGTAGTGGTTGGTTTAAAAACCACTCTGATGCTATGAGCTTTTAACATTCTAGCTAATTTTGTGGATACTGAACTAATATATGGAATCACTGCTGTGGACACATATTGGGAATCAGTTACATGTTGTTGGAAGTTATCTTTGAATAGAAATTTGTTTAAAACGTTAGTGGGGTATCCATTCAGAAATAGAGTCTTAGCTATTTGCGACAGTTCTAACCGTACATCATCATCTTTTGAAATAAACTTTAAGGCTCTATTGTGGAGCATATGAATGATGTTGTGTTTTTGTGATCGATGATGGTTTGATGAATAATGTAGATATCTTCTTGTATCTGTGGTTTTCTTGTAAATGGACAGTTGGACATGGTTATATTCTCTCTTCACCAGTATGTCAAGAATGGGTAGTTCATTGTTCTTCTCTAGTTCCATAGTAAATTTGATCTTATTGTGCAGTGTGTTGATTTTATTAAGAAACACTAGAAGGTTTTCCATGGTATCTTTCCATATGATGAACATGTCATCGTAGGTATAGGTGAAAAATTGGAAAAAATATCTTTTTCAAGTTTTTCCATAAATAGGAAAAATAGGTCTGTGCATGGTGGTGACAGGAGGCTACCCATGGCTAGACCTTCTGATTGTTTGCATACAATGTTATTTACTATGAAGAAATTTGATTTCAGGCAATGATGGAACAAATGGGTGATGTCCTGAGGAAAGAGATCCTTTAGAAGTTGACCACCTCATTGACCGGAACATTGGTGAATAGGGACACAACATCTAGACTTGCCATAATGTGAAATTGTGAGTCTTAATTTTTTCAACAAATTGTTGAGAATTTTTAATATAGGTCTCTGTTTGTCTGATATGTCCTTTCATTAAATTTGCAAGATGTTTTGCTAGTAGGTAGGTAGGTGAGGATCTTCCATCCACAATTGGACGTAGCGGTACATTTGCTTTGTGAATCTTCGGCATGCCATAAAGGCATGGAGTAATGGGGTGTAAGGATTTGAGTTGTCTTTTTAGTTCCTCCGACCAACTGGTCATGTTTCGGATAAGAGCATTTGTCTCAAGATGATTACTCATGATAGGAATCTTATCTAAGACTTGGTGAATGGCACTGTCCAATAGTAACAAGTTGATCTTATTGAAGTAATCTTTTGAGTTTAGAATGACTGTTGAATTGCCTTTATCAGCTTTTGTGATTATAATATCTTTGTTGTTCCATAAATTGTGACTTGCCTTTTTATCATATGGATAAAAAGGCAATTCACAATTCAGCAAAATTACCAGTACTGTTGATTTTGCTGAAGCAAGAATAATCGTACTGTTGAATCTATCAGCATTGGCTGTGGCCTCTGGAAGATGATAAAGACTTTTATCTATCCCACATATGAAATCCATTTTTGGAATGTAATTTGGGATGATAGAAAAGTTAAAACTCTTTTTAAGGATTTCATATTCATGATTAGAAAGCCTGTAATCAGATAAGTGGTCATGTACTGGATTCTGAATAATGCATGCGCACTTCCAAATGAGAATTATCAAATGTAACAGCCTAACAAGTACTAATGCTTATGTATTCATGTAACTTGATGCATTTGTTTTTACACCAGTACAGCCTTGATAATGCTAGACAGTAGCTAGTGAAACTGGTTGGCAATGTGTATTTTATTCATTAAATCGTATGGTCTCTTATTAATAAAGTTCTCAGTTTTAATACATTAGACCAAATATGAACAATTCAACTTTAGACCATTTGGTTCATTTAGAAACTTATATAAGAGATGTATTTCTGAAGCAAGAACATCTTGTCTCAGTTTTTTTTTTTTTTTTTTTTTTTTGACATGGAAAAAGCTTATGACACAGCCTGGAGATATGGCATATTAAATGACCTCTATAACCTAGATCTCAAAGGACACCTCCCTATATTTATTAAAAACTTTCTGTCCAGGCGAACTTTCCAAGTCAGAGTGGAAAATAAGCTATCTCAACCATATCATCAAGAACAGGGTGTTCCTCAAGGCTCTGTCTTAAGTGTGTGACCCTTTTTGCTATTAAAATTAACTCAATCATTGAACAGCTTCCTCTCACTGTAAACAATGCTCTATATGTTGATGACTTCACAATTTACTGTCACTCATGTAACATGAGGGTAATTGAAAGACAACTTCAGCAAGCAAGTGATCATGTCTCTCTGTGGGCTCTTAATAATGAGTTTAGGTTTTCAACAGAAAAAAGTGTCTGTGTACACTTCTGTCGAAAACACACTCATCACCAAGATCCTGAACTAAGAATGGGACATACTGTTATTCCAATAGCTACAGAAACCAAGTTCTTGGGACTTATCTTTGACAGAAAACTCACATTTCTAGCACACATTTGTCAACTAAGAGAAAAGTGCAAAAGAACTTTGGCCCTCCTTTGCACTCTATCCTCTACTGAGTCTGGTGCTGATTGAGCTTCATTGCTCCATCTTTATCGTGCACTTATACGTTCAAAGCTGGATTATGGGTCCCAAATCTATGGTTCTGCAAGACAGAGTAACCTATGATGGTTGGATTCCATCCATCATTAAGGTATATGGATAGCTACTGGTGCCTTTCGCACATCACCCACTCAAAGCCTCTATGTTGAAGAAAATTAACCGGCTCTATCACTTCGACGCAAACAGTTATCCCTTAATTACACCTTAAAAATAAAATCTCTCCCAGATCACCCTACATGGAATAGTATCTTCTCTCTGCATTGGGAAGCTCAATATCATACACATCAAACTGCTATACATCCTTTTGGTATGTGTATTAAAGAAACCGTGGAGGCTGTTAGTATAAATGTTGACAACATTAGCTACACTAAACATAACAGCATTCCTACATGGCAGGTTTGCACACCATTCTACAGCCTCTCACTTTGTCAGCTACTGAAATCTTATACCCCATCATCCATTTATCTGCAATTGTTTAATGCACACAGAGCAGCACACACACTGATTTCTTACCAATTTATATTGATGGTTCAAGAACTAATACCTCTGTTGGCTGTGCTGCAGTGTTTCCTCACATTATTATCTCAAATCAGATCCTGCCAGACTGCAGTAATTATACAGCAGAGTTACATGCCATTCAGCTTGCACTTGTGCATATAAAAGAAAGCTGCTACCAAAAGTGTATAATTTATACAGACTCATTGAGCTCTTTACAGGCTATCTCCTCTCCTAAGTATAATCCACATCCAGTACTTTATGAGGTGTTACACCTGTTTCACAAAATGAAAATACTTAGTTTTGATGTTCAGTTCTGCTGAACTCCCAGCCACATCAGAATTAAAGGAAATGAGGCTGCAGCTGCAGCTGCTAAATCAGCTCATACCCTCTCCACATACTGTTTGACAGTTCCATATACCGTCTACAGACAGCTAATAAGATCAAAGCTAATTGCTTAGTGGGAGTCAACATGGCAAGAAGCATTAACAAACAAACTATATAACATTAAACCTGAAATTAAACACTGGCATTTTGGTCAACGTACAAAGAGAAGGGAGTAGGTTGTTCTTGCTAGGCTCTGCATAGGTCACAGTCACCTTACACATTCTCATTTACTGAGAACTGATGACCCTCCCATATGTGAAAAATGCAACACATCTCGCTAATCATCATATTCTGGTAGACTGTCAAAAATTTACACGAGAGAGGAATCAAATGTTCACCTATCTAATCAAGCCGTACACGCTCAGGGAAATGCTAGCAGACTCAGGCAAATTGTATGATGTTTTTAATTTTTTAGAAAGAATTAATTTGTACAAACACATTTATATGGACTTTTTCAATCGAAGGTGAGTTAGCCGATCTCATACAGAGGTAGCAGGGTTTTTTCTCCCGGAAACTCAGGTTTTTCATCCCATATACAGACAAATTGGCCCTTCAGAACACACGTTAAAGACAGAAATACTAGCTGTGGTGGTGGTGTTGAGCAGTAGATGGTGCTAATGTAGACGATTGGTGGTAGAGGTTCGGTATAGTGGTGGAGACAGAGAGTTGTATAATAGGTGTCTTCTTGCGATGAGTCTGCGGACCCCTTGGAGGTGTCATGAATAATAATAATAACAATAAACATTTTACTCTAAATTTGTTTATATGTAAATACTGTTTTGCTTAACTTAACTTTTATACATACATATTCTTCATTAGGTTAAATCTGACCAATTATGTATTACCGTTGGCCTTGATCTTGTATATTTGTATCACCCTGCTGTAATTTTGTTAATATGTAAATACCATAATGCTAAACTTAAATATTATGCATATATGCTGTATAATAATACAGCATATAATTCCTTTCTGACTCTTTTAGTATAATAATGTTTGTTGTAATCTTACTATATGTAAATACTGCTTTCCTTCACTTGTTTTGTATATACATATGTTAACCTGAATTTTTATCTATTTATGTACTGCTGAAACCTCTGCAGTAATTTTACTTATATGTAGATACTGCAATATAATAAATTTAGTTTAATCCTTTATCCAAGTGAGAGCAAACAAAGTTTGTGCCTAAAAATATCTTCAGGACTGAATATGGTGTTGTACTATCTTACCTGGGTAAGTAGTACAACACCAGGCAACTCGTAGCAAAGGTGGAGCAAGATACCAACACTCCTATCCCAGTATCTCCCATAATGCAAAACACATCTCCTTGCGGGTATGTATAATGTTATGCATTAAGGGATTGGCCACTACCCAGACTAGTTTCGACCTTTATTGAGGTCTCTTCAGTGGGAGCCAGGCCCAGAGTCGGAGACCCGCAAGGAGATGTATTATTTTGCATTATGGGAGATGCTGGAATAGGAGTGTTGGTAGCTTGCTTCACCTTTGCTACGAGTTGCCTGGTGTTGTACTACTTACCCAGGTAAGATAGTACAACACCACATTCAGTCCTGAAGATATTTTCAGGCACAAACTTTGTTTGCTCTCACTAGGATAAAGGATTAAACTAAATTTATTATAGTCTAACCAAGTGAAAAATAAACTTTCAACATCTTTCTCTAAATCCAGAGTAATTTAATAATAATAAAAAAAAAAAAGGTGGCAAACTTTTGGCAACTCCTACAGGTAAAGATGACCTTGCTATTGCTTCTGCCTGGTATCTCCAACTCTGGGCCTGGCTTTCACTGAAGAGACCTCAGTAAAGGTCGAAACTAGTCTGGGTAGTGGCCAATCCCTTAATGCATAACATTATACATACCCGCAAGGAGATGTGTTTTGCATTATGGGAGATCCTGGGATAGGAGTGTTGGTAGCTTGCTCCACCTTTGCTACGAGTCGCCTGGTGTTGTACTACTTACCCAGGCAAGATAGTACAACACCATATTCAGTCCTGAAGATATTTTCAGGTGCAAACTTTGTTTGCTCTCACTTGGATAAAGGATTAAACTAAATGTATTATAGTCTAACCAAGTGAAAAATAAACTTTCAACACGTAGATACTGCATTGCTTAACATAAATTTTGTGTATGTATCTTATTTATTACTTTATTTTTTGAATAATCATGTAGTGCTGTGGGACACCTTGTCTATTTGTGTATCTTCTAGTAATTCTGTTTATATGTATTGCTAAATTCAGTTTATGCTACATTGCTAAATTTAATTTTCATCCATTCATATTGTATAATAATCCCTTTTTGCCTATTTTTGTACTGCTATAAAGGCATCTATTATAATTTTACATATATGTAGATACTGCATTCCTTGGCTTAGTGTTTCATATATTATATATTAACTTATATTGTTAACTATTTTTGCACTACTGTAATAACCTCTGATCTTGTGTGTTGTTGCTGTGCCCTCTGCAGCAGTTCTGTTTACCTAGAGATGCTGCTTTGTGAAACTAGATTCTTGTACAGACGTATTGTTTTTAAATTTTCTGTAAATGCTAATGCTGAAACCTTTAGTATGGCACAGTATGACCTTTGTAGTTTTTGTGCCAAATAAACTATAAACCAACCAACCAACCAACCAAATTATAATTTTAATCACATGTAACAAAATGTACCCTACACTCATGTAATTTTTGCTTACTATTATAATAACGGAATTAACTCACGTAAAATATTCTTTATTCGTAAAATTTTCGCCTGAGTATCACAGGCATCATCAGTACAGGTACAAAGGCTAATTAAACAATAACTGTTATATTCACAAAGCGCCACATAAGTAGCTAAGGTTAAATTTCCTAAATTTAACCTTAGCTACTTAGGTTTAACCCAGAAAAATCTCCACATTCCTCATGTCTCCAAAGGACAAGCTTCCACATCTCAGCTATCCAGGTGTCTACCAGATTCCCTGCTCTTGTGAGTTATCATATTTCAGACAAACAGGAAGATCTGCTCTGATCCAGTTAGAAGAACACAAGCCGTATATCCAGTACCTTGAACCTGAACAGTCTGGACTTGCAGAGCATGCCATCATTAGATTCCCTGCTAAATTTATTTTAAAAAAAATCCATTGCTGTTCCTTCGATTTGTTGGTATAACTGGTTTTTGAAGGAAAAATAACTAGACTTTATTACAAATTCAGATAATTTGGCTATGTCTGGAGGAAATTCTTGGTGCAGTAATTCAGTGCTCTCTGCCAACTGAATATACTTCATGGAGCACTTCAAACAATGTATCTTTAACAACATTACACCCAGACCTAACCTTTGGTTCAGATATGTGGATGAAATTTTTGCCATATGGAAGGGCACTACGGAAGAATTACAACAGTTTCTCTCAAAAATAAATGCACTTCATCCAAGGATCCAGTTCACCCTAGAAGTAGAAGTAAATAAGCAGTTAGCCTTTCTAGACCTCTTAATTCTTTGCCAACCAGATGGAAACCTACAATTCACAGTCTATAGGAAGGAGACTCATACAGGCCAGTACATCCATACTGAATCACATCACCATCCCAGTCAAAAGGCAGATACTATAAAAACAGTGGTTCATAGATCCCACTCCTTCTGTTCTTCAGAACTGTTACAAAAAAATTTATAATATATTAATTCCTCCTTCATATCCAATGGTTAAAAGAATTCCTTCATAAAAAGGGCTTTAAGTAGTCATGCTTCAGCATCCTCTTCTAACACAGAAGAACCTACACTTATACCATCCCCTATGTGAAAGGCGTTAGCAAACGCATAGCTAAAGTGTTAAAACCACTAAATGTTTGTGTGGGCTTTCGACCCATCAGAAAAATCTCCACATTCCTCATGTCTCCAAAGGACAAGCTCCCACATCTCAGCTATCCATGTGTCTACCAGATTGCCTGCTCTTGTGGGTTCTCATATTTTAGACAAACAGGAAGATCTGCTCTGATCCAGTTAGAAGAACACAAGTCGTATATCCAGTACCTTGAACCTGAACAGTCTGGACTTGCAGAGCATGCCATCAACACTAGACAGAGTTCAGTGGAATAAGACAAAAGTCATTCACAAAACTCGGTTCCTAATGGAATGGCTTTCAAAGAAACGTGTGAAACGTTACTTCACTCCCCTAATCTAAACAGATCCGATGGTCTACGTCTTTCCCCCATTGTGGGAGATAGTACTCTATAAACGAGCAAATCTTTCCTAACTTATAATTGTACACACACACATGCGCGCGCGCGCACACACACACACACACACACACACACACACACACACACACACACACACACACACACACATATATAACATTTTTTTTTTAAAAATAAATTTAGGAAATTTAACCATAGCTACTTAGGTGGTGCTTTGTGAATATTACAGTTATTGTTTAATTAGCCTTTGTACCTTACTGATGATGCCTGTGATACTCAGGTGAAAATTCTATGAATAAAGAATATTTTACGCGAGTTATTTCCATTATTATAATAGTAAGTAATATATCTACTCACGGTATTTCCTTATTGAAACTCATGTAATTTCTTTGAAAGATAATAAATTGTGTTAAAAAAAAATATATATATATATATTACTGACACCTCCAGGGAGTCCAAGGACTCACCGTGGACAAGCAATTTACTCTACCTTCCTAAATACATCTGATCCTCTCCACTACCACTTAATTCTCCTACTACGATACTACTAGCATCAGTGCCTTCTACTGCCCATCATCACCAACAACAGTGTTTTTTGTATTTTTGTTTCTGTAAATTGCACGTATTCTGAAAGCCAATTTGTCTGTATGTGGGATGAAAAACCCTGACTTTCTGGGAGGGAAAAACCTGCTACCTCTGTATGAGATCAGCTAACTCATCTTTATTCATTTTAGAAATTATGGACTTTACAACCGTGTTATAAATAACTTTTAATTTCTCAACGTTTCAATCTTCATATTAAGATCATCTTCTGGAGTATATATAAATATACAGGACAAGCTAAGTTACATTACACACAGTAAGCTAAAGAAACAATGATTTGATCACCAGTTATTCTACTGGCATGACCTCTAGTGAGAAAAAAAATACAAATTAATTAATTATTTAGAAACTACATCAAGCTAAATTCTATTTAAGATAACATGAGGAAACTTTCTTATAGATAGTTTTCTTTCAGTAACAATGATGTCCTATTTTTAACATTACAATTGTTATTTTAGATTTAGGATTCTGGGTTATCTACAGTCTTGTTTATAGTTAAATCTTGGAGAGGAAGGGTCCGTGGGTAGAATATGTGCCTTCCATATGCTTGGGATTTTTAGACCATCATGATTGTTCAGATTGGGGTGGTTGATAAGAATCTCACAGGCTTCCTTAAATTTGCGTTCATACCATGTTTTGGTGTGTAAACAACTGGTACTTTTCCAGTGAATTCTATGTAAGGTGTTCAGAGCATGATCAGAAAGGTCTGCTTCACCATAGTTATTATATTTAACGTGTCACTTATGTTCCTTTTGTCTGATAGGAATTGTGCATCTTGTTTCCTCTATATATGGTATATGACAGGTGCAATAAATATGGTATACTCCAGGGTGGGTCAGCAGAGGGAGTGGGCCTTTGGATGAGTTGAGTAAGCTTTTTAATTTTGCAGGAGGTTTAGAGGTGGGTATTTTTGTAGTATTCTATTTATTTTATCTGATGTCTCTTTAATGTAAGGAATGGTTATAGTTTTATTGTAGTATAGTTTATCTTTGTTTTTTTATTGAGGTCTTGTAGAGAATTTTGTTAATAGAGTTTTGGCTGTAACCATTTTTTAGAAAAGTATTGCTGATAACTTTAAATTCGTCTTTCAGCACATGTTCTTTGGAGCAGATCTTCAAAGTCCTGTTTTTTAGAGTATTAATGACACCTAGTTTGTGTTGGTGGTAGGAGTTTATGTGTGTATATATTGGCCAGTACGTGTCGGTTTCTGGTAAACAGTGAAGGAAAGACTGCCAGAAGGAAGACATGTGACAACTGTATCTAGAAACGGAAGTGTGTTTTGTTTTTCAATCTCAATTGTGAACTCTATGCACTTGTGTTGTTTGTTTTGGTGGCTAAGGAAAGTGTCTAGTGTCTGGCGGCCATGGGACCAGATCGCGAAAACATCGTCAATGTATCTAAGCTAGACTTTGGGTTTTAAAGGAGAGGAATCTAGAGCATGTTGCTCAAATTGTTCCATATAAAAAAAAGTTAGCAATAGGGAGGGATAATGGCAAGCCCATGGCTGTGCCTTCTTTTTGTAGTTAGAAAGCATTTTGCCATACAAAATAACCAGAACATAATACATGTGCAAAGAGTGCTGTAATATCTGGAGGGAATTTCTTCTGTAAAAGAAGAATTGTGTCATTGATTGGGACATTTGTAAAGAGAGCAGAGACGTCAAAACTGACTAATAAATCATATTTTTCTAATGTAATGTCTTTGATTATGTCTGGCTAGGTGATAATTCGGACTATCTGTATACCTTCGACTATTGGCCAGAGTGGTGTTTTGTTTTGTTTATGTATCTTAGCCACCTACACAAACACGTACAGTTCACAACTGAGATTGAAAAACAGAACGCACTTTCCTTTCTAGATACACTTGTCACACATCTTCCTTCTGGCAGTCTTTCCTTCACTGTTTACCAGAAACCAACACATACTGGTCAATATATACACACATAAACTCCTATCACCACCCAACACATACTGGCCAATACATACACATAAACTCCTACCATCATCCAACACAAAAACTAGGTGTCATTAATACTCTAAAAAACAGGGCTTTGAAGATCTGCTCCAATGAACATACGCTAAAAGACAAATTTAAAGTTATCAGTAATACTTTTCTAAAAAATGGTTACAGCCAAAACACTATTAACAAAATTCTCTACAAGACCTCAATAAAAAACAAAGATAAACCAGACTACAATAAAACTATAACCATTCCTTACATTAAAGGGACATCAGATAAAATAAATAGACCATACAACCTCAAACAGAAAAATACAACCTCAAAGCCACTGTTGTGTCATCCTATCTTGCTGACTGATTCATATATGTTGGTTAATCGAGCTTATCGTTATTTCCTTAAAATTCTGTTTTTATTTGTTAGATGTTGATTGATGCTGATCTGAATATAAAGAAATTTATATTAACCTGCACCACTTTATATTCAGATTAGTCTATATATTGCAGAGGAATGAATCATCAGCTAACGATTGCAATCTCTCTTTTCTACAGGCTGAGATTATTAATATTTTTTAAGGCTTTCGCAAGGTTCAATAAATTTTTATGAGCAGTGCAATGAATGAAGATCAGGCAAACAACAAATTGAATTCAATAAAACAAAACATTTCATGCAGAGTTATATAACATGTACATCCAAGTACAGCTTTCTAAACATGATAATGCAAATGAACAAATCCAAAATACCTCTGAGATACAGGTAACTTTTCAGTTAGGTTTTAAGTTTAAAGCCAAAGTCTTAGAACTTATTATTCCAGAAATAAGTATTTCTATCATAACTTGTCTCTATTCTATGAGACAAATCATATCTTCTACACATCGATTTAGTTCTAGTGCTCAGAATAGGATACAAAACGTTAGGTATCAAACATTCGACTCTCAGTTCTCTATATTCTGTCAATTTATAGAAAATAGTTCTCACAGTTCAAAGTTCCAGAATTCACAATAAATATTCTTATAGTTGGTTTTTCTAATTCACTTCTAGTCTGATTGATAATGTGGCTAAGTAAATTCAAAGGGGGGACACTTTAGTGCTTTATTCCTTCGGCTAGTTATAGTTAAATGCCACAGCTTGGGTTAAGATAAATTAGGAGGAGCTAACATTCATTTGTGTCACACTGGATGTAAAAAAAGGACAAGTCTTACCGGGTTATAACTTCAGCATATTGAATTTACTTAGCCACATTATCAAAATTTCTGTTAACTGAAATATTAAACACAGAGCCACATAAGTCTTGACACATTGGATTTACGTCATATACTAATTCCTTATTTTCCAGTATGTATTGACTTCAGCTTTGCAGTATTCTTCCTCTAATCATTAGGAATCTATCGTGATATCTAAATCCCATAGAGGTAGTTATTAATGCCTTTTTAAACCTGGTCCTTTCCTTGCCGAATTTTTTGCATATCTCCGCTCGCCTTTCATTACACACCTCCAGTCTCTTCGCGGTCCCTGAGCTTTCTCTTCCTTGGTTACTTTCGTTTTCCAATTAACTGCGTTTATTCTTCCCGCCAAAATCCGGTTCTAGCCAGTTCAGCTTACATGTACAGGTTTCTCTCCATATCATAGCCATTCACGTTCTAAGCACGTGCTAACTAAAAACAACTCCATTTCTCCTTTACTAGTCAATCAAATTCAATCAGAAGAATTACATAAAATCTTATCAACAGAATTCCACATATATACATTCTCTTTCAGAAATAATAAATAGATAATAATCCATAGTTCACATAAAATACATTTAAATATGATAAATACAAATTCTCATAATATATATGCACAGCTTCTTATAATTTTTATACAGCAATAAATAAAATAAATTGAATGATATTTTAATACCGAGTCCTTTCAGTACTAATTACATATTCCAGATTAAATAATTAAACAATAATAAACAAACTCAAAGTAATTATATGAATAATAATTTACGAGCAAGAAATTGACATCAAATAATATTTACAAGTGTTGCTTAAGTTATGGCAGATTATGTTAAATGTGAATGAAGTATTATAATTCTCAGATATCTTCATTCACAGTTTAACACCACCTTTAAACCTCCTGCAAAATTAAAAAGCTTACTCAACTCATCGAAAGGCCCACTCCCTCTGCTGGCTTACCCTGGAGTATACCATATTTATTGCACCTGTAATATACCATATATAGAGGAAACAAGATGCACAATTCCTATCAGACAAAAGGAACATAAGTGACACGTTAAATATAATAACTATGGTGAAGCGGACCTTTCTGATCATGCTCTGAACACCTTACACAGAATTGACTGGAAAAGCACCAGTTGTTTACACACCAAAACATGGTATGAACGCAAATTTAAGGAAGCCTGTGAGATTCTTATCAACCACCCCAATCTGAACAATCATGATGGTCTAAAAATCCCAAGCATATGGAAGGCACATATTCTACCCACGGAACCTTCCTCTCCAAGATTTAACTATAAACAAGACTGTAGATAACCCAGAATCCTAAATCTAAAATAACAATTGTAATGTTAAAAATAGGACATCATTGTTACTGAAAGAAAACTATCTATAAGAAAGTTTTCTCATGTTATCTTAAATAGAATTTAGCTTGATGTAGTTTCTAAATAATTAATTAATTTGTATTTTTTTTCTCACTAGAGGTCATGCCAGTAGAATAACCGGTGACAAGTCATTGTTTCTTTAGCTTACTGTGTGTAATGTAACTCAGCTTGTCTTGTATATTTATATATGCTCCAGATGATGATCTTAATATGAGGATCGAAACGTCGGGAAATTAAAAGAGTTATTTATAACACGGTTGTAATGTCCATAATTTCTAAAATGAATGCTGATCACTGTGCAACACTAAAAGATAGGATAACTCATCTTTAGCTTAAAAAGCCCATATAGGGATTCCCTCCCCTCATCACGATGAAATCGAACCCAGGTCTTTTCAAATTGAAGGGCACGATGTTCTGCTTTTCTTCCAAATAATGAAATAGGTGATAAAGTTGATTCCTCTGTCTGTCTTAACAGATAGTTGACATAAAGGGTGAATAATAAAAGTTCAAGTGCTGTTTCAGAATCATACTTGTGCTTTTCTTCTGCATAATATTTCTATAAACTTAAATCCTATATCCTACCCTTGTAGGGTGCAGGATAAAACTTTCTGTTTTGCATTATTATTATTATTCTAAGACATCATGGAGGCAAATACTCATCTAGGAGGTCCTTTTGTCATACACACAGCTCATCATACTGCACTTTAAACACAGTAAAATTCTCTGTAAACACCACACTCTCAGGCAAAGCAATCCAATCATTCACAACTCTGCATGCAAAAAACCTCCTTCTCATTTCCTTGTTCACACCCTCCTTATACAACTTCCAGGGATGACCCCTTGTTTTTCCTTGATCTCCTAGCATTTTATGAAAATCCTCTTCAACATTGATCCTATACCAATTCCTTACCAACTTGTACATCTCTATCATATCACCAATCTTCCTCCTATCCGGTAGACTCTGTAAATTGCAGCTTCTCAACCCTTTCCTCATATTCAACATTTCAGAGATCAGAAACTACCTTAGCCAGTTGCTTCTGGACCCTTTCCAACATCTCGTCGTCCTTTTGAAAACCAGGTGACCAAATCTGTGCACAGTATTGCATATGTGGCCTAAGCAAGGCTTTATATAATGAAACAAGAATTTATGTTAGGAGGAAGAACAGCAATGAAAAAGGGAGAAAGACAGAAAATGGAAGGTAATATCTCACTTCATTATTCAAGAAATTTAAATAAGTTAATGATGGAGTGAAACTACCATAACAAACTACTAAAAAATCCTGACCAAAGTTTCATAGGTACAGTATCATGCTAATAGGAATTTGCTGTAGCAAATCATCTGGTAATTTGCTGCTTTGCAGGACACAAAACAGTTTTCAGGAGAAAATTTTGGAACTGAGATATGAACGTTGTGTAAGAGTGGTAATCAGAGATTTGATGCTTTTGATCAATGGTGTTTGAAGAGTAAGATGGTTTGACTTGCGACTAATGATGAGATACATCAGAGGTGATCAGCAACTATCTTATGTAAGGTAATTGCTGATTGTTGTCTTTCTTACATAAAGACAACAATGGTTTGGGCATGTCAGAATGCAGGTCATTTGGCTAGTTAACAAAATTACATAGAGTGATCCAGACAGCATTTAGAAAAGAGATAGGCTTCAAATGAGATGGATGACAATATCAAACTGGACATAAACAGAATCAGAGTTGGCATTCAGTGGCATAAAGCAGCAGTATGTGCGTGTGTGTGTGGGGGGGTAGAGAAGATATAGTACTCGGTGTATGAGAGAGCAGTATCAGGAGGGAAGATATAAGTATGGTTCCCCAGACCTCAGTACACTTGAACCTTTATAATCCAACTGTTATCTGCACAAATATGTATTTATATAAGAAACTAGAATACATTTTAGGAATGTTAGTCAAGTGAGTTTATTTAATAAACTCACTTGACTAACATTCCTAAAATGTGTTATAGTTTCTTATACAAGTAGTCAAGAAAGAAAATCACACTATGTATTTATATAATTTGATGTCATGTGTCCTTATTATGCCATATGCTAAATAAATAAATAAATGTCCAACTGTTATGTCAGTGATATTTTTGCTAGACTGCAGGGAGATAGTTGTTTCCAGTTAATGTGAAGCTGGGGCTTCACATTATTAATAATAATGTGAATTAATATTAATAATGTCAATGTTGTGGCTCTCTGGGAGGATTTGAATAAGCTAAATTGGCAGGCATCTGTTTTATTACAACTAAATGAAAGGTCCTGAAATCTGGAATTTACAGATCAAAGTCTGCATATTCTGCTGGTGAAACTATACCTGGAGAAGGTGGAGGAGCTAAGGATCTTAGGATAGCAGTTGATAGAAATTTACATTTCTGGTGATTATTTTACAAAGGCTGTGAAGGCAAATCAAAGGATTGTTACAATAATGAGGATCTGATTACCTGAGATAAGAGAGTGGTGATTCTATTGTATAAAGCCCTGATCAGACCTCATCTATATTAATGTACTCACTAGGATTTGTAGGGGATCGAGTGACCTTGGGCAGATAACAGAAATGATCTCGACTGTGGAATGTAGGTTATGAGGATAGATTTGGGAACATGAAAACTACAGAGTTTGGTAGATAGATGCAGAATCAATATGATTGAGACATTTAAGCTTTTGAGAGATATTTATGGATTTATAATGGAGAGATTTTCATAAAGTAGAACAAGGACGTTCATTGAAGTTGTGAAAGGAAGTGATGAGTAAGAGGTGAATTTTTTTTTTTTTTTTTGCAGTGATTTATTAGATTATGGGATGCATTGTCCAAGAGGGTGGTAAAAGTGCATAACAGTAATAAGTCGAAGGTATTGTATGATAAACTTCGTGTTTGTTAAGATGGACTGGACTTTCCACATGAGTCTTGTGGCTCCATAGAGATCCTGATTAAAAATAATAATATACTGATTAACCTATGATCCACTGCATCTGTCTTGGCATACCAACTTTGTGCAATGGACCAGTCATGCCAGATTTCACTTCTTTGGGATTCTGTGTGTGTGTGTTGAGATTCAAAGAGCCATTATAGATATATATACTGTAAATTGTTTACTCAAATAAAGAGGCAAAAGGCTGGCAATGCAAAATTTATAAAAATCAAGTGGATATTAAATCCAGCATTACTTCAAAGCTGAATACAGAACCTATAAAAGTTTTGTATGAAATTTGACCATAGAGCTTACTGTAATACTGAAAATTTGTTTTTCATTTAAAGTTTATAAGACTTTGATAGTGCATTTTTTTCTTTCATAGAGATCTATATCTTAAATTTTGGACAGAGGATGAAACCAGAGAATGGAAGCATTGTATAAGAAGAACAGCAAATTCTACAGGAAAGGATTTTATTGCAGTGAATCGCTATAACTCATTTGTTCCTACTAGATTAAATGCACATTGCAGCTGGTAAAATAAATCTTATTTATTATTTTGAGGATATATACCTCACAAACTAACAATATAATATTTGCAAAAAAATTTATTGTATATTATCATTATTATCCTAAGACCCCATGGAGTCAAAGACTCATCTAGGAGGTCCTTTTGTCATACACACAGCTCATCATATTGCATCTTAAACACACTCAAATTCTCTGCAGACACCATACTCTCAGGTAAGGCATACCAATCATTCACAACTCTGCATGCAAAAAACCTGCTTCTCACTCCCCTGCTCACAGCCTCCTTATACAGCTTCTAGTGATGTCCTCTGGTTCTCCCCTGATCTCCCACTGTTTGCTGTAAAACCTCTCCAACATTAATCCCATAACAACCCCTTACTAACTTGTAAGTCTCTATCATATCACACCTGTTCCTCTTATCAACTATACTCTGTAATTGCATCTTCTCAACCTTTCCTCATATTCAATATTCCAGAGATCAGAAACTACCTTAGCAAGTCATCACTGTACCCTTTTCAATATCTCTTCGTTCTTCTGAAAACCATGTGACCAAATCTGTACACAGAAGTCCATGTGTGGCCTAATCAAAGACCAGATACAATGGAACAAGAATCTCCTTACTTCTACAAGTCAGTATCCTCTGCATCATTCCAAGAATTCTTTGTGTTGTCCTCACAATTTTGGCAAGGTGTCCCCAAAATGTCAGATCCTTATTCACTGTCACCCCAAGATCTCTTATTTCCTCCACCTCTGACAATATATCCCCACCAAGCATAAATTCTACATTCCATCTTTGTTTCCTAAATTTTAAAACCTTACATTTTGCAACATTGATCTCGCATCCCCCATTCCCATGCCCATTCACTGAGTTTATTGAAGTCTTCTTGTAAGGCCACAACATGTTCTCTACTCTACAATTCCAACTTTGCATCATCTGCAAACAACTGAATATCCCCAACTAAATCTTCACCAATCTCATTAACATACAGGTTAAACAGCAATGGTCCTAAAACAAACCCTTCAGGTACACCATTAGTGACTTTCCTCTTTCTGGATAATGATCCCCCCATACACAACTTGCTGATACCTAGCAGATAGCCATTCTCCAATCCAATGCACTAATCTAATATCCACCTCCATCTGCTCTAGTTTGACTATCAACTTATCATGCAGTAATCTATCAAAAACCTATAATGCAGTAATCTATCAAAGGCCTGTAATTTGATGCTTGAGTTCTATCACCTCCCTTATGAAGTGGCACAATCTTGCTCTTCTTCCACTCCTTTGGAACTCGACACAGTGCAAGACTCATATTAAAAACATATGTCAAGGCAGATGTCAACTCCCTGGCACATTCCTTCAGAATACATGTTGATATATTATCAAGTCTAACAGCCTTATTAACATGAAGTTTTCTCAATTCCCCATACACCTCTTGCTGACTTATAGTCAGTCTCTCTGCCCCATCATCAACTGCTCTGAATTTTTACATCATGTTACGTTCACAAGAATGAAATACCTTTATGAACTGCTCATTAAGTATCTTCCACAGTAGTTGTCCTTATATCATTTTCTCCAACCAATGTCATCTTTCTATAATCTTTTTTTTTTGTTTTTTGCTGGCTACATGTCGAAAGAACTCACTAGGATTCTTTTCGGCTTCATTAGTTAACTGCTGCTCATACTTCACTTTTGCTACCCTTACCAACCAAGTCATCCTCCTTGCCTGGTCTTTGTAATTCTCATGGAATTGATTATTACCACTTCTCTTATTCTGCCTCCCTAATGCCCTTTTTCTCTGTATCACCATGCTTAATCTTTTCGTTCATCCATTTAATGCCTACCTTTTTTAACCTTCTTACTCTTGAAATAATGTAGACATGGCTTTTACTAGGTAGTTCTTGAATATCACCCAAGCTGCATTGATCTTTTTTCCAACTAACTCCTCATTCCATGCTACACTTGTAAGCTTTCTCCTGAGCTCATAATCATCAGACTTGTAGTTCCACACATACCCTTTTCTCACAGCGGTCCTCACCTCTGGCAACAACCCAGGTATTCAATTCATGGTCACTGTCACCAACTGGATGGTGATTTGACACGTCATTTATAATTACATACTCCCAATGAGAAGATCAAATCCCAAACTCTCAATCCTTGTGTGCCCCTTGTTACATACTCTCTGAGGTAATTGTCCCTCAGAAACTCAAGAAACTCATTTTCTTTACTTACAGTTGCCATCTCATCATCCCAGCATATATTGCTATAGTTAAAATCACCCTTTACTTATTTGCTTGGCTAATTTGATTATACATTTCATAGTCACTACCATCCATATTACCAGTTCTATAACAACATCCAATCAATTATTTCATTCTAGTCACCTTCATCTCACAGCATACTGCTGCAAAACCACTGGTACTATGCTATGTCCCTCTTGCATCTCTACTTTGTATGGAAATAACTCAACATCAGGTAACACTGAGTCCAGTGGAGTCTGGAGGGGATAATGATAGGTATACAAACAGTGACATTTTTATGCTTTATACTAATGCCAGGAGTATCTGGAATAAAGGAGATGAATTATTAGCGTTGATAGTATCAGCCTGGCCAAAGATTATTGGGAACTCTGAAATGTGGTTCACAGAAGATGATATAATAACAGGAGTAGAAGTAGCACAGTACAGCATTTTTCGGCAGCATAATAAGAGAAAACACGGTAGTGGAGTACTGCTTATGATAAGTGATGACTTATGTCCTCTAAGAGTGGTAGCTTTGGAGGGCAGTGACACTAATGGTTTTGAAAGCATATGGTATGAGGTAAAGGCAGGCAAGACAGGGTATTTAGTGAGATGTTGTTACAGGCCAAGGAGCACAGAGCATCAGGAGCAGGAGACGTTTAGGTAATTGAACTTGGCAAGCGCAAGAAAAATGATTGTTATGGGAGATTTTAACTATAGCAGCATAAGTTGGGTAGAGGAAAATGCATGTGGTAATAAGGGAATGCAATTTCTGGAATTCTTGAGGGGGAAGATGGCTTAGGCAATATGTAATAGAGGGAACAAGAGGCTCAAGAGTTTTGGATTTGGTCGTAGCTTCAGAAGTGCAGATGATAACTGAGATGACATCTTCCCCCCGTTGGAAAGAGTGACTATGTGGTTTTGACTTGGAAGATGAATAGACATGCAGGATTATCAAAGAAAAAGGGAACGTATGTGGAATTATAAGTCAGGTGATTATAATAGCCTTAGATATCAACTTGGGGCAGTTCCATGGAGGGCAGAATTGGAAGGCCGGGATATCATTAGTGATTTGGAAATTGTGAAGGAATGTTTGTTAGCAAGCAATAGTAAGCCATATTCCACGAGTGAAGCGGAGACACAATTTGGTGTAAAGTGGATGACAAACAATGTCAAACAGCAACTGCAGATGAAAAACAGTTATGGAAGAGATAAAAGGAGAGAGATGGAGAGCAGTTGCATGAAGAATATAAGACTCAGGCCAGGAGAGTGACTAATATGGTAAGGAAGGTGAGACTGGAATATGAGAAGAGATTGGTACTAAGATCCAAAGATAATCCTATGGAATTTTTTTAGCTATGTGGCCAGTAGGAGGAAAAATGATTGTGGAAGAATGACATTGTGGGATAAAAATGGGAATAGCGTGACTGATGCTGAGGATGTAGTGGAGTTGTTCAATAAACACTTTATTGGAGTATTTCATTCTGGAGAAGTAAGTTTTAATTCTAGAAGGATAGGACAGGTTTCAGGTTTAGAGGTGCAAGAGGAGAGTGTGTTCCAAATACTGAGTACACTGGATGTTAGTAAAGCTGTGGGACTGGATGGTATTTCACCACAGGTCTTGAGAGAATGTGCTAAAGAACTGACAGCTCAGTTTATCTGGCTTTTCAATGAAAGGCTGGCTACAGGAATGGTACCCAAGGAATGGAAGGAAGGCAAGATTGTGTAGGCCAATTTGTTAAGATCTTGGAGAAATTAGTGAGGGACCATACACAGCATTGGGCAGATGAGGGTAATGTTGTCTGTGAGAGTCAACATGAATTTGTTAAGGGGCTCTCTTGCTTTAGTAATATGATTGCCTTTTATAATAAAGTGACAAGAGCAGTTAATGAGACAAAAGCATATACCACCACTTTTTTGGATTTTGCAAAGGCATTTAACAGTGTGACACATGATAAGCTGATATTTAAGTTGCAGCACATGGGTTTAGATGCATATTTAGTCAACTGGATTCAGGATTGGCTATCTGATAGGTATCAGAGAGAGTTGTGTATGGTGGGGCAGTATCAAGGAGGCAGAAGGTTACAAGTGGGGGTCCCACAGGACTCAGTATTGAGACCTGTATTGTTTAACCTTTACATCAGTGACATCGTCAATGGATTTCAGGAGGATATTCAGTTGTTTGCAGATGATGTGAAGCTGGGAAGAGTTTTTAGTAATAGTGCAGATGCAGTATCAAGGAGGCAGCAGGTTACAAGTGGAGATCCCACAGGGCTCAGTACTACATAAGTGACATTGTCAAAGGATTGCAGGGGGATATTCAGTTGTTTGCAGATGATGTGAAGCTAGGAAGAGTTTTTAGTAATAATGCAGATGCGGCAACCCTGCAAGAGGATTTGAATAAACTAGACAGACAGGTGAATGATTGGGGTATCAGTTTAATGCAGCAAAATGTCAAGTCTTGAAGTTTGGGATACATCGAGGCTGCATACTCAATTGGAGGAGCTGTACTGGAGGAAGTAGGGGGAGATGAGATCTGGGGGGGGGGGGTGATGATAGATAGAAAACTGAAATTCAGGGAACATATTGCAAAGATGGTGGGGGTAACCCAGGAGATTGCTGCAATACGGAGAAGGATGCCGACCTACAGAGATACAAGAGTTATCGTTCCATTGTATAAGCTCCTGATCTGACCAAACTTAGACTATTGTTCTCAGATTTGGTCCCCAGCATTTGAAAGGGATAAATTAACTGTGGAAAGGGTGCAGAGTTGATAACAAAGATGGTTTTAAGACTGTACAATGTTAGTAATGAGAATCAGCTGAGGGAATGTTTAACTTCAGAGTTTGGTAGATAGAAGAAGGAGTGGTGATATGATTGACACTTTTAAACTGTTGAGAGGTAGTTACAGGATTGACATTGGATAGTTCTTTCGGTTGGTGGAACAGCGGGAAGGAGCGATGACAATGGGCCATCCCTGGAAGTTGCAAAAGGAAGCTGTGAGCAAGAGGGTGAGGAGTGGTTTCTTTTCACGGAGGGTAGTTGAACCATGGAATGCATTACCTGATAGTGGTGAGAGCAAGAACAGTCAATGAGTTCAAGGAGTGGTATGATAGACTTTGTGTTTCCTAGGAGGGACCTCTCATGATGAGCCTTTTGATTTCATGCAGGCCTGAATAATAATAATAATAATTCTTTTTCCATCATCAGTTGTATTTCCCCTCCCTTTTTACCCTTTCTATCCTCAGAAAACACATCATACCCTTCCATCTCTATTCCTGTCACACTGTCGTCCTCATCTAACCATGCCTCACTTATTCCAACAATTTTTGGGTGAACAGACTCAATTAATGCAACCATTTCATTTGCCTTATTTCTGAAACTTCTAGCATTTGTGTATAAATACAGCAGCTTATTCCTGGAGCTATAGCTAGTTACATTGATACTACTTATTTGAGGTGATTCTCGTGGAAAGGCTTAGATGTTGGTTATGCATTTTCACTATATAATTTAAGGAAATTACAACATACTAGGATATACATTAAAATTAAATTTTAATATATTTCTATATTTCGGCAACGTCACGTTGCCATTTTCAAGAACTTAAGTACAAGACACGTGCACACAGGCACAACAAACAGTAAGTGAGGAAGAAGTAGGAAGCTCATTATTTCTCCTAAAGTCCTGATGGTGCCCTCTAGCGGGTAATGTTGGTATTCTTGGGCGATTGGGCTGAAGGTCTTCTGATGTAGGTTTCCCAAATTTGAGGAAGTCTCACTTATTTGAGGTGACGTCTCCATGCTTAACTCGAGCCATTTCTTTTTCTTCTTGTTCATCTTCAAACCTTCTTCAGATCCAACTGTTTTCCCTTGATCCCGGGTCATCCTCTTCCCTTTTTGTCAACACATGTATTCACATCCTCTTTGAGCATCAACCTTTCTTACACTGTGTTCCTCTGTCCACTCCGAGCCACCTCGTTTCCCTGTCTGTCTTGCACACTTGTTCTTCTCATTCTCAATACTCATGCCGCTCACTTCTTCATTCACAACCACTTCTTGAATCTTTCCTGTCTTACTCTCCCATTCTTCCACATCGCTTAAAACTTGACCAGATTCATTCTCTGTACCCAATTCTCTACCTTCCAGCAGCAGTCTCTCCAAGCAACTCACACCAAAACCACTCAAATGCAGTCGCTCCTATACAGTTCACTCTGTCCTTCAAACTCATTCCACACATTAACAAACTGCACTTCTCTCTCCTCTCAGATTTCTGCTAACAATTTTATATATTACTAGGGGTCTTTCCCCCCCCCCCCAATTCCAGACTAGTATGCTGGATCTCCTTGGATTCTGATGACTTGAATTTTGAAAACTCGAAAGGCAGCCCCCCCCCCGGTGCCTACGGCATCCATCCCCCCGAATTCCAGCCTGGTAGGCTGGTTCTCCTTGAATTCTGATGACTCGATACTCAGGCTAGCCCCTGAGTTTCAAAACGTTTCAAATAACTTGACAAAAAAACATGACACGAAAACATTACAAAAAAAAGCTTATCATTTTATATTATAGAGTAGATTTATTTTATACAATCATGGTATATGAATAAATCATACAGTAAAACTTGAATTTTAGAAATGTTCATTAAAATGGGCTAAAAAGTAGTTCTGTCAAATTTCAAAACTCCAAGAATTATTTGGGCTGCATTATATTTTTTGTATTTGACTGGGTTATTTGCAAACTATATTATTCCTGAATGAAACAATCAGAATGAATGATATTTCCAAATAAGTTGGAAATGTGATGGGAAAATTTGTGTTAAACATCTTCATTTCTATGAGACAGTTATTGAGAAATGTAATAATGCTTTTCTTAAAAGATCAAAGATTGAACATTTTCAGCTTCAGACTAAAGAAATTCAAATTATGCAAGCCAATTTTCATAAGTTACTGATCATTGTAGTACCTAGGTCACATGCAGCTGCAGTATTCACAATTCCTTTTTTTTATTCCACCAACCACGCTGAAGTTTTTATTGTAAGCAACAACCAGAAGCAAATTGTTCATTTGTTAACCAGAATACAGGACAATCCTTTCCACTTACCCAACACTCTAGACATTCTTTTTTTTTTTTTTTTTGCCTGTTCTTCTAGGTACTGTGTTGATATGAATTTGCTTAGTAATACAGATTTTAATCACATACAAGTTTCATCTCTAGCAGATTGCCTTTCCATCACAACATTATATCCATGGCGCTACAACAGTCCAAGGATATAATGTTGCGATGTTGTGAAGTTTGCTAAGGCAGTCAAAGAAAGAAGAACTACAGTTCATAAGTGGACTGTGACAACATCTCCAGCTTCATTTGCAGCCTATACTGAAATCTACATGTCACAAAATAGTCATTAACAAGCTGTGCCTGACTTTGAAATAGCTAAATGTAGAAAACTCACTTCTTAAATGGTAGTTGTGCCTTGCAAAGGGTATGCTGCTGCAACATTGCCTAAAGATAAAGACAACCTCTTAATACTATTCCTCTCAAATATGATCATATTTCTGTGGTTTAGCAGTTCTTTACTTTCTAGTATTGAGACTGCATTTTTCTAAACATATAAACATTTTATTAAAATAAACAAAACAGTCTAGTGATTTACCAACAAGGTTTGTAAGTCACTAGACTAACATCATCAGGACATAGCTAAACTTATATATATATATATATATGTGTGTGTATGTATAAAGATTAGAAAACTTAATTATGCATAGAAGATGTTATCAAAACTTCACAACTAGTACATACAAAGTGATCAGGACAAAAAAAACAACTATTATTTACTGTGTTCACATTGGAACAATGCTAGTTTTTGCACTCATGTTCTGTGGCATGATGCATGCCATAACCCAGGTCTGCAGTTGTTATCAGATTTCTGATGAAAGCAGACAAAACTTTGCTCAGGTTTAAGCTGTGGTTTTTATTACTTTGTGTGGAGAGAATTTCTGAGACTTCTTTAAACTTTCTTGTAAAATGATTATGATCAATATATAAACAATAAATTACATGATAACCACAGTAATTAATTTTCTTCTACTTTCTTCTTTGAGTGCCATCTCCTATTTTATGCATATTCTATGCATAAAATGTATATTTTATGCATTTTATGCATAGAATATGTATAAAATGTGTATTCTATGCATGAACTCAGAGACTGCTCAGAGTGGCTGAGGATAGCTCAAAATTTGCCAAGGTTCCGACCACCTTGGCAAATTTTGAGCTATCCTTAGCCACTCTGAGCAGTCTCTCAGAGTTCATGCCAGTCCACTGTCTGGGTCTGCCAGCTAAGATTTTCTTCATCTTCCTTGTCCTCTTCTTCCATTTATCTTCCCTTTTATAATAAATTGAAGTATCTTATATTTTTCATTACGAAGTAGGTGACCAAGATATGCAGTTTTCCTTCTTTTTATGGTATCTAAAAGTTCATGTGATTTCCTCATTTGTTCTAGTACTTCTTGATTGGACGTTTTTGCTGTCCATGGGATTTTTAACATTCATCTGTATAACCACATCTCAAAGTCCAAGGTCCAAATTTCTGCACCGTACAGTAGTACAGACCATACATGGCATTTAACCATGTGCATTCTATGCTCTAAATTTAAACTGCAGTTACACAGTATTGATTTATTATTATTATTATTACTACCCCAAAGACCTCATGGAGTCAAAGACTCATCTGGGAGGTCCCTTTATCACACACACAGCTCATCATACCGTGTCTTAAACACACTCAAACTCCTTGCAGACACCACACTCTCAGGCAAGGCATTCGAATCATTTACAACTCTGCACGAAAAAAACCTGCTCTCACTCCCCTACTTACACCCTCTTTATACAGTTTCCAGGGATGACCACTGGTTCTTCCCTGTTCTCCCACTATTTTCTGTAGAACTACTCCAACATAGATCCTATAACAACCCCCTTACCAACTTGTAGGTCTCTATCATATCTGCCCTCTTCTTCCTGCCTACCAGACTCTGCAAATTACATCTTCTCAATCTTTCCCTCATACTCAACATTCCAGAGGTCAGAAACTACCTTAGTCAGTCGCCTTTGGACCCTTTCCAACATCTCTTCATCCTTCTGAAAACCAGGTGACCAAATCTGGGCACAATAGTCCATGTGTGGCCTAATCAAAGCCTTATACAACGGAACAAGAATCTCCTTACTTCTACATGTCAGTGTCCTCCACATCATTTCCAGAAGCCTTTGTGTTGTTTTCACAATTTTGGCTATGTGTCCTCTAAATTTTAGATCCTTATCCACTATCACCCCAAGATCTCTTATTTCCTCCACCTCCAACAATATATCCTCACCAAGCATAAATTCTGCATCCCATCTTTGTTTTCCAAATTTTAAAACCTTACATTTTGCAACATTGAACTCACATCTCCCTTTCCGTGCCCAATCACTCAATTTATTCGAGTCTTCTTGTAAGGCCACTAAATCCTCACTACTCTTTATGGTTCGTTCCAACGTTGCAAAATTTAATAGTTTTCTGAACCTCTTTATATTTTGTTGGACTATGATTTTTATACGATCTGTGTTGATCCATGAGAGACAGAATTTCATCAGTTATCCAATCTTTCTTTTTTACTGCTCTATTAGGGTACAAGGTATTGGTACATTTCTCTATGAAAACAGATTTTAATTTGTCCAATGATTCATCATCCCTCATGATGTCATCATTCTTGATAAGTGTTAGCTCTTGATTCAGAACTTGACTCAATTTGTTTCTTATCTCTAGATTTTTTAATTTTCCTAAATCAAACCTTTTTTGTTGATGTTTCTTAAGTATTGCTTTCAGTCTAAGTTTTAACATTGCCACCAGTAGATTATGATCAGAAGCAATATCTGCACTAGGATAGGTTTTTGTATACTCTTTATAGAACTTCGAAATCATTGATTAATTAGCAAGTAATCAGTTTGGTTTCTGACTATAATTCCATTATTATCCTGTAGTGATCACCAAGTGTACAGCCTTCGGGACGGTAGCTTAAACCATGTGTTTTTGATTATTAGCTCCTCTTCTTGGCAGAATGGAATAAGACAGTCTCCTCTCTCATTTCTTGTTCCCAGTCCATGTTCGCCAACTACACCTCCACTTCTACCTTTCCCAACTTTAGCATTGAAATTACCCATGATGATGTTAATATCATGTTTTTTGTGTTTTAGATTAGTTCTTTTAATTGATCATAAAATTCTTCGATCTCGGTATCACTCTTGTCAGCCAGTAGAGGCATAGACCTGTATAAGATTAATATATAGTGCTTGATCTTTCAGTTTTAATAATATCATCCTATCTGAGTAGGGTATGAAGCTCAACAGTGACTTATTGACATCTTTATTTAATATTATTCCAACTCCATCTTGATGGTTGTTTTCACTACTTCCAGAGTGATACATTGTCATGTCATTAATTTGAGTTTTGTATAAGATTAGACCTGTATAAGATTAATATATAGTGCTTGATCTTTCAGTTTTAATAATATCATCCTATCTGAGTAGGGTATGAAGCTCAACAGTGACTTATTGACATCTTTATTTAATAATATTCCAACTCCATCTTGATGGTTGTTTTCACTACTTCCAGAGTGATACATTGTCATGTCATTAATTTGAGTTTTGCCTGATCCTGGCCACCTAAATTAACTCATTCCTAAAATCTCAATTTGAAATCTTTTCATTTCCTGGATAGCATTTCTTGGCTTACCTGCTTCATAGGGTTCTGACATTCCAGGCTCCTAGGTTTTAATGAACAAACCATTTTGAACCCAGAGATTCTTCGCACTCCTGTCCTATTTAAGGGACGCCAGGAACTCGGAGCAATTTGTGTAGATTTGCTTGCGATGGTGGTTAGTCTGGAGAGAGAGAATAGACAGCAGTCTCTCCATTTGCTTTCTGCCCTGCAGTATTGCAGACGTACACAATAAACTGTATTGCCATCTGCAATTTTCTAATCACAAGCTTTACCATCATCATGAGACTTCAACCTTGTGTCAGTACTGACAAAGCTGCTTCCCTTTGTCAGAGGATTGAATCCTTTAATTTTCCTTGTAGCCCTAGGTAGGGCCCTAACAAGGTACTGACAGCTGGAGGCAGCTGAGCCCGGATTGTTTATAGAGGTTTGCTCCTCTGAAGATTCTTCCACACATTTCACCATTGGGATACGAATCCTCTTATGCTGATTTGTCTGTTGTTCTTCACAGAGGTCCGTTAGCATCCTTGTAGGGAGTGTGCCCTACGGAAGGTCCCAGGGAACACGACGTAGATGTGGACTTGCTTCACTCCCCTTTTAATGAAATTAACTTTAATGAAATGAAAGTGCACTGTGAATGTACTTTCATTTCATTAAAGTTAAATACTGTTATCATTTAATTTATTGTTTATAGTCATTCCACAGGTACCTTTAAAGATTACAATGATCAATATATGTGGATTGAAAGTTACTGTTTAGTCTCTAAAATTGGATTTCAGATTATCTGACCATTAGCTCATTCAAATGTATTATAGACTTGCAGTATTTGTGGGCATTGCTTTAAAAAAATATATATATATATATATATATATATATATATAACTTATGATTAAATAAATCTAATGACTGGAAGCTGAGAGATACCAAAGGAGAAAAAATACTATTCATTATTTGAGCACAAAATTAGTTTCATTTTCTTAGGAAACTTCATTGGGTGCATGACATGAAAATTCAAAATACAGGAGATACTGGACAACCCATTATCTCCTATATTAGCAAATTATTATTTAGAAAACTTTGAGGGAAAAGCAATCAGTTCCTTCCTATTAAAGCCATGGTTATGGAAAAGATATATTGATGATATTTTCTTAATTTGGAGTCATGGACCAGATTCTTTAAATGAGTTTCTGAACAATCAACACTCAATAATACAGTTTATCTCAGAATTGGAAGTTAATGGTTCTCTCCTGTTCCTGGATGTTAAACTCACTTGTGTGTCAGAAAAACAGAAGATCTCTGTTTATAAAAACCTACACATACCAACAGATACCTTCATATGCAATCACATTATTATCTACCCCAAAAGCTTGGCATCATTTCTACTTTGGGTAAATGTGCTTGCTCCCTCCTCAGTGAAGAAGAAAAGATCACCAAAGAACTACAGTTTCTTCTTGCAACCTTTCAGAAAAAAATGGCTATCCTGTTTGTAGGCTACTTTTAAAACCACTTGTTCACCATACTGAAGATGGTATGATGTAAAAGGCTTTATATGTCTACTGTGTATCAATTTCTTTCACCAAAGTTAGCTAAAATTCTCAAGAAATTTAAAACCTGCACTTCTTTAACTCCTCGTTCCAAAATCCATTCCTTACTCGGTACAGCTAAACCAAAACATAATGGCCTAAAGTATCCAGGAGTTTATTCTCTTTGGTGTAACTGCAATGTGCCCTATTTTGGTCAGACAGAGAAATCCATTGAGTTGTGCATGGAAGAACATCTGAGAGACATTATATATGACAAAACTAGAACAAGTGCACTATCTAATCACATTCTTAATTTAGCTCACCCTAATGAGGAAGATTCTGTCATTCATCCAATGATCTTGAAAAAATCAGAAAACATTTTTAGATGCTACAATGAAGGGGAAAGAAAAATCATGGAATCAACAGAAATTGTCCTCAATCCACTCCCTCTTAATACTAACCTTAGCTATAATTCATAAGATTCATAAAGGGAGGTCGTGTTTTAGTAATCTACTTACTTATTACAATAAAGTGACTGCTTCCTTGGACAGAGGAGAAGGATACACAGTAATATACTTGGATTTCGCAAAAGCTTTTGATAGAGTGCCTCATGATAAGTTGACAGTCAAACTAGAGCAGATGGGGTTGGATATTAGATTAGTGCATTGGATTGGAGACTGGCTATCTGATAGGTATCAACAAGTTGTGTATAGGAAAGTCACTAGTGGAGTGCCTCAGGGATCTGTTTTAGGGCCATTACTATTTAACTTGTATATTAATGATATTGGCGAAGATTTGGATGGAGATATTCAGTTGTTTGCAGATGATGCAAAGTTGGGAAGAACCATAAAGAGTAGTGAAGATGTTGTGGCCTTGCAAGAAGACTTGAATAAATTGAGTGATTGGGCAAGCAAATGGGGGTGTGAGTTCAATGTTGCAAAATGTAAGGTTTTAAAATTTGGAAAACAAAGATGGGATGCAGAATTTATGCTTGGTAAGAATATATTGTTGGAAGTAGAGGAAATAAGAGATCTGGGAGTGATAGTGGATAAGGATCTAAAATTTAGGGGTCACATCGCCAAAATTGTGAAGACAACACAAAGACTTCTGGGAATGATGAGGAGGACACTGACGTGTAGAAGTAGGGAGATTCTTGTTCCATTGTATAAGGCTTTGATTAGGCCACACATGGACTATTGTGCCCAGATTTGGTCACCTGGTTTTCAGAAGGATGAGGAGATGTTGGAAAGGGTCCAAAGGCGACTGACTAAGGTAGTTTCTGACCTCTGGAATGTCGAGTATGAGGAAAGATTGAAAAGATGTAATTTGCAGAGACTAGTGGAGAGAAGGAAGAGGGGAGATATGATAGAGACCTACAAGTTGGTAAGGGGTTGCTATAGGATCAATGGTGGAGAAGTTCTACAGCGAATAGTGGGAGATCAGGGGAGAACCAGAGGTCATCCCTGGAAACTGTATAAAGAGGGTGTGAGTAGGGGAGTGAGAGGCAGGTTTTTTTCGTGCAGAGTTGTGAATGATTGGAATGCCTTGCCTGAGAGTGTGGTGTCTGCAAGGAGTTTGAATGTGTTTAAGACCCGGTATGATGAGATGTGTGTGAGATAAAAGGACCTCCTAGATGAGTCTTTGACTCCATGAGGTCTTGTTTAATAATAATAATAATAATAATAATATAACCTATCTGATCATCACTCTTCAGCTATCCAACTTTGGCATACATTGAAATCAAGCCTGCATGAACTCACTGAATAATACTATGGCATCCAGAATGGCTTCAAATGCCAGCAATATGTTTGCAAGTTAATTTATAACTGCCTCTTGTAATGTATATTTTTGTATTTCTCTTTTCATGTTATGCACCCGATGAAGTTAAAACGAAACTAGTTACATGCTCAAATAATAGATAGTATTTTTTCTATTTTAGTATCTCTCGGCTTCTAGTCACTAAATTTATTTAACCATGTCACATTGCTGAGTAAATCCATTGCATCATATATATTCTGCTGTTGTTATGTGCCATTTAGTCATTTTCAACTCTTGGTGATCCTGTGAACAAAGACTCTCCATCCCACTCGGTCTCTTGTCCTTTCTTTCAGTAATTATAAGTTCTTTTATCTCATCCATCCAACTCTTTTGTGGTCTTCCTTTTCTCATTCCCTCAATCTTCCCCGATATAACTGCCTTTTCCAATGATTCATCAACTCACATAATATGCCCAAAGTCCATCAACTTCTGTTTAGCGATCATCGCCTACAAGGAGCTTCTGTCTTTATATTCTCTAAAACTTTCTTATTTGTCATTCTTTCAGTCCATGAGATTCTTAATAGTCTTCTCCACACCCATAATTCAAATGAATCAATTTGCTTTCTATCTTTAATAAATTTAGTTTAATCCTTTATCCAAGTGTAAGCAAACAAAGTTTGCACCTGAAAATATCTTCAGGAATGAGATAAGGTGGTACATCCCTTGGAAACTCATAGCAAAGGTGGATCAAGCTCTTGTTTGCTTACATTTGGATAAAGGATTAAACTAAATTTATTATAGTCTAACCAAGTGCAAAATAAACTTCCAACAGCTTTCTATCTTTCTTCTTAATAATTCAGCTTTCACATCTATACATCACTACTGAAATACCATTGCTTTGCCAATTCTAACTTTCATGGCCTTACTCGTACTTCTATCTTTCAATTTTTGTCAGGTTTAACATCGCTTTTTTTTTCTGATGACTATCCTTCTTTTAATTTCGTCTTCACATTTACCATCACTTTTGATTCTGGATCCCAGTAAATCATAACATTCAACAATTTCTATTTTATCTCCCTATATTATAAGTTCATTTAAATTGCCAAAAGCCATCACTTTTGTTTATCTGATGTTTAAATTAAGCCCAGCTTGTTATTTTCCATCTTAACCAATAGAATCAACAATGCCAGATCTTTCTTAGTTTCTGCTATGAGAGTTATATCATCTGCATATCCCAAATTATTTATTTTTCTGCCACCAATCTTCCAGTTGGATCTTTGTCTAAATCAACCATTCTCATAACATAGTCACTATAAATATTAAAAAAAAAGTAAGGTAACAGTATTACAATCCTGACACACACCTTTTTCCACTCAAACATTATCTTTTCTCAGAGCCTGTTTTTACTGAATCTTCTTGGTTGTCATACAGCTCTCTTATCAAGAGAAGTAGATGTTCATGTATGCCTCCTGATCTCATTACAATCCACAGTCTGTTGTGATCCACACACTATCAAAAGCTTTCTTATAATCAATAAAAGAGATGAATATTTCCTTCTGAAATTTTCTTGTTCTTTGCATAATCCTTCTCATGTTTTCTATTTGGTCTTTAGTTCCTCTACCTCTCCTAAAACATGCTGGTTCTTGTGGCATTTCTCTATTCACATATGGCTCCAACCTTTGTTGGATCACTTTCGTCATAACTTTACTTGCATGTGAAATTAAAGTGATAGTTCTATAATTCTCACAGTCTTTGGTATTTGATTTTTTTTGGGATTGGGATGAATACTGATGTTTTCCGCTCTGACCAGTAACAAACCTGTTGACAAATTTCAGTCAATATATTCACTACTTGATCCCCAGCTGCTCTCAATAATTCCACTAGCAATCCATCGGCTGCAGGTGCTTTTCATTTTGGCAGCTGTTCCATTGCTGATATCACTTCACTTTTCATTGTCATGTTTTTTATTATTATTATTATTATTATTCAGGCCTCCAAGGAGTCAAAAGACTCATCAAGGGAGGTCCTTCCTAAGACATAAAGTCTGTCAAGACTCATTGAGGGGAGGTCCCCCCCCTGAGAAACACAAAGTCTATCATACCACTCTTTAAACTCACTGACCGTTCTCGCTCCCACCACTCCATTAGGCAATGCATTCCACGGCTCAACCACCCTCCACACAAAGAAACCACTCCTTACCCTCTTGCTCACAGTTTCCTTTCGTAACTTCCAGGGATGGCCTCTTGTCATCACTCCTTCCCGCTGATCAACCAAGCAAAAGAACTCCCCAGTGTCAACCCTGTAACCACCTCTCAACAGTTTAAAAGTCTCAATCATATCACCTCTCCTTCTTCAATCCACCAAACTCTGCAGTCCACATTCTCTCAGCCGATCCACATAACTATCCTTGTACAGTCCTGAAACCATCTTTGTCATCCGTCTTTGTATCCTTTCCACAGTTAATTTATCCCCTTCAAATCCTGGGGACCAAATCTGAGAACAATAGTCCAAGTGTGGTCTGATCAGAGACTTATACAACGGAATGATAACCCTCTTATCTCTGCAGGTCAGTGTCCTTCTCATAATAGCAGCAATCCTCTGTGTTACCTTCACCACCTTTGCAATATGTTCCCTAAACTTCAGGTTTCTATCAATCATCAACCCCAGATCTCTTGTCTCCCCTACTTCCTCTAGTATAACTCCTCCCATAGAGTATGTAGCATCCCATCGATGTTTCCCAAACCTCAAGACCTTACATTTTGCTGCATTAAACTGATACCCCCATTCATTTGCCCATCTATCTAGCTTATTTAAATCCTCTTGCAGGGCTACCACATCTGCACTATTACTAATAATCCTTCCCAGCTTCGCATCATCCGCAAACAACTGAATATCCCCCTGCAATCCACTGGCTATGTCATTGATATAAAGGTTAAACAATATAGGTCCTAGTACTGAGACCTGTGGGACCCGACTTGTAACCCTCTGCCTCCTGGAAACTGCTCCACCATACACAACTCTCTTATACCTATCAGACAGCCAATCCTGAATCCAGTTGACCAATCTGACATCCAGACCCATGTGCTGCAACTTAAATATCAGCTTATCATGTGGGACCCTGTCAAATGCCTTCGCCAAGTCTAAGAAAATTGCAGTATATGCCTTTCCCTCATCTAATGCTCTTGTAACTTTATTATAAAAGGCTAGCATATTGCTAAAACAAGAGCGTCCTTTCACAAATCCATGTTGATTCTCACAGATAACATTACCCTCATCTGCCCTATGCTGTACACGGTCCCTCACTACTTTCTCCAAGATCTTAACAACCTGATGACACACAGACTGGTCTATAATTAGACACTTCCAGTCTGTTACCACCCTTATGCAATGGCACTATCTTACCTTCCTTCCATTCCCTGGGCACCTTTGCCAAAGCCAGACTTTCATTGAAAAGCCACGTTAAAGGTACTGTCAATTCCCTAGCACATTCTCTCAAAACTCGTGGTGAAATACCATCCAGTCCCACAGCTTTACTGACATCCAGAGTACTCAGTATCTGAAACACACTCTCCTCCTGTACCTCCAGACCTCGTACCAGTCCTATTCCTCTAGCATTAAAACTGACTCCTCTAGGATGAAATACTCCAATAAAGTGTTCATTGAACAATTCCACTATGTCCTCTGCATCAGTCACTCTATTCCCATTTTTATCCCACAATATCATTCTTCCACAGTCATTTCTCCTCCTACTAGCCACATAGCTAAAAAAATTCCCTAGGATTTTCTTTGGATCTTAGGGCCAATCTCCTCTCATATTCCAGTTTTGCTTTCCTTACCACACTAGTCACTCTTCTGACCTGTGTCTTATATTCCTCATGCATCTCTTCACCTGTCTCCTTATATCTCTTCCATAGCCTCTTTTTCGCATGCAATTCCTGTTTAATATTGTTTGTCATCCACTTTACTCCAAATTGCGTCCTCTTCTTCACTCGTGGTATACAACTTACCATTGCTGATAACAAATATTCTTTCACAATTTCCCACGCACTGGTGATATCCCGGCCTTCCAATTCCTCCCTCCATGAAACTTCCCGAAGTTGATGTCTAAGACTATTATAATCACCTGCCTTATAATTCCACATAAGTTCCTGTCTCTTTGATACTCCTGCATGTCTATTCATTTTCCAAGTCAACACCATATGGTCACTCTCTCCAACTGGTGGGAGAGATGTCAACTCAGTTATTATCAACTCTTCTGATGCTATAACCAAATCCAAAATTTTTGAACCTCTTGTTCCCTCTGTTACATATTGCCTAAGACATTTGTCATTCAAGAATTCTAGAAATTCCATTCCCCTATTGCTACATGCATCTTCCTCTCTCCAATTTATACTACTGAAGTTAAAATCTCCCATAACAATCATTCTTCTTGCACTTGCCAAACTTAGCTGTCTAAACATCTCCTGGTCCCCATCCTCTGTGCTCCTGGGTCTGTAGCAACACCCCACTAAATATCCTGTCTTGCCTACCGCTACCTCACACCATACGCTCTCAAAATCATTTGTCTCACTTCCTTCCAAATTCTCCACTCTTAGAGGACATAGGTCATCACTTATCATAAGCAGCACCCCACCACCACGCTTTCCCCTCCTATCCTGGCGAAAAATGCTATACCCAGCGACTTCTATTCCTGTTGTTATATCCCCTTCTGTCAACCACGTCTCAGTGATCGCAATAATTTTTGGCCAGACTGATGCTATCTGCGCCACCAATTCCTCTCCCTTATTCTGGATACTCCTGGCATTAGTATACAGCATATAAATGCCATTGTTTCTATACCCAGCATTATCCCTTCTAGACTCCACTGGGCTCAGTGTTACCTGACATTGTCTCCCTTCTCCCAAGTATCCATTCCCACAAGAGGCCACCCCTGCTATCATCCTCCCTGGGACACACTGACTCGTTCAGAACAGCAATCTCTCCAGATGCCTACGTTCTTCCTCATTCAAATGTAAACGGTCTCTCGCATACAACTCCTCTCTTTCCTCAAATGCACTCCAAGCATCCACATATACCAGTCCTCTCTTGTCACACATTCTCGCTATTATGCCATTCAATATCACCGCTCTTCTGCTCAGCTCATCATTATCATACCTAGGCAACACGCACACTATTTTTCCTCTCTCTGTCTTCTTCTGTACAGTCTCAAGCAAAAATCTCATATCTCTCGCTGCCCGACTTACATTACCACTCAAGTCATTCGTTCCTACCATCACAATCATCTCATCCACCCTTTCACCTCTCCTAATTGCCATAGCCACCCTTTCTATTGTTCCTCCTGGCAAACACTCCTCACGCATCCTATCTTGAACACCACGGATCATTGAGTCGCCATACATTATACCTCTTACCATTCCCTCGCTCCTATTGTTTCCATTCTCTCCTATTCTTTCATTCCCATACCTCTCTCTTCTACTGTTTCCATTCTCTCCTCTTCTAGCACTCCCATACATCTCTCTCATTCCCTCTCTCCTACTGTTTCCATTTTCTCCACTTCTAGCACTTCCATATCCCTCTCTCATTCTGTCTCTCCTACTACTGTTTCCATCCTCTCGTCTTCTAGCATTCCCATACCTTTCTCTCATTCCATCTCTCCTACCGTTTCCATTCTCTCCTCTTCTACACTTCCATATCTCTCTCTCATTCCGTCTCTCCTACTGTTTCCATCCTCTTGTCTGCTAGCATTCCCATACCTCTCTCTCATTCCCTCTCTTCTACTGTTTCCATTCTCTCCTCTTCTAGCACCCCCATACCTCTCACTCATACTCCCTAAATTCTCTCTCTCTCTCCTACTCTGATTCGCCTTGCATTTATCTCTTCCATTCTCCTAATCTTATCTTTCATACTTCTGCTCTCATTCACAAGACATTCCACCTCCTCTATTTTCCTCAACAAATTCTCTCTTTTCAAATTCTCCTTCAATGTTATTATCTTTCTTGTACAAATCCTCTGCATACTCTTTCCATTTGTTTTTCACTGCTTCTTCTTCCATTAGACATTTTCTCGAATTAATTTTTAGAACTTGTAATCTAAGGATAAACTTCCCTGTAACATCATTTATTTTTCTAAATATACCTCTGTAAAGTTGCTTTCTTTAATTTCTTTGCATGTTTTGTTAGATGTTTTTCTTTATCTTTCCTAGCCTATCTCTAGAAATCTGTACTTGTTCTCTAACCCTCCACCCGTCTTTCATTTCTCTGAAGTTTAATTTTTCTTCTTTTCTCTGCTATTTGAATAGCTTCTTCTGACAACTATTTACAATCTTTTTTTCTTGTTGCTATACTTAAGAGTCTTATTTGCTGTTCCTACGACTGTACATTTTGTTTCTTCCCACAGTTTTTCTAATTCTCTTCCTGTCTTCTCCAAACTTTTTAATTTCTCTCTAACTTCTACTTTAAATGCTTCATTCTAAATCAAATGATCAAATCTGATACTGTCCTTTTGTTTCTGCTTAGCCCTTAATTTCAATTTAACTTGAGCTATCAATAATTCATGATCTGTTCCACAGTCTGCACCAGTCAGTGGTTCTGCTGCTTGGATAGCACTCCTTCACCTTCTGCTGGCAACAATATAATTTATCTGATTTCTGTATTTTCTATTAGGTGGGGTCCATGTGTACAATCTTCTTTTATGTTGTTGGAAGCAAGTGTTTAAATAAAGCAACTGTTTTCAACACAAAACTCCAACCTGCTTCATTCCTCAGTCCTAAACCAAATTTTCCAGTAATGCATCGTTCTTTTTTTTCACCCACTTTTGCATTCCAATCACCTAATATCAAATGAAAATCTGTTTTATCAGTACTGTATATTACTTGTTGCAAGCTGCTATTAAATTCTTCTACCTCATCTTGAATCTGTAATGGGTGCATATACCTCTATGAGTGTAACGTTCACTGGATACGAAGTTATTCTGATTAGAATTATTCTATCGGACACTTGGTTATAACCCAAAAGATATTTTCTGGATTCTCTTCTAACTGTGAATGCTACTCCATTTTTTCAAAGTTTTATATGTCCAAAGTCATGAAATTATCATCATGAAATTATCGGTATCAAAGTGACCCATTCCTATCCATCTCAGTTCACTGATTCCCAACATCTTAACTTGAGTTTTTTCTTATCTTTCTTCACCAGTTCCAGTTTTCTTTGATACATACTTCTTATATTCCATGTTCCTATTTTATGTAAATCAATAAAGTGGGGGCATCTTCTTCTGAGATTAACTCAGCACAGAAGTTGAATTTCCAAAAGACTTTGATCCAGTATCATCATCATTCTTGTTAATTTCTCTGGCAGTTCCTCTCTGCTCTTTCTCAGTAACCTTTTCAGTACCTTCTGACCTAGGTGTCCCATCATCTAGCACTATCACAAGAACTTAAGCATCTGTTCATAAGATTTTCTTGGCACAATATAGAGTGGTTTGCCATTGCCTTCTTCTCTGTTTGTTTAGCCTACTAAAGTAAGGCTAAACAAACTGCAAGAGATGAAGAAAAGTAAAATAGGAAAGATTGGTGGGAGCAAGAAGGAAAGGAAGAAAGAAGAGTAGGGACCAATCTACTGATAATATAACAGATATATATTACATGAAATGAGGCATGGTCCAGCATCGGTACCCTGGGTTTGCCACTTCCGTACTCACTAAAGTGAGCCCTTGAGGGAATCATATATCAGGACTCCCACTGGCTACAGAGCAATGCACCCATGTGGCGAATAGGAGGAAACCCTGACTCTCATCCATTGAATATCAGGGTAGCTTTTAGTATATTGAATAAAGAGCCGTGGACCAGTGGTTTTGGGACTGGTGATCCAATGTTAAAATATTGCCATTCACCAATCCATAATGGGCCAGAATGTGAATTATGGCTCACTTTTCCAAGATGAATCAAACAGGAATAAAATGGCCTCATTCTCCGGATATGATGGCAGAGGGTGCTAAAAATCCCTGGGTAACCCAGATCACACTGCCATTGGAAACTAGGCCTTGGAACTTTAAACTTTAGGTTTCTGAGCAGTGAAGCACAGCTAACTGAACTAACTGCAGAGCTAAAGCAACTAAAATGGGACATTTTTGGACTGTGTGAAGTTGGGCATAATGGTGAAGAAATTCTTCAATTAAAAAGTGAAGACATACCACTGTAGTATAGAGGCTGAGATAAGGAAAGAATAAATGGAGTTGAATTCATGATTAACAAAAAATTGAAGAAAACTTAATAGAATTTGACAGTATATCTGATTGAATAGCAAGTATTGTTGTCCCAGTTTCAAAAAGATACACTCTGAAGATCATCCAAGTCTATTCACCAGCAATAAGTCATACTGATGATGAAATCAAAGACTTTACTTTCATGATGTATTTCAGCTTTACAATATCATTTCAGAATTGTAATATGTGACTTGAATGCTAGAATTGGTATGCAACAATTAGATGAAAGCTCAATGGGAAATTTTGGATATGGCATGAGAAATGATAGAGGAGCAAGGCTGATAGAATATTCAGAAAAAAGAAAACCTGTACATCATGAATAATTTTTTTCAAGAAAAAAAAAAGACACATAAGAAGTGGACATGGAAAACTCCAAATGGAAAAACTAGTGAAATGGACTTTATTCTCAGCAATAAGAAAAAACTTTCAGGACTATTATCAACACCTTCAACATTGGAAGTAGTTATCGTATGGTACACAGTAAGATTCAAATAAACTGCCAAAAAGAAAGAAAAAAATGTTTCAAAGATCAAAGCAAAACATAGATGTACACAAACTCAACATTAAAAAAAAGATATATTCTAACATGATCTAAACAATAGATTTAAAAAATCTTATTATAGGTGACAATGCTGATCTATCAGAAAGTAATGACATTATTACTTAAAATGTTTTACAATGCTCACTTGAAATAACTGGTACCACAGAACAGAAACAAGACAAAATATCTGAAGAAACAAAGAGAAATGAAACAAGCAAATAGCCTACAGAATAAAATTGAATATGTTGAATTGTGCAAAACAATCAGAAAACGTATCGCTGAAGAAATAAGAAAATTCAATTGTAAATTCATACAACAAAACAGTTGAAAACAACTGTAGTCTCAAAAAGCCTAACAATAATTGATGAACAACAATAAACAGATGGTTGCAATGGTTGCAGTCAAACTATGAGATGGAACTATAACCAGAGATAGATATGCTAAAGCAAAAAAGAATTGAAGAATTTTATTCAGTATTATATCAGGATGACAAATTAAATGAAGAAGAAGATAACTATAAAATAACTGAAGTGCCACACATTCTACCAGTAGAAGTTAGGTGGAGAATCCAAAGCGTGTGAAAAAAGGAAGAGCTGCAGGTGAGGATGAAGCTATAGCTGAACTTATAAAAGCAGATTGGCAAATGATCTATAAAATCTTGGCAAAATTATTTACCCTATGTCGGAAGAAAAATTATGTATCAAGAACATGGAAGAAGGCTATCCTAATTCTGATACACAAAAAAGGTGAAGTATAAGACTTGATGAACTATGACCCATCAGTCTACTATAGGTGGTTTACAAAGTGTTTACAAAAATCTTGGCTCATAGGCTTTGTGCAACTTTAGATCAAAAGAACACACAGGCTTTTGAAGTGGCTTTAGTACAATGCACCATATTCAAGTTGTACAACAGATTATCGAACAGCTTAATGAATAGTAGTTACCATTATGTCTTGGTTTTGTTGATTATGAGAAAGCTTTTCATTCAGTAAAAAGCTTTACAAATACTTAAAGCATTATGACACCAGCAAGTGGAGAAGTCATACATCAGGGCCATCAAATCAGCATACACCAATGCAACAGCAGCAATTTCTTTCAATGGAAACATCTCTACTGCGGAAATACAGAGAGGTATAAGACAGGGTGATGCAATATCCACAATATCTCCAAAATTCTTCACAGCATGCCTAGAAGAAATGTTCAAACTTCTTGATAGGAAGAAAAAATTCTGAAAATAAGGGAAGATATTTAAACCATTTACACTTTGCAGATGACATAGTTATCTTTGCTTCAACTACACATGAATTACAGACTCATATCCATGAACTCCAAATTGCTAGCAAAACAGCTGGCCTAAAGATAAACCTAAAGAAGACCTAAGTTATGTTCCATAATGATGAAATTAAGCAAGCAGATCATTACACGTACTTAGGACAACAGATATCAATGGAACAAAATATCATGGACGAAATTAAAAGATGCATGTTAAGCAGTTCTGTAGGTAATTTTCGGTATTGAGACCACATATTAATATAAGAGTTTATTAAAAATAAAGAATTAAAAATCCTGACAAGTTTCGTTCATCTTAAGACTTACATCATCAGGTGTAGTATATAAAGGTTTAACACAACAAACGCTTATTGACATTAGGTCATTATTTATTGACATAATTACACATTAGGTGTTTTTTTTATAACTTCCCAACTGTCAAACAGCACAAAAATTAACTTTCCTTGATATCCTTCTAGAATTAAATGAAGAGGAAAAAAGTTATCCTTTTCTATATACAAAAAACTCACCACAACGGTAAGATTTTTAAATGCTGCTTCACACCACCATCCATTGCAAAAAATAGGCATAATTAAAACCTTGAGAGACAGAGAATACAATATACCTAGCACACCCGAAAAGAAATGAAGAATTAAACTACCCGGCACAGAACCTTTCACTTAATGGATTTGAATCTAAGATGATCAAAAAAGTTCTCAATACAGCTCATGCAATTCCCTTACTTAAGCAAGATTTCAAGAATGCAATCACTCTGCTGTACATCAAAAATGTCACAGACAAATTGGCTATGTTCTGCAAGTGCAACATAAAAGTGGCTTTTCTACCTTTACAAAAAATATCAAGATTCCTACATTCACCAAAACCACTGCATCACCCAATGAAAAAACTAAGCGTCTATGAGATTCATTGCTCTTGTGGCATTTGTTATTAAGACCAGATGGGAAGGTCGGGAGATATCCGCATGTCTGAGCATGTAAAAGACGTCGAAAAAAGAAGGGAGCACAAATCAGGCTTAGCATTCCACACATGGCCACAACAGACAAACATGTCATATATTGATAATAATTGTGTCACAAGGAAATTTAAAAAAGCTTCACTAATGCTTAGGAACCCTACATAGTGCAATAAAAATCACGGCTTGATTTTACATGAAGTGTGGTCTGCCTTCATCAAAAATTTAACTGCCTCGGACCTTGGATATAGCACACATGAGCCACAGAATGTGGCAATAACTAGCAATGTTTCAACACTCATAACAAATATATCATTTGTATTTGGGTTTCTCAATTATTTGACAGTTGTGAAGTTATAAAAAACACCTAATGTGTAATTAATTGTCAATAAGCTTTTGTTGTGTTAAACCTTTATATACCATTACCCCCTGATGATGTAAGTCTTACGACCAACGAAACTTGTCAGGTTTTTAATTCTTTATTATTTTTAATAAACTCTTTGTATTAATATGTGGTCTCAATACCGAAAACTACCTACAGAAACCTATGTCTACGTCAATACTACTTTTGTTTATCATTTAATCTTAGGCACTGCTGTTCATTATTTAAAACTGTATCAGTAATGATTAGTTAACATCTTCGTTAGTAATGGTTAATAGGACTTGAATCATATTAGACTAGGTTTTATTATATAAAAGTTATACTTGACATTTACTGGTGTTGTGAGTACAAGATAGCTGGAAGAACTGCTTGAGCACCAATGTTTTATTTTTTATAATATTTTCGAAAAACTGGATACATCTTGCTGAAAATTTGTTTTTTAGTGATACTAAGACTGAATGCAATTATTGAGGTTGTTAGTAGGCTTTGTGTAATAAAGTTACAATTTAACACAAAAGAAAATTGGCAGTTAGAACTAGAAAAGCCAGATGTGTGACATGGATTTTTCTAAGATTGTTCATTATCAGGAATGTAATATGTATGCTTATGGAAATGTGAAAGATGTATCCAGTTTTTCGAAAATATTATAAAAAATACAATCGCTATTTAAATCGCTGCAGTCCATTAAAACATCACACTTTCTGAAGACCCTCACCCTCTCATTTCTCTTGTTCAAGCTCTCAATAAAAGTTGGGAACGAGGAGTGAACAATATTAGATGAAAGACAGAAGACAGTGATGGGTATAAGACTGAGAATGATTTCATTGAAACAGGTGAGTGAGAGAATATGAGTGCAGAGAATATGATTGTGAATACAGAAGTGACTGAAAAAGGAAAAGCAAGCTTGAATCCTCACATTCTCCATAAGCCCCAACCAAGTCATTCATTCCTACCACTACTAACTCTCATGCATATTTGCTTCTCATATCTAGTGCATCAATCACCCTGTTCATCCTTCCATTTGGTAAACAGACCTTGGGCATCCTTTCATCCACCATCCCTTTTATAACAGAATCTCTGTAGTGCTCTTGATTGCCAATATAAAAGAGAGAGCATGATTGCTGATATGCAAGAGTTGAAAGGATCAAGATGAGAAATTTTGTGGCTATGAATGGAATAGTGTAAAAGAATAAAATGAAAAATATTGTAGAAAAGAAATGGCTAATTAATCACTTAATTAATGGATTTGAATGTCAGCATTGTCCAAGTAGTGGTAGGAATGAATGACTTGGTTGGGCTTAGGGAAAATGTGAGGATTGATAGCAGGAGATTGACAGTGATGAGTTGAGATGGTGATCAAAAACATGAATGGTATACTAGCAAAGCTGTGTGTGGAAAGAGAGATATAGATCATTGATGTGAAGAATGTTTGAGGGATGAATGGAATTATATAAGAAGATAGATTACATTTAAATGGATTTGGTGTAGATACCTGGAGAGAGACTGTTGCTAGAAGGAAGTGTAGTGAGTGATGTGAACATGCTATGAGCAGAAGTTAGAGGCAATGTAAATAAGTAAAAGAGTAGACCTGGTGAAGCCGAAGTGATTTCAAATAGAGATGAAAATGTGAAAACAGGAATGCAAGTCAAACAGGAAAATGGGAGAGAGAGCCAGAGATGTCAGGGAAATAGTATAATGAGAGCAGATTCTGGAAGCAGTAATGAATGCATGCATGACAATGGTCAGCATAATAATGGGATGACCTGTTGTGAATTGGGAGTAGTTGAGTCTGGGGAGATGGCTCAGATAAGGAATGGGGTATGGAACTGGTTATAGACCAAGAAATGAATTGCTATGCATATTTACAAAGGTGAATATTATCAAATATAAGGGAGATGAAATAGTTTGATTGAGTTTCATTGATTGAGTTTCTTCTTCTTCTTCTTTCACTCTGCCTTATCCCATGTTAAACGGGGTCGGCGCACCAATCTTTAACCTTCCTCTTCCAAGTTCTCCAGTCCAGAGCATCCTTCGGACTCCATCCTTTCTCCCTAAGATCCTCTGTCATCTTATCTCTCCACCTGAGCTTGGGCCTGCCTCTTTTCCTCCTTCCCTCCAACTCCATATACTCCACTCGTTTACCAACATACTCCTCACCCTTCCTCTCAACATGTCCAAACCACCTCAGCCTACTTTCTTGTATCTTCTTGCCAATTGGTCCCACCTTAACCTTCCCTCTGATGTAATCATTCCTTATCCTGTCCTTCTTTGTTACACCACTCATCCATCTCAACATCCGCATCTCCGCTACCTCCATCTTCCTCTCCTGTGCCTTGGTTATAGGCCACGTCTCCGCACCATGGAGCATCGCCGGCCTCACCACCATCTTATAGAGCTTTCCTTTCCTCTTACAACTCACTCTATTGTCGCACAGGACCCCTGCTCATCTTCCTCCAATTCATCCAACTGCATGTTATTCGGTGCTGTATTTCCTCATCCAGGCCACCATTCCTCTCGACAACCGACCCAAGGTACTTGAATTTCTTCCCTGAAATTAGCCTTTCACCCTGGAGTCGTATGACGATATCCTCGTCACTCCCCGTTGACATATATTCAGTCTTCACCCGGTTAATTCTCATGCCGCTCTCCTCCAATGCCTTTCTCCACTCTTCCAGGGTATTTTCAAGCTTCTCTCGGGATGATTCGCATAGAACAATGTCATCGGCAAACAGCATGCTCCATGGTGCCTCCTTCTTGACATCCTCCACTAGTACATCCATGACTGGGTCAAAGAGGTAGGGGCTCAGAGCTGACCCTTAGCCCTACGACAATAGGGAACCCTTCTGTCATGCCGACACTAGACCTGACCTGAGTTTCTGTTCCCTCATACATCTCCTTTACCAACCTCACGTACTTCTCCGATACCCCCTTCTTCCTCATACACCTCCATACCTCCTGCCTGGCCACTCTGTCGTATGCCTTTTCCAGATCTATAAACACCATGTGCAGATCCATTTGCATCTCTCTATATTTCTCCATCAATCACCTTAGCGCAAATATTGCATCCGTTGTTTACAAAGGTGAATATTAACTTGTACATATTTGGTCTGATGTATTACAATAAATAACTTTTATTATTAAAAGACCAGAAGATAAATAATTACATTGGTCAGACTTCGAGAAGTTTTGAAATAAGACAGAAGGAACATGTGGGGGATGTCAATCATAATAGAATCATCACATCTGGTTTAGCACATCATTTCTCAACATCAAATCACGTTATAGATTGGAAAAACAGTTCTATGCCTTACATCGAGAATGACTACAGATACAGAACTTTAAAAGAAGCAGCCGTGGTATTACGCACAGGCAATAATTTAAATAGAAATCAGGGCATTGTTCTTAAAGACATATGGAAAAATCTCATCATCTCTCTCAGTTCAACAGAATTACAATATGCAAACAACTACAAAACACGTGGTCATGTATCGGTATCTGACTGAAGCTTTCGAACACATGCATGCCTTCAAACAGAATGATCAAATGTAACGGCCTAACAGTTACTAAAGTGTATGTTTTTTGAAATGTAACTCAATGCATTTGTTTTCACACCAGTTCAGCCTTGAAAATGCTAGACAGTGGCTAGTGAAATTTGTTGGCTCTTTGTATATATATTTTATCATTTATCTTCTGGTCTTTTAATAATAAAAGTTATTTATTGTAAAGGTGAATATTATCAAATATAAGGGAGATGAAATAGTTGCATTGATTGAGTTTATTCGCCTCAAAATAATTGGAATAAGTGAAGCCCGACTGGATGAGAATGAAATCCTGATTGGAATAGAAATGGAAAGATGTTTCTTGTAAGAATAGAAAGAGCAAAAAAGGAAGGGAAGTGCTGCTGATGATAGAATTATATCTGCACAAGGTTGAGATATGAAGCAGTATGGTGTGAGGTGAAAGGTGATAGGATGAGATATTTAGTTAAGTGTTACTATAGAGTGGGAACTGTGGAAGGTGGAGAAAAGAAATATATAGCATGTATTGGCTTAGTGATCATGAGAAGGCTGATTATTATAGCCAATTTTAACCATGGCAATAATGATTGGAATGAAGAGCTAGCATCCAGGAATAGGGAGTATGAATTTCTTGATTTCTTATGAAACAACTGTCTTAGACCATATGTAATGGATGGCACATAAGGGGTGAGAGTCTTAGATCTAATCATATCATTGAGGATGTGATTGTGAATGGAGTGTCTAACATCCCCTAGTTGGTGAGAGTGACTATGAGTTTATAACCTGGGTTGTAGCTAGTCATATGTGAACTTCTGTGCAGAAAGGATATATGTAGAACTACAAGACTGATGATTATGAAAAGCTTAGGAGATAACTTGGAGCCATAGCATAGAAAGAGGAGTTGAGCGAAAAGGAGACAGATGCTTCTTGGACATTGATCAAGAGTTATTTATCATCTGCATTGTCCGAGTTTATTCTAAAAGTGAAAATGTTAAATAAAGTAGGAGTAAAATGGATGAATGAAGTGATTAAGCATGACATCTGGAATAAAAAAGCATTTTATAGGCAACACAAGATGAATGTTAGTAACATCAGTTGCATTAAGTCATCTTTCCATCCTGCTCTTTGTATTCTGAAGAGTACAAAGAGCAGGCCAGGAAGATGACTTGGTTGGTAAAGACAGCAAAAGTGGAGTGTGGACAAAAAATAAGCCGAGAAAAAGCATAGTGAGTTCTTTCAAAACAGGCAAATAGAGAAAGAATGATTAAAGGTGGATGATGTATTCGATGACAGTGATAAACATACTAGTCACTGAATTAGAAACCTTTATGTAGATGTTTGTAACTTTCACACAGCATATATGCCAAATATTTGATCACTTGCATCACCATGTTTTTTATTCAAGTATTTAAGAATGCTGTCCTGTTAGTAATTGTCAACAGTGTTGATCAATGGGAAAAACAAAAGAATCTTTCAGAGTTTAATAATGAACTTATTGAGGTGTCTGTCTGGCTAGAGCCATGATTTTGAAAGCAGCAGAGCTGACTGATTTCTCAAAAGGTGAGATATCCTGGGGTTTAACCAGTGGAAAAATAATCCACATTGCTTGTCTAAGAGGCATTACTGTGGTCCTAAGACAGTCTGTCAGGTACAGTATTATCTAAGAAGGCTTGTATAGACAAACAGAATTTCCTTGTGCAGCAAATGACAGAGGCATTTAATGAAGACTGTTCCTACCCCATATCTCACTGAATCATGTGCAGGGAATTGAAGAGGATTGGTATCGGCAGTTGCTAAAAGAGGTCCAACACAATATTAAATAAGTTTCTAATTCAGTGGTCAGTGTGTGTAGATAACTAATGCAGAGGATATAGTTGAAACATTTATTGAGAAGTTGAGGGTATTTAAAAAAAAAAAAAAAAAAAAAAACAAGACAAGCCTTATAAACTCAAAGAGCTATACATGCTTGTCTAGAGCAGGCTTTTACAAACATCCATGGCAAGGTGGGATTCGAACCCACAACTTGTTGTATGGAGAGTGGGTATGCTATTCACTTAATCACTTTTGAAGGCAACATTAAGAGAAGCTGAAGGTGGAAGAGGGACTGATGGTGAGTGAGCAGGAGGTATATGAGGAATTAAGTAAAGGCAGTGATATGGACAATATATCACTACAATATATTGAAGGACAATATATTGAAGTAATGCTCTATGGAATTAACAGCACTCTTGGCACACCTGTTTAACATGAGTCTTGCAACAGGGCTAGTCTCAAAGAAATGGAAAGTTGTAAAAATTGTACCACTTCACAAAAGATGGTAAAACTGAGTTACAAATTATTAATTTGTAACTCAGTTTTACTATTAAGAATTTGGGTACTAATAGCAGTATTCTCTGTAATGGTCAGCATGGATTTGTTAGGAGGGGGGTGGGTCATGTTTTAGCAATCTCCTTATGTCCTACAATTCACTGTGTAAGGGAGATGCAGATACATGTCTTGCAGGTACCTTCACAAAAAATTTGAAAAATCCAAATGGTATATTTGGATTTTTCAAAGACATTTGATGGATTGCTATATGACAAGCTAGTAAATAAATTGAAATGGATGGGATTGGATAAGAGACTAGTGAGTTGGATAGATGACTGGCTGTCAGCCAGATATCAGCAGTTTGTGTATGGGGGAGTGGAATCCCTAAAGAGGTAAACCATTGGTGGAATGCTGCAAGGATATGTTTTAGGAGCATTATTGTTTAATTTGTATCCTAATGATATTGAGACAGGCTTTACTGGAGATATGCAGTTGTTTGCTGATGATGCAAAGGTGGGATGAACTATGAGGAGCAAAGCAAATGTTGTGGCCTTGCTCCTGCAAGGCCACAACTGAATAAACTGAATAAACTGCTTGAGTGGGCAAGTGAGAGGAGCTACCAGTTTAATGTTGTAAAGTGTAAGGTCTTGAAAATTGATAGGCAAGGTTGGGATTCAAATCATACAGTTAATGAGGAAACTTTGAAGGAGGTGAAAGAGATGTACAATCAGGGAGTGTTGTGTACAGAAACTTGAAGTTTAGGGGCCACATTGCTGAAATTATAACAGCATTACAATGAGTTATGGTACTGATGAAGAGAACCTTGATATACAGAATCATAGATTTTATAGGTTACTTGTATAAGGCCTTGTTCAGACCACATATGGACCACTGTGTGCAGATTTGGTTGCCTATTTTTCAAGGAAGTGAGGATATCTTAGTGAGGGTCCAGAGAAGTTTCACAAAGTTGGTATCAGGTCTATGCTTGTGGAAAGTATGCAGTGTAGGTTTGCTGCAGTCATCATCGCAGCAAAAGGAGGGCCTACGTCTTATTAAGGTTAGTGCTATGGCTGTTTGTTGCTCATACTATGGTGTCCATTGACTTTTTTTTCCAAGCATTGTATAAAGATATAGTTGAAAACAACAAAATTTTGTTAGCTATAGCAAAATTAGGGAAACAAAACTGAGTGCGAAGGGTAGGTCAAGGGAAACCAGCATATAGTAACATACACAATTTTGACTACCACAGCTTTACATTGTACACTGCTGCTTGAAAGTGGGGAAATAAGAAAAAAGGCTAATAAATACCCAATATTTTATAGCTGAGAAATATAACCATTTACTGAAGAATGATAATGGGGAGAAATCTGCAATTGAGGTCAGTAAAGCAAAGAACTGGTAGAAAGGAAGAGGAGCACAAATAAAATTGTGGGGAGGAGGCAGAATACAATGGAAATAGCAGGAAATTATGAGGGTTGTTTGAAAAGTTTGGTGAATTTCCAATAGATGGCAGCACAATTCGTTCATTCATACCAATGTCGGCACGTATCATCTTTTTCATGACCACTGGCAAAATTTTAGCCATTTGTGACATGTAGTTCTTGTTTGGCAAACATTTAAAATGACTGTGTTCGCATTTTTTATAAAAATAGAAAAAACAAGTTTCGTGCAGTGATAAAACACTTTTATTTGAAAAAGTGGATTGCTGTGCAAATCAAAGCCAAGTTAGATTCAGTTCATGGGGACTCTGCACCAGCATTAAAACTATTCATTTTTGGATAAATGAGTTTAAACATAGTCGTAAGTCCATCAAAGATGAAGTGCACTCCCGACGCCTGACTGTGGTCACTATGAAGGAAATGATTGACAAAATCCATGATATCGTTATGGAAGACCGCCAAGTGAAAGTGGATGAGATTGCTGAGTTGTAGGCATCTCAACTGAACGGGTGTATAATATCCTGCACAAAAAATTGCACATGAAAAAGCTCTGTACGCAATGGGTGCTGCGATTATTGACTGTCGATCAAAAACGCATGCGAAAAGACATTTCAACAGTGTTTGCCGATGTTTAATCACAATGCACAGGATTTTTTTGCATTAATTCATGACTGTAAACGAAACTTGGATCCACCACTACACACCTGAGGCCAAGCAGCAGTCAAACAATACAATGCCCGGTGAAAGAGCACCGAAAAAAGTGAAGACCATTTTGTCAACTGGGAAGGTGATGGCCACTGATTTTTTGGGATTCCCAAGGAATTATCATGATAGACTATTTGGAAAAGGGTAAGACAATAACAGGAGTCTATTATGCGTCATTGGTGGCCCATTTAAAAGAATGACTGAAGAAAAAATGGCAAAGATTGGCGTGCAAAAAAGTGCTCTTTCATCAAGACAATGCCCCATCCCACACATCGGCCGTCGCAATGGCAAAATTGCATGAATTGAGATTCGAATTGGTTCCACATCCACCATATTCTCCGAACTTGGCCCTGTGTGACGACTTGTTCTCAAACTTAAAAATTTGGCTCTGTGGGAAAAAATTTTCTTCAAACGAGGTTGTTATCAAGGCTGTCAATGACTATTTTTCACAATTTCACAAATCCTACTTTTTAGATTTGATGAAAAAACTGAAAACTCGCTGGACCAAACGTGTAGACCTAGATAGAGACTATGTTGAGAAATAGAGGTGATTTTTTCTAAAAACAAACGTGTTTAGCCATGCTACCGGCCAGGACATATATATATATACGTCCACATTACCATGGGAGCGAGGTACATATTAAAATTGTAATACCATTGATATTACATTGAAATTTATGATGGATACGAAGTTTTTGAGGATGCATATTTGATCTTTAATGGCCGGTAAGGTGGTTAACTTATTTTTTTACCAAACTTTTCAGACAACTCTCATATATACATTAATGACAGAACAATAAAGGATTGGCAGGAACCATACATAAAGCACACAAAACAACCACATGAAAAAGTACAAATTCATCGATAATGGGAAAGATATAACTATGAAGAGAACTAGAAGAGTATGAAATTATAATAATTAAAAGCTGCAAATGATGCTTAAATTTTGAAATGTTAACAATAGCTTTAAAAATCATTAAGCCATTAAAATAAGCTAATATTGCTTACCTGAATTCTTTGTAGTGAACTACATACATGTGGTATGCCAATAAGTATGCCAATAAAATTGAAAATAACCTGAAACTTTAACAGTCAGTCAGACTTTAATTGCCCACCTCTAGTTACAAAGAGTGAGGGGACACAACTGATGAACAGATGGTGAATAGGTCTCTGTCCTAACCGGACAAAGACCTAATGTCCATCATTTGAGATGGTTGAGATAGTTGAGTTACTGAGTGAGCACTTTGCAAGAATATATCATTCAGGTGGTGACATTGCAGAAACGAATAAACCAGTAGATTATACGGGAATTGTGGTGAATGAAGTGGAGGTGAGTAGTCTATTGCATAACCTCGATGTCAATACATCTGTGGGATTGGATGGTATACCAGCTCGTGTAGTACAAGAAGCAGCTAAAGAATTGTCAGTACCCTTGACCATTTTGTTTAATTTGAGTCTCCAGTCTGGGTTAGTCCCGAGCGGGTGGAAGGAGGGGAAAATAGTTCCACTGCATAAAGGTGGTTCCAAGACTGCTGTTGTAAATTACCAACCGATTAGCATATCAGGAATCATTGTCAAGGTCTTAGAGAAATTAGTCAAGAAAAGAATATAGGATTGGATAGATGAAAATGGGATATTGTATGGGGGACAAAATAGTTTTGTGAAGGGTAGGGTAGATCATGCCTCAGTAACTTGCTCACGTTTTATAACACAGTGACGGTTGAACTGGATAGGGGTAGTGGGTTTACAGTGATACTACTGGACCTTGCCAAGGCCTTTGATAGGATACCACATGGAACCCTAATCAGTAAACTGGAGCAGATGGGGATGGATATAGGGTTGGTGAGATGGATAGGAGGGTGGTTGAAGGAGAGATACCAGAGAGTGGTTTATTCAGGAGTGGAGTCAAAAAGACGTCTTGTGACTAGTGGAGTGCCGCAGGGCTCTGTTCTTGGACCACTGCTTTTCAATTTGTTCATCAATGATATTGGAAAGGATTTGAGAGGAAGTGTTCACTTGTTTGCTGATGATGCAAAGTTGGGTAGAGCAATTGTGAGTGCACAGGATGATTTGGATAGTTTGGAGGACTGGGCTAGGAAAAATGGATGTCAGTTTAATGTGGCAAAGTGTAAGGTTATGCACTTTGGGGTGAAAAGAATAGCAGCAGTATATCGCATTGGTGGAACTGTACTCCAGGAGATTGATGAGGCCAGGGATTTGGGAGTGTTGGTGGATAGGGAGTTGAAGTTCAGAGGCACATTGCAAAAGTGACTAAAACAGCTCACCAAATCACTTGGCTTCTGAAAAATACTTTAAGATGCAGAGACAAACAAGTTGTTGTTCCTCTGTATCGAGCCTTGATAAGACCCCATCTGGACTTCTGTGCCCAGCTATGGGCACCAGGGTTTCTTCGTGATGGGGAGGAAGTGGAGAGGGTCCAGAGACAAGTGACCAAGATGATAGCAGGTCTGTGGAATGAACCTTATGAGAATAGGTTGAAGATTTGTGGGTTGCAGAAATTGGACGATAGGCGAAGGAGGGGTGATATGATTGAGACATTCAAATTACTGAAGGGTTTTTATAAGATTGATCCAGAAGATATTTTTGAAAATATGACTGGTGGTGGGAGGACTAGGGGCCATGAATGGAAGCTGGGCAAGAGCGTGGTTGACAAGGGTGTTAGAGCTAGGTTTTTTACTTGGAGAGTGGTGAATGAGTGGAATAAGCTTCCAGTATCTGTTGTGGGTGCTACGACCGTGAATGAGTTCAAGGCAAGATATGATAGATACTGTGTGAATGTTGAACAGTTGTTCCAGACATGATGTTAGGGCCTCCCTCGATGAGTCTGTCGACTCCTTGGAGTTTCCCGGAACAATAATAATAATAATAATAATTTGGTCTCTGTTTGATGTCTTATGTTTGCTATTATTGTTTGTATTTGTACTTTTTCATGTCATTTTGTGTGCATGTATGCTCTTGTTTCTCATTTCCTATGTTTATTGACCTCAACTATAGTTTTCTCCACAAATTTATCATTCTTCATGTTCGATAGTTATTCAAAGTTTAAAATACTTCAGATATAACAAATACAATAAGCACTAAACAATTTCTTTTTTGTTCTTCTTAACCCAGAAGCCACTAGCATATGTGGTGAAACTAGTCGGTGTAACTATCTATATTATCACTGCCTATTATACCCAGTGTTAGTTATCATTTGTCACATTTGTTGTTTTGTTCAAAAAATCTACTTACTCATCATTCTTCAGATATTTTAAATTTTGAATAACCAATAATTGAAACTCCCATTACATGAAACTCTTCATTGCAGGGAGAGAAGAATAAATTAAGTACCAGTTGATGTTCTTTGAGGTGGGGGGATGAATGTTGATCCCAACTGACTTGCTAAAACTTGGTGTGAGATAAGTTCAAGAGGCTATAGTTTCCCAACTGAATGCCAATGCCTTCCTGGGTATTTATTTCCTGGGAATGGGGGAATGGAGTGGGGTGACATCATCATTTTTTTAATTTACCTAAATTCACTGTAGCTAACCTTGCACTATAACATGCTGGTCCCTAGCTTAGGTCAGTGTTTGCTGTAGCAAGTGTCTGCTGTATCATAGCCTTTTCAGGTATGATGTAGCGTAGTACAGTGAATTAGCATGCAACAAGGTATTAACGTCTAATATTTTGAATAAATTAGCCTGACACCTAAAAAAAGGCTTTTAAATATGGCAGTTTATATATCGGACCTTCCAAACAAATAACCGACCCATATATGTCAACAGACTTAAGATAGAGCACTCTGTAATTATACCTCATCCATGCGGCACTTCAATTATTAGAACAGCAAATTACCTTTCCATTGTCGTCAGATACATGGTAGATTACTGTAGAAAAAAATAATAAAATAAACAACTTTAAGATTTAAGGATTATTCGAAAAAGTGCTTGCACATACACACACACACTTCTTTATAGCTCTGCTGTTATCAAATAGAAGATTGCTAGAATCCTAATTTGTAGATTCAAGAGAGAGGGAGAGAGAGAGAGAAGAAGAAAAATCATTCAGTATTAGATTTCTTTCAAATGATGAGCCTAGAATCCTGTAAACTACCTCTGTTCACTGACAGGCATAAAGTGCCTAGAGTCCTTATCTTGCATAATTTAAATCTCATAAAGTTGTTGTTCATTCCTTTTTTGTGGTCACTGGTAAGACCATCCATATAATGTTGAGCTCAAGTCTAAATTGCTATATACCGTATAGCAACAAGTTTAGCATCCTGTAAGTGTCATTGTCAAGCAAGCCTGTAGTCTTGTATGTAATAATAATAATTATTATTACTATGGGTATCTCCATGGAGTCAGTAGACTCATCGTGGGAGACTCAAACTATCAAAACAATATTTATCACATCTCTTCTTGAATTCATTTACAGATGAAGAATTCACAACTGAGACAGGCAATGCATTCCACTCATTCACCAGCCTCCAGGCAAAAAACCTTGTTCTCACACCCTTGTTAACCACACTTTTCCTTAATTTCCAAGGATGCCCTCTTATTCTTCCATCACTATCACACAGCTGAAACCTTTCCCCTGCATTAATCTTATAAAAACCTTTTAGTAATTTAAATGTTTCTATAATATCCCCTCTTCTTCGCCTATCAACCAACCTCTGCAATCCACAAGCTCTCAATCTATCAATGTAGGGAGCCTTTTTTACATCACTCACCAACTTAATCACTCTCCTCTGAACCCCCTCTCCACAACTTCCTCATCTTCAAGGAATCCAGGTGACCAGACCTGAGCACAGTAATCTAAATGTGGAAGTATCAACACTTTATAAAGGGGAATAATAACCTCTTTATCTCTGGATGTATGTGTTCCTCAATAACCAAGTAATCCTATGTGCAATCTTGGACACCTTAGCAATGTGTCCCATGAACTTCATCTCACTATCCACCAACACCCCCAGGTCTCTAGTCTCATCAGTCGCTTAGAGTACCGTTCCATCAATGTAGTACACAGCTGGTAATCTTTTAATCCCAAAATACATAACTTGACACACTTTTCCACATTGAACTGACATCTGTAACCTTTTGCCTATTTTGCCAGCTTATTTAAATCATCCTTCAAACTCTCAACATGAGCTTGATTTTTTATTGCGCTACCCAACTTTACATCATCAGCAAACAACTGAACATCTCCATTTAAGCCATTGCCTATAGTATTTATGTACAAATTAAACAACAATGGCCCCAAGCACAGAGCCCTGAGGCCCACCACTGGTCACATGGCTCATCCTGGACTGTGCTCCTCCATACACCACCTTCTGGTATCTCTCCCTGAGCCATTCTCCTATCCATATCACCAGTTTAGTATCTGTCCCCATCCTCTCCAATTTGCACAACAGTATTCCATGAGGTATCCTGTCAAACAGCTTAGCAAAATCCAGAAGTACCACTGTGTAGCCATTTCCTTTGTCCAACTCAGATGTCATTCTATTATAAAAAGTTAATAAATTGCTAAGGTAGGATTGACCTTTAACAAAACCATGTTGGCCCCTATAGAGTATCATATCCTGATCCACCCATTCTTGAATTTTGTCTTTAACCAACTTTTCCAATACTTTTACCACCACTCCTGAGATGGTGATTGGTCTGTAATTAACTACTGCATATAGAGCCGCCTTTATGCAGAGGAACTACTTTGTCTTTCTTCCAATCCCTAGGGACCATACCAGAGTTCAAACTTAAGTTAAATAACCAAGTAAAAGGCGGTGACAATTCCTTTGCACATTCACACAACACCCAATCTGATATTCCATCTAAACCTACAGCAGTGTTTAGACTCATCATTTAAATTTTGCAATATACTAAATACTTCTGATTTCTTAACTTCAATTCTCACATTAGTTATTGCTACAGGTATAGAAATGTCCTCATATGTGTGATAGACTTTTGAAAAGTGATCACTCAGTAACTCTACTATTACATCTGAATTTGTCACCTCAATACCTTCAGCACCCACTAAAGTTATCCTTTCAAAGTCATTCTTCCTTTTACTTGCCACATAGCAGAAGAACGCTTTGGGATTACCCTTGATCTCCTTGGCTAAAGTCTTCTCATAATCTGATTTAGCTTTTCTTACTATACTGGTAACATTCCTAGCTTGAGCCTTGTACTGCTCATGGGTGTACTGATCGCCTTTCTCCTTGTAAATTCTCCATAACATTTTCTTTTTTTGCAGATCAAGCTTGGTACTACTACTACTACTACTCATCCATCTAACATATACCTTGTTTGTCTTCCTGACCATGGTGACACAATCTGATATTGCCTTCCTCAGATACCTGCTGATTTTATCCCATGCACTGCTAACAACTTTCCCCTGCAATATGTTCTGCCATGGGATGGCTTCAAGCTCACTCTCTGAAGCTTGTTATAATTGCCTAACCTCTGGTTCCGTATATCCCCTTCTTAAGAGAGAAATCCACAAATTTTGCAACCTCCCAAGTCAATACCACATGATCACTTTCTCACCAATTGGAGGTAATAACGAGGCCACCTTACTTATGCATATACCCTCTGAACCAATGACCAGGTCCAACACTCTCACACCACATGTCTCTTCAGTTATACGCTTTTTCAAGTAATTATCTCGTAGAAGATGTGTGAATTCCATTTCCTTTTTGCCACGTGATATTTCCTCCTTCCAAATTATGTCACCATAATTAAAATCCTCCATGATAATCATTAACCCTGCACTCATTGCACTAATTTGCTGATGCATGAATTCAATATCATATGTACCCCCTCCCCAACCTATAGCAGCAACCAACTATATATTTGGTTGCATTGGTCATTATTTTACACCAGACCACCAGAGGTGGTCTGGTGTGAAATAGTGAAATTGTCTATCATCTTGTGAAATTGTGAAAATAGTGAAATTGTCTATCCTCTTGATATACTACTTTCTTTTGCTGCAACTCATCAGCTATCATCAACAGTATACCTCCTCCTCCTGTTTTATCTTCTCTATCTTCCTTGAAATTACTGTACCCATCATATATTCAATTCCAGTGACCACATCTTCTGCTAACAGCCAAGTTTCACTAATGCCTACAACTTTTGGTGAGATTGCACTGACTAATGCCAGAAATTCTTCCCTCTTATTTCGAACGCTTTTTGCATTAGTATACAAAAATTGCAGATTCCCTTTAGTTCTTGTACCAGCTTTAGAACTGATGTACATATCACTAATTTCAGTAGTCCCATGCTGATTTTTATGCACTCTATTCTGCAATTTATTCCAAAAATAAGGAACAATAAATGTACAATCACTGCTTAAGTTTCTCCTTCTTACACTCAACCTTTTCAATTTTAGTTTCCCTGCCCAGTTACTTCAACTTGTTCAGAAAGCAGTAACTTCTTCAATCGCTTATGACTTTCCATGTTCAGATGCAACCCATCTTTTGCATACAGCTGTCTTTTGCTTCAAACACACTTCAGACGTCAACAAATTACAGACCTTTTTTTTTTTTTTGCACATTTTTGCAATCATATCATTCATTATCATCGCTCGTCTACTTAATTCATAATTGTCAAAACAAGGAAGCACACACACACTATCCTTCCATTGATACTTTTCTTCTTCCCAATATCTAGCAATGGTCTTAAATCTTTTGCTACCCGATTTATACTACCAGTCAGGTCATTTGTACCCACCATAACTATCATCTTTTCTGCATCATCCCCTCTCTCTATTGTTCCACCAGCCAAGCACTCCTCAGACATACTGCTCTCCATACCCTTAATCATAGAATTACCATATATTTTACCACTCATAACTTCATTCAAGTCCAAACAAGCGTCACTCATGGCCTCATTTTCTATGCTATTCAGCATGACTCTCCCAGTTTCATTACTCAACATTCTTTTACTTACTCTCTCACTCTCATGATATCTCGTTTCTTCTAGACCTCTTGTGCTTTCATTCTGTTGACTCCCAATCACTCCCATAATATTTATTACTTCATCAATCACCAAAGACTCTCCCATACTTAATCCTGTTCTAGTTACTTCAGCTAAAGTAATCTCCATAGACCTAATTTCTCTATTCAACACATTTAACTCAGCTTTAATTTCCAGAACCTCTTTATTGAGCACTTCCAATTCCTCTTGCAGAAGATGAAGGTCAGTTTTCATTTTCAGGAACTCTTGCCGAAGTTCTTCTGCTATGGTCACGATGTCTGCTTCCATTCCTAATTGCTCCAGCCTATCGCGACACTTCTCACATATGTCGATGTTTTTATTGTTCTCATTTAGCCAAACAGTCCACAGATCCTTCACATGCTTTGCTGCATACATGTAGCAGTTTCCACAATGCATCCATTGTGAAAAATCCAATGCAGAACCACACTTTTGTATAGAAGCTTTCGAGCCGTTGACGTGTTTCTTGTTGGACAGCATCTTTAGATGCTGAAGTAGTGGAACAAACAGCAGCAAAAACACGATATATATACCACAGAGTTTCAAACAATAACACGACTGAAGGACACTTGTATCCAACCAAAGCACAACTGCAGCACAATTTGAGACAAAAAGCACACTATACTTTACTTTAAAAATAAAGTTGCGTTTTCTAGCGCAACTCAATACGACCGCCACATTCACTAGCGACACCAGCTTCACCCCCAATAATAAGGTCGCCAAGTTCAGGGATCTAAAATTATTATTATTATTCAGTCATCTTTATGGTGTCTTAAGACTCACTGTAGGGAACTTAACTACCAATTAATAACTATCATTCCTCTTCTTAAGTTTATTTTCCTTTTTCTTCTTTCTCCTTCTGTCTGATCTGATTTTCCCTTTCAGTCGTTTCCGACCATAGGTGGTTCTGTGGGCATTGCCCACGAAGTATTCCTGGTGAGATTTTTACAGGGTAGTTCGCCATTCCTTCCCCCCCCCCTCCCCCATTTTTTTCCCGGGCATATGGCTAGGATGTATTCATGACTGTAATCCATGTGTGTTCACGGGGCCGGTTTGCCTGTTCTGGGGGACGAAAAACCCGAGTTTCCGGGTGAAACCCCCCTACCTCTGTATGAGACTGGCTAACTCACTTTTAGTCGAAAGAGACCAGATAAAGGTTTTTCACATCACGAACGGAAATCGAACCCAGGTCTTTCCGACCAAAGGGCTTCGCCTATACTGACTGAGCTACGGAGGCTCTCTCCTCCTGTCATGTACTGAAAAATGTCTTCTGCATCTGTCCTATAAAACCATCTCCCTAGTAATATATATTTCTGTTATATCATATCTTTTCTGTCTGTCAGTAAAATGTTGCAACTTACAAACCTTTAGTTTGGCCTCATAGCTGGTTTGGATCGTATCCCTTCTTAAATCAAATAATGATAAAATTGAATAATCAAAAAACACTCAGGTGTAAAATTAACATTATTAATATTTAATTTTTGCAGAATTTTCAACTAGGTTTTCTAGCTATTGTCAATGCATCCAGATGAAAAAAGATAAACAAATCAGAACAACAATTAAAATTTAAGGACATGACAATATGTGCTATTCGCTGCAGGAGGAGAGCTCCATCGATCTACTATTAGATTCAAATAAATAAATAAATTTAAATAATTATTAATTCATGAAACACAGGAATTAGGAGTGTGACTCAGAACAACTTTCCAAAATTGTGAAAGTTTAAGACAGCCATTCTTGTTGATGTTCGGTATGTGGGTGTGAGCCTCACAACTTTCTTTGTGAGACTCACAAATCTTTCAATAAAAAATAACTTCTATGTGAGACCTTAGTTTTATTCCAATGAATTGTATGCCTAGTGGATAAAGAATGGCCTGCTAAATCAGACTTCTCAGGTTCATGAAGTAGAATATAAAAAAATTATTCTGCAGTATTAAATATTAATATTTCCATGCAAGTATTTTTCCATTATTAAATTTTATCATTATGACATCTGCCTACAATTCTATATGTTGACCAATTCTTAACTGAAAATTTTGCACATATATCCACCTTCAATTCAAGATTGCCTGATCACACTTATTAGTTGAGAGCAATGTTATTGAGATACCTTGGTATCTATGAATATACCTTGGTTATTGAGAAATCATCTGAGGCCATCACTAGATCCAGCACTTTCAAAGCCCCTCCTTGGTTTCTTTCATCACATTCACATGCTGCTACAAATCATTATTTTTTAGTATTATTTATGTGGCTATTTTAGCCTGTTTCCATTTAGGAGTGTCCATTATTTTAAATACATTGGCTTTTTACTCAAGATTCTTTTCAGGGCATTATAAGTATATTTTGGAGGTAAATATATGCAGATTAATAGAGGAAGAAATTTTGCACATACCTTGTTAATGTTAGGATGTCTTAGTTCTCCATACTTCTGCTATTAGGCCGATAAAGGGGGTAGGAAACATGGGGGGGTTGAGGCAAGGTAGGAAGATTAAATTAGAAAACCCGTTTTTTTTTTTTTTTTTTTTTTAAATAATATATATACATATATTATTATATTTAAGGGCACTTCTTTGGGAAAAAAAGGAAGAGATTTATGGGAAACAGGGCCGGGGAAGGGCATTAACAGGGTGGGGGCAGGAGCCAACACTTTAAAATCTGCTGCCCTGCCCTAGTGTACTCTTGTGCAGAATACTGTGCTCCAGTGTGGTATTTGAGTCACCATGTCAGCAAGGTCAATATGCAATTTAACGATATCATGAGAATTATGACCAGTTGCATAAAGTCTACACCTGTTACATGGCTACCAACACTCTCAAATTGAATGGAAGAATCGCAGGCTTACTTCAGCAATAGAAAATGGACACCTCATTACAGATCCAACAACCGGGGGCCCCTGTCTTTGACCTGACTAGACAACAATGGAGCACACTCAACCTCCTGAGGACAGGCCATGCGAGATGTGCTACCAAATCACCAACATGTGACTGGGGTGCTGATCAACAGATCATCAATCATATTATCCAGGACTGCTCACTGTGGAGTTTTAAGGGCACATTGACGGACCTGTTCCAGGCTACCCCAGATGCAGTCCAATGGATTAGAGACAATCTGAACTTAAATTTGTGATTTTTAGTATCTAGTTTTAGTATATATTCTGTTTTTATCTTTCTATTTGCACAAATCCAACCCATGTGAAATGTATGTATCCATCTGCAAAAATTATATTTCTTTCTACCCCTGTGTCTTTTCCTCATTTGTCTATAAAGTTTATTTTCATATTCATTTTATAGTATGTGTATTTTTTTACTTGCATTAAAAAAAAGAGATATAATAATTATAATTTATTAAACTCTTTCTTCTTTCCATATCCCCTTTCCTCTTTTATCTATAAATTACATATATACATTTTGTATTAAGAACATTTTTTCCACTTTCATTAAAAAGATAATTCATTAAACTCAGGTTTATAGATGGTGCCTCTTACTTTCAAGCCATGGCTGAAGTCCTTAACCAAGCACAACATGAAATTTATATCTCAGCATGGTGGTTGACACCAGAACTATTTTTGTATAGACCAGCAGAAGATAAAGGTGAAGCAGGACGTCTAGATCGTATACTTCAAACTAAAGCTGTTAGTATTTTTGATTTTGTGAAGAATAAGAAGAAGAAAGTTAATATAAAGTGAATTATTATTAATATCTATGCCCTTCAGAGGATCATGGAACACCTCTAACAATCAACTTCTCTCTGTGGACATCCCTGCCCACGGAGAGAAGTTGATTGTTAGAGGTGATGGTTATTGATGGTTATTGCCCCAGTCCTGAAGTATCTTCAGGACTGGGACAACTTGTGGCAAAGGTGGACAAAACTTTACATTACTTGCCTTAGTATCCCGTAATGCAAAGCACATCTCCTTGCAGACATTTATAATTCTATGCATTATGGGAAAGAAGGAGTGCGTTAATATAATTCCTGAATATTTCCTGATAATAGATGTTATTATCATTCATGTTTTTGTTCCAAAAAGAAACAGACATCTTAGGATAATAATTACAATAATTTACTAACTTTTATTAAATTGTTAATTAATATGTTATTTTGATTTTATCTCATGATATTTTGTTAATTGTATAAGAGTCTGGTTAGCAAGGGTATTATTATTATTATTATTATTTTCGTGACACCTCCAAGGAGTCCGAAGACTCATTGTGGAAGGACATGTGTTAGGACTAGATTTTTTGCTTAGAGGGTAGTGAATGGATGGAATGGGTTGCCAGAGGTAGCTGTCAGTGCATCATCTGGAAATGAGTGATATGTAACTATCATATATATTATATATATGATAGTTTCTTGGTGAACAGTGGTTACACTGAGTCTCCTATGATGGGTATTTGACTCCATGGGGATGTCCAAGAAATAATAATAATAATACTTTACCTTGGTCACCAAGATATTTTCATAGTCACAAGTGTATATGATATACATCAGCACTCAGGATATGTTTGCTTTCCATCACGACTGATGGAAAGCAAATACAGACTAATTCAAAATGGTGTGATCCTGCAGTCCTAATTGGCACTTTCTGAGGGTGTGGTAAGAGGATCTTGATTGTTCAGCTGGCAGTTTAATGATTTTTAGTAGACTGAGGCAACCAAATTTATTCAAGTTGGGAGAATGTTGTAGAGATGTGACAGATTTTAAAATAAAGCATGAGATTTATATTTACATCTGCACAATAGAAAGTTATTATTATTATTATTATTCAGGCCTCCAGGGAGTCAAAAGATTCATAGTGGGAGGTCCTTTCTAGGAAACGATGGCAGTTGAATGTAGACAAATCCTTGACACTGCAAGTAAAAGAGGAGGGAAGGAATAATAAGAAGAATATAAATAAAAAACCTGCCACTGCTGATGGTATGTTATTAGAGGAACAGGCTGGATTTAGGAATAGTAGAAGTTGCATTGGTGATATACTCACACTAAAACTACTTAGAGAAAAAAAAATGACGAGACTTTAATTTACAGACTTACTTGGCATTCATATTATGAAAAAGCCTTTGACTGATTAACAGAAAAAAAATTATGGAATATAATTGAAGACCAAGGCTATCCAAAACGTTATTAAATGCATGGAAGTTTTTTTCACTTGGTTAGACTATAAATTATATATTTAGTTTAATCCTTGATCCAAACGTAAGCAAACAAAGTTTGCACCTGAAGCATCTTCAGGACTGGGGCAACTTGTGGCAAAGGTGGACAAAACTTCACATCACTTGCCTTAGTATCCTGTAATGCAAAGCACATCTCCTTGTGGACATGTATAATACTATGCATTATGGGAAGAGTCACTACCCAGACCGGTTTCAATCTTTATTGAGGTCTCTTCAGTGGGAGCCAGACCCAGAGGTGATACCAAGGTTGAAGTAATGCAGAAATCATATTTACCAATATGAGTTGCCAAAAGATGTCACACCTTATTATTAAATTACTCTGGATTAGAGAAAGATGGAAGTTTTTTTCACTTGGTTAGACTTTAAATTATATATTTAGTTTAATCCTTTATCAGAGTGTAAGCAAACAAAGTTTGCGCCTGAAGTATCTTCAGGACTGGGGCAACTCGTGGCAAAGGTGGACAAAGCTTCACATTACTTGCATTCAGGTGCCAACTTTGTTTGCACCTGATAAAGGATTAAACTAAATATATAATTATTAAATGCAATTACTAGCCTATATAACACTACAACTGTAATAATAAATATTAATGAATGCAGAAATAATTAGCTAATCAGGAAGTCCAATAAGGATATAGCCTTTCTCCTACCTTATTTAATGTCAGGGTACGTATGTCAAAATTATGTTAACACTTGAATGGAAAGATTATTTATTGCAATCAACGTTTAGCAAAAAGAAAAGAAAAGAAAATTTAAATGTTCATTCGATATAAGTGTTAACATAATTTTGCTAAATGTTGATTACAATAAATTTTACAATAAACGTTTTTTCCATTTGCTGTTAATATAATTTTGACATACCCTATATATATATATATATATAGGTGATCTAATAAGAAAGTGAAAATCTGTAATAAACTGAGGAATAAACATTAGTCAACATAGAAAAGTAAACAAAATGCCTGTGAGATAATCAAGTAATTATACCAAAATCAGAAGATGATCTACAGGGATCCATTCACCATCTACAAATTTACAAATCTCATTAAAGAAAACTAAAAATATGGCATCCTGGGGTAAATATTTCATTCAAACTAAAATAGTAATACATTTTCAATATTTGATATAAATAATGATATACACAATAAGTTACACCATTTTCAAGAAGTCTGTGGTACTGTAAGAAAAACAACAAAAGGCAAAAACAAAGAAAGAAAGAAACATAATTAAAATTATAGAAAGTCAAGGGCACAACCAACAATATTATACTATTATTTATATATTATTATTAACATCTGACCTCAATGGAATTCTTGTGGAAAGGCTTAGACATTGGTTATGCATTTTCACTATATTATTTAAGGAAATTACAACGTACTAGGATATACATCTATATCCTAGTACAATGTATATCCTAGTACGTTGTAATTTCCTTAAATAATATAGTGAAAATGCATAACCAACGTTTAAGCCTTTCCACAAGAATTATGATTATCCACGGAGATGTTACCGCACGTAAAGCACGCCATTATGGTAAATTGAAGTTGAAGCTATCAAGACAACTGAATCGTCTCGCCTTCCTGAAGCGCTGCCGGGATAACCAGGTAATCCCTAACTGTGTGAAATTCAAACACCGTTTGAATTTCACATAGTGGCAGTACCACCATATGTGCCACCATGTGGAATTACACATGGTGGCACGTATTGAATTCAATACGTGCCACCAAGTGCCGGCACTTGGCTGGCACGTATTTACAACCGTGCCAGCCAAGCCTTACTCAGAGAACAAATTGCCGCCACTCGCCGTTTCCTGAGTGAAGCTAACTCAGCTATACAGGCACTAGAAGATGACCTTTCAAACACCTTAAGCCATGAAATTTGGTCGATTTTATACGACATCTCGTGCACTGCAGTGGAGAAAGAATTCAAAAAAGTACGAGATCGACACATTAAAAAGTTTGATAAATTAAAAAAGGACGCGATCTCGAAACCGCAACTTCCTACCGAAACGGTAGTTAACCTGTCGTCACTTAGTGTGAAACCTGAAGCACTCGATGCCTTCGCATGTGGCCACAACTTTGCCATTGCACCCAGAAGAATACCTGCTGAAGATATCATGATACGGTTTGAACGTGGGATTCGACACCTTCCAAGCCACGTCGCCAATGATATTAGACTGGCTGTAGCTTGTGTTCTGATCAAAGCTAAACCACCTAAAACCAACATGCCCAGTAAAGAAATTAAATCGCTACTAGAATTAAAGAAAAACAAGAAAATAAAAATCACCAAAGCTGACAAAGGGAATGCCACAGTATTACTGAACCAAAAAGATTACACAGGTAAGCTGAAATCTCTATTGTTAGATCGGGCCACTTACCTCCCTATCGAGTACAACCCCACCAACTCACAAATTAGAAAACTCCACAGGCTCCTTAAGAAAGTCACTTCTTGGCCTGTGGAAATCACCAACAAATTAAAACCATATAACGCCATACCCTCCCGTATTTATGGACTTCCAAAAATTCACAAGGAAAATGTGCCATTACGTCCCATAGTGGATGGCATTAATTCCCTCACATACAAACTAACTAAACATTTGGCCAAAACTCTCTCACACTATACTGGCAACACACCTTCATACATAAAAAACTCAGCCCACTTCAAAGCCAGCATAGAAAACCTTACACTCAAACACACTGACATAATGGTCAGTTTTGATGTCTCCTCCTTATTCACGAATGTCCCACTCAAATAATCCTCAGAGCTAATCCAAGCTAAATTTACTCCCAATATCACAGCCCTATTTCAGTTCACAATGAACTCAGGCTATTTTGTTTGCCAAGGAAAATTCTACAAACAAATAGAGGGGACAGCCATGGGTTCTCCACTCTCCCCACCCTTGGCCAACTTTTATATGGAGACGTTTGAAGAGAAAGCTTTAACCTCTGCCCCACAATAACCAACCATTTGGCTTTGCTATGTAGATGATGTATTCGCTATTTGGCCACATGGCTCTGATGCACTCCTCTCCTTCCTAACACACTTAAACAACCAACACCCCAGAATCAAATTCACCCTGGAAGAAGAAGAAAAAAACAACTGCATTCCTTTCTTAGACACACCAGTCACCCGCCAACCTGATGGAACCTTGGTTTTCTCAGTATATAGATAACCCACCCACACAGGCAGATACATTCACCAACAATCCCCCCCCCCTCACAACAATATGGAGTCATTAAGACACTACACAACAGAGCCAAACTTATCTGCTCTAATGACAATGCCCTAACCACAGAACTAAACTGCATTCTCAACACTTTCTCAGCCAATGGCTACCCCCCCCCCAAAAAAAATCCAAAAAATATTGAAATCACAACCCCCCCTCCCCCTCACAACAAGGATTACTCTAAATCCGTCACCATACCCTATATCCGAGGCACCTTGGAAAAAATCACAAAAATCCTAAAAAAACATAACTTAACTTCTTGTTATAAACCATATAAAAAATTGGCATCCCTTATCCGCTCAACTAAAGACCAACCTCCCCCCCTAGACCTACCTGGTGTATACCAGGTCCCTTGCAGCTGCAAGCTGTCCTACTTTGGCCAAACAGGCAGGACAGCAAATATCAGAATTTCAGAACACAAGGACTACATCCGGTTTCACCAATACAGCCACTCTGGTCTTGCTGACCATGCGCTGGATACCTGCCATAGAATATGGTGGAAGAAAGCCAGGATAATACACCGTAGCAAATACAGATATGAAAGGCTTTTCCTAGAATCAGCTTCAGCCCTAAGAAACGATCCAAACCTCCACAAATTTGGCTGCATGAGACTTCCTCAAATTTGGGAAACCTACGTCAGAAGACCTCCAGCCCAATCGCCCAAGAATACCAACATTGCCAGTAGAGGGCACCATCAGGACTTTAGGAGAAATAACAGCTTCATACTTCTTCCTCACTTATTGTTGTGCTGTGCCTACGTGCACGTGTCTTGTACTTAAGTTCTTGAAAATGGCAACGTGACGTTGCTGAAATATAGAAATATATTAAAATTTATTTTAATGTATATCCTAGTACGTTGTAATTTCCTTAAATAATATAGTGAAAATGACCTCCATGGAGTCAGACACTCATTGTGGGAGGTATGCACTATTGCACACATGGTTCATCCAATTCTGCCTTAAAATGATTCATTGTGTATACATTCACAACACACTCAGGCAATGCATTCCACTCACCAACCACTCTCCATGCAAAGAACCTGCTACTCAATCCACTGCTCACACCGTCTTTATACAATTTTCAATGATGGCCCTCTTGTTATATCCTTACCTCTCCTATTTTATGAAAAATCTCTGTCAACCTGATAACAAACCCTGATTAACTTATAGTTTATATGTCTAGATCATATCCCTCCTCCTTCCTCCTATTCACAAGGCTTTGCAAGTTACATTCTCTCAATCTGTCCTCGTACTCCACATTCCAAAGACCACTGACCACCTTTTTGAATCTTCTCTTGACCCTTTCCAAAATATTCTCATCGCCATACAAACCCAGTGACCAAATCTGTGCACAATTTCCATAGGAGGACTGATCACGGCCTTATACAATGGCACCATAATCTCTTTATTTCTGCATGTCAATGTGCTCTGCATCATTACCATTATTCAATGTGATGGCTTCACAAATTGTGGATCTCTCATTTTGTCTACTTCCTTTAAAGTTTCTCCACCAAGTGTATACTTTGCATCCAATTGTTGCTCACCATATCCCAAAACCTTATTTTTTGCTGCAACATTGAACTGACAGTTCCATTTACCTAGCCATTCATGCAATCTATTAAAGTCCTCCTGTAAGGCCATAGCATCTGCTTGACTCTGTATTGTTCTCCTCAATTTTGCATAATTTGCAAACAGTTGCATATCACTAGTTAAACTCATCCCAATATCATTAATAAAGAAATTGAACATGATCATAAAATTGATCCCTAAGGTACACCACTAGTGACCTTCCTCTTATGGGATAATGCATCCCATATACAACTTTCTGATACCTTTCTGACAGCCAATCACTGATTTGACTCAGAAGTCTGTTATCCAAATCCCATCTGTTTCAATTTATTTAACAGCTTGTTGTTGTGACAGTCTATCAAAAGCTTTTGCAATATTCAAGTACACCACAGTATGTGCATCTCCCTTGAACAAGATATTTGCCACCTTGTTATATACATAAATAAGTTAGTAAAACATTATCTCTCCTTAACAAACCCATGCTGATAACCACAAAGAATAATGCTGTTTTTAACCCAGTTCTGTATCCTACTTCTCACCAATCTCTGTAGTACCTTCACCACAATTCCAGATATACAGATTGGTCTATAATTTGAAGGTACAGCCTTGTCACCACCTTTATGCAGTGGAACAATTTTACCTTCTTTATGCTCCCTTGGAACCTGTGCTGTTGTAAGACTGTTAATAAACAAGCATTCCAATGTTACTGCCAATTCGCTGGAAGATGCTGGAATTCCCTTAAGACGTGTAGTGTTATGTCATTAAATTCTATCACCTTATTGACATCAAAGTTATTTATTTCCTCAAATACTTCTGACTCACTCACAATTAAACCATCCTCTCCTATGTTCTCTACACTTAAGTTCCTCATGATTCCACCCAGATCAGGATGAAACACCCTTTTAAATTGATCACTGAATACCTCAAGAATGTCTTCTGAAGGTTTCCATTCTATCATTTTCATCCATTAACATGATCATTCTCCCTTCTACTTGCTATATATCTAAAAAACTGTCTAGAGTTTTTCTTTGCCTGATTTGCCAATTTTGGCTTATGCTGCAATTTTGTTTTCCCTACTACGTGAGTGATTCTCCTGACCAGTTGTTTATACTCTTCATGAAACTGATTATTACCATCTTGTACTATCTCTAAAGTACTTTCTTCCAGGTTTTATGCTTATGCCCCTCATTCATCCATTTTACATCTCCCTTATTCAGCCTTTTGGCCTTCAGAATCCATTTACACATTGATGCTGTTAAGTTTTTCTTTCAGTTCCCAAGCAGCATTTATTTCCTTACCATTCAATTCCTGATTCCATGCTATATCTCCGAAGCTTATCATAATCACCAGCCTTATAATTCCACATATATCTTTTCCTCACAGTCCAACTTGTTTATACATTTTAAACCACCCTCCACATTCCCAGGCCTATAGCAATATCCAACTAAATATGTCTTCCTGTCCACTTCCATATTACACCATACTGCCTCATAATCATTGCTACTATTTCCCTCTTTCATGTCTACTTTATGTGGATATAATTCTCCTGCTATCATCAGTAGCACTTCCCCTACCTTCTTGCCCTTTCTATCCTTGCAAAAAATAGTATACCCTTCCATTTCTATTCCTGTTAAGATATCATCTTCATTCAACTATGTTTCACTTATTCCAATGATTTTGGGGCAAATATACTCAATCACTGAAACCATTTCATCCACCTCATTTATTTTTAGGTCCATAACCACTCCTATCCAAGTCACTGGATAGGAGTGGTTATGGACTCCACCACATCTGCCCTTTCCCAATCTCCTTTATCACCACTTACCACATATATCCACTCTGTCTCAACTTCCCCACTCACATTGCTGTATTCTCCATCTCCATACACATCCACACTCCCTGCCCAAACAGGCTCACTCTGTTTACCTGTTCCTCTTTTGTTCCTGTTCTCTCTTCTTCTCTCACAGAAAGTTGGAGAGAGAGAGAGAAAATACAAAAGATGAAAGTATAATATAAGCAGCTGAAATGAAATTTCTTAGGGTTGTTAAAGGATGTACAAGAATGAATAGAATACAAAATGATGAAATTAGAAAGGAATTACAAATATGAGTGATAAATGATAAAATAAAACAACACCCAATGATTTGTAGAGAACATATACAAAGAATGTGGGAAGGAAGGATACTCAAAGAAGTAACAAAGTATAAACTGAAGAGAAAAAGAGACATAGGAAGACTTATAAAAAAGAATGAAAAGTATAGTCCTTAGGATGCTGAAACAGACTTTTAGTTTATATCTTGAGAGAAGAAGTCTGTATGATATTAGTTATTAGAATAGACTGATGGCATGTGGACTGCAGAGTTTGGTAATAGAAGGAGAGGTTATTGTGATTGAGACATTTAAACTGTTGAGTAGTAGTTACAGGGTTGATACCAGGGACTTTTTTTTTGTATGGAGAGTGGTTAGATCATGGAATGCATTATCAGATAGGGTGGTGAAAGCACGAACAGAATTCTGAATCTGCTAGGTCCAGAGTTGTTAAAAGTCTTACAATAGAATTGAGACTGTAAAGATTTAAAATTCTTCACTTCTCTTCTAGGCATATTGTCACAACATGTAAAGATTGAGAACTTTTACACAAGCAGCTCAGATCTCTTTAATTAGGCTTCAGCAAACCTACAAATTAGATATGTGTTTAGATATGTGACCTAACTCCCCACATCTGAAACATTTAACAGTTTTAATTTCATCCATTGCTTATTATGTGGTATTCTTTTCTCATTATCATAACTCTGATTTCTTTTTTCACAAGAAGTTAACTGTAACTGAAGTTCTGAAATTGATTTTATTCAAAATTTCATCCCATGTATTTAAAATAACTAACATCTTATCATTTATTCTCTTCTCATTTTTTAGTTTCTCAAATTGCTTATCAAATTTTGGCATTTGAGAGTTCATATCATTAGAAATAGTATAAGAAAATACTCTGGATTTACAGGAATTCTTCTTACAAGCCATCAAAGAATTTACTTCATCAATTGCATCAACAAACTTGGCTGGGTTTGAACACACATGCAGAATCAATGATTCTTCTTTTTTAGCAAGAACTCTTTTTACAATAATCCAATATTTGTAAACTGACCTTTTTTAATTCAGGCCTCAATCCATGTCTGAATTGATGGGGAAAGAATTCTCTTCAAAAATTCACTATCATAATCATATAATCATATGAAAAATAACATATGATATATATATATTATAATATGAAATATTTAATCATATAATCATATAACAGTTTAAGCAATCATATAACAGTTTAAAAGAATCTGTTTCCCATAAAATTGGGAAATGGATTCATTTTGCATTTATATACATGAGTGAACTTTCCAAAGACATGGCCAAGTTCCTGTCTTTTGGAAAATTCCTCAGATAAAATATATTAAGTGTTGCATAGTTCAAAGCTAATCTCAGCCTTCTGGAATTTTCAGCAAAATGCTTTGCTTTACCTTGCAGTTTAGACTTTAAAACCAAAATCTTCTATTCTTCAGACTATCTACCACTTTTTTTAATTGATTCTACAACTTCAAAAAATTCTATATTTTCATTAGAATCACTATTAAAGTTTATTATAGGATATCTCAAGTTCTGAACATATTTTGAAAATTCTTCATATTGTAATGAATATACAGAATTTTCACCTAATAAACTTGAATTATTTATTTTCTTAATCAATACTTACTAATACTACAGAAAGTTATTCTGAAAACTAGATTTCTTAATTCTCTTATTAATCATCTCAGTGATGCACCATTTATAATGTATATGTGGGGATAGGAGCAGTATAAATTTTTAATTTCTCTCTCTTGTGCATGTAATCCTATCAAGTTGCACCATAAAATTACTCCTCCAGTCTCAGTGGTTTAACTCTTAACTCAAAATAAAAAGAACAATACCTGAAACTAAACTAAAAATCCAACTTGCACGCAGATTTGTATCTCAGGATAATGCATAAATGTCTTTTAAACTAGCCAATTAACTCATTAAACCCATGAAGAGATTGAATGTTCACACACTATATAACCAAAATAAAAATCTTTAATTTGCAAATAACACAAATATATATATGTGTGTGTGTGTGTGTGTGTGTGTGTGTGTGTGTGTGTGTGTGTGTGTGTGTGTGTGTGTGTGTGTGTGTGTGTGTGTAGAAAGTATTTTACCTTGGGTATAATAAATGTTAAAGATTCCAAGCTATTTTAAACCTGGTTTTACTCCATTTCCCAAGTAAGCAAACAGACAAACAAATCAAATTTGCACCTGCAAGTAGCTTGGTATCTAGCTTGGTATCTTTAACATATATATATAAACACACACACACACACACACACACACACACACACACACACACACACACACACACACACACACACACACACACACACACACACACATCAATTCAACACAACTTAACTGTGCAAGTGTGAATATATTCTTTACATCCCAACTCCAAACCACATAAAAACACTCTACCTTTTCATGTGGTTCTATTACATAAGCCAACAGTTATTATCCTACATGGACAAAACTTCTTGAATTTCATTTTCCTACAGAAACTTTTTTGAATTTTTGCCTTTTTTTTCCTCTTTACAAAGCCTCGATAAGGAATCACTTGGACTATTGTGCATAGGTCTGGTCTCCTGATTTCCGTTTTGATTCTGATATAGTGGAGAGAATGCAAAGGAAAGTGTTAAAAATGATATCAGGATGGAATACTAATTATGAAGACAGAGTGAGAATTTATAGACTGCGGACACTAGCAAACAGTAGAAACTAGTAAATAGGGGGTGATATGATTGAGATTTACAAACTTTTGAAAGGGCCATATAGCATTTCAATTGATGGAATTTTTAAATTTATGGAGGGTGGGGAAAGGATAAGAGGACATCCTTGGAAGCTGAGAATGAAAGCACTAAGAAGGGGGTTAGGGCTAGATTTTTTTCTCTCGTAGGGTGGTGTACGATTGGAATGGATTGCTTTGGATGTTGTGAGTGAAAGTAGTGTGGGCATGGATGTTTGTGATTGTCTGTGAAAATACTTGTGGTAGTAGTGGGCAGTAGATGGTGTTGGTGTAGTTGGTGGATTGAGTAGCAGAAACAGAGAGTTGTAGAGTGGGTGCCCTCCCTCGATGAGTCTTTGGACTCCCTGGAGGTGTCAAATAATAATAATAATAATAATAATATGATGAATCATCTTGATATAAATGTTTCAGCACTTGACAGCTCATACAAAATTATAATTAACTTCTAACAACTAATTTTAATAAATTTATTTCACATGTAATCAAGATTTGCTTAGCAGACTAAGCAAGACAAAAAAGAAACATTCATCTAAGTGATGTTTTATTAACTTCTCATCTTTAATTCATTTTTATATTTTTAAATTTGTGGATATCTGAATTTCAATGTAGTCCTACATTCTGATTTTATAATGGCACACAGATCAACATGCCCTCAGTCCTGTCAATATATGAACACAAAAATATGCATAATGGTTATTTTGAATTGCATGCTATCGAAATACATGTATCTTTTCAGAAATATCCTGTAAATTGTAAGAAAACAGAAAATTAAGTATTAAGTTTGATAATTATGGGAATTTTCTGTTCCTCAATGAATATGTAAAATTTCATCACAAGAAAAGTAATGATGGATATGTGTATTTTTTAATTATGAAGGCATAGTTACATGTATGAAACCAAATATCTATTTGCTTTTATTTTATTTATGTTATCAGCAAAAGGGAGTTAAAGTCTTTGTGTTACTTTACAAAGAATTAGAAATTGCATTAGGCATAAACAGTCTACATAGCATGAAGATTCTTTCCCAACTAAACCCAAATATTTGTGTAAGTCATTTTGATTTTATGCCAGTGATTAAGTATCTGAAGTTAATAGTTAATAAATATTGATAACATTGTAATGAGAAATTGTAAAGTGATGTATGCAATAATCTTCAAACTTTTCATTTCCTTGATTATGTATTTAATTTTGCTTAAAAATTTCACACTGTTGTGAACATTGTATTTTTATTTTTTTTTTTATTTTTCATCTTCCTCATATTCTTATTAACTTCTTAAGCTCAATATCCTGGAATAGCATTAAACAATTTCATATAAAATTGTTTAATGCTATTCCAGGGCAGTTATTCCTACCTAATTATTCAGAGATAAATTAGCTATTCTTCATAAGAGACTAGCATATTTATTCTGATTCAAAAGTCCTTTGAAGAATTTTTCACATTACTGTATGCTATATAGGGTTTGAATCCATTTTTTTCAGCCAGTGGGTATTGTCACTACCAGCTGAATTATAGAGATTCCATATTTTATATTTCTGTTTCATTAATGTTTTGAATTACATTTTCATGCCTCGATTTTAAAGATCATATTACACCAAAGAACGAATTGAAAAATTTCATTTTAACTTACAGTAGGCATGCACTATACATATAGTAAACACCACTATAATGTAATGATATTTATTATTATTATTATTATTATTTGTCACCTCCAGGGAGTCCAAAGACTCATCAAGGGAGAGTGTGCCAACAGCATCGAACGATTGGATCCCTTCCAACTACTAACCGCACACAAACTTACTTAACTGAGCCATTAGTGGCAGAGGCTCTACCAATCGACCAACCTTTGCCGGCAAATGTTATATCAAATTACAGAACTGGCCCTTCCCCAAGTCCCATATAACTAATGCTATTTTAAGTTCACCATTACAAACAACAAAAGATGAAAAAAAGATGAACCCTTTGCTATAGTAAACCAACTTTTTTTACTATAGCGATTTTTTGCTATTTCCTTTGTCCCCTGTCACAATCAGGACAAACAAAATAACAAAAACCACCGTGGAAAATATCATAAAAGAAAATTGGAGAAAATATATCAAAAGAAAATTACTATTATTATTAATTTACACCTCCAAAAACTCATCGAGGAACGGTGTGCTAATCTATATACAACTCACCATCTCTACTACTTACTTAATCCACCAAGTATGCACAATTCCACCTGCTGCCTGCTGCCAATAGTATTTTTTGTCTATAAATTGCATGTGTGTTTTTCTGGTAAATTTGCCTGTATCCTGGATTAAAGACACAATTTTCCATCAGAAAAATCCCTACCATCTCCATATGGGGATGGTAGGGATTTTAAGTTCACCATTACAACTGAAAAATCCCATATAAACATTATTATTATTATTAACATCTGACCTAAAAGGAGAGACTCGTTGTGTCATGTATACACTATTGCACACACACACACACACACACTGCTCAATCAAGAGTGCCTTAAACTGATTCAGTGTGTCTACGTTCACAACACACACACACACACACTCAGACTATGCATTCCACTCACCAACCATTCTCAGTGCAAAGAACCTTCTCCTCACTCCTCCACTCTCACCCTCCTTTTGTACAGTTTCTAGCGATGGCCTTGTGTTCCTCCCCTCCCCTCTCCCATTCTATGAAAAATCTTTCCATATCAACCTGATAACCACTCCTGACCAGCTGATATGTCTCAATATTATACTCCCCTCTTCCTCCTATTCACAAGGCTTTGCAAGTTACATTCTCTCAATCTGTCCTTATACTCCACATTCCAAAGAGCACTGATCACCTTTATGAATCTTCTCTGGACCTTTTCCAACATATCCTCATCACCATGAAAACCCAGTGACCAAATCTGTGCACAATAATCCATATGAGGCTTACACAATGGCATAACTGCTCTATTTCTGCATATCAGGGTCCTCCGCATCATCGATATTATCCGATTGTGACATCTTCATAACTTGTGCAATGTGGCTCCCTGAATTTTAGGTCCTTGTCCACCATCACTCCTAGATCTCTCATCTCCTCTACTTCTTTTTAAAGTTTTCCTGCCAAGTGTATACTTTGCATCCTATAGTTGCTTCCCAAATGTCAAAACCTTACACCTTGCAACATTTAACTGACAGTTTCAGTTCCTCCTGTAAGGCCATAACATTTGCTTGACTCTGCATTGCTCTCCCCAATTTTGCATCATCTGCAAACAGCTGCATATCAATAGATAAACCCATCCCAATATCATTAACATACAAATTTAACAACAATGGTTCCCAAAACTGATCCCTGCTGTACGCCACTAGTGCCGTTCCTCTTTTTATATACTGCACCCCATATACAACTTCCTGATACCTATCTGACAGTCAGTCACTGATCCAACTCAGAAGGCTGTTATCCAATCCCATCTGTTTCAATTTATTTAACAGCTTCCCGTGTGGCAGTGTATCAAAAGCATTTGCAATATCCAAGAACACCACTGTATATCCCCCCCCCCCCCCCTGTCCAAGGTATTTGTTGCCTTGTTATAGTACATAAATAAGTTAGTAACACATGATCTCCCTTTAACAAACCCATGGTAATAACCATAGAGAATACTGCTGTTATCAACATATGTCTATATCTTACTTCTCACTAATCTCTGCAGTACCTTCATCACAATTCCAGATGTACAGATTGGCCTATAATTTGAAGGTATACAGCCTTATCACCATCTTTATGCAGGAGAACAATTTTACCCTCCTTTCACTCTCTTGGAATCTATGCTGTTGTGAGGCTTTTATGAAACAGGCATGCCAATGCTACTGCTAATTCCCTGAAACATTCTCTTAAGATGGTGGCGATATGATATCAAATCCTATTGCCTTATTGATATCAAGGTTATTTATTTCCTCAAATACCTCCTGCTCACTCACAATTATATTAGAGTGAATACCCCAACAATGTCTTCTGCAGCAGTGACCATTCTACCATTTTCATCCACTTTAATCATCTTACGATGATCCTTGTGACATATCTAAAAAATTTTATACGGTTTTTCTTTGCCTGATTTACTAGTTTCTGCTCATACTCCACTTTTGTTTTCCTTACTGATGGAGTGACTCTCCTGGCTTGTTCATAAATCATCATCATCATATACTCTATCCGTCCAACCTAGGATGGGTTGAGTTCCCCTTCCCCTATACTGAGGAGGGCTTACAGCTAATTAATGCAGCTGGGTCACCATTCCTTGTTACATCCCCCCCCCCCCCTAAGGGCAGTATTTCTGACTGTAATCTGTGTGCGTTCACGGGGCTGGTTTGACTGTTCTATTCACGAAAAAACAGAGTTTCCATGAGAAAAAATCCCCTACCTCCGTATGAGACTAGCTAACTCACCTATAGTCGAAATAGACCAGATAAAGATTCCTCATGTCATTGACAGTAATCAAACCCAGGTCTTTACCACCAAAGGGCTTTGTCTATACAGACTGAGCTAAGAGGCTCTTTGTTCATTATACTCTTCATTAAACTGATTATTACCATTATTCACCTTGTACTGTCTCCAAAGTAGAAAATGCTTATGGCCCTCATTCATCCATTTTACACCTACCTTATTCAGCCTTTTGGCCTTCAGAATACATTCAAACATCGATGCTGTTATGTATTTTTTGGAAGTTTCCAAGCAGCATTTATTTCCATACTGCTCAACTCCTCGTTCCATGCTATATATCCAAGCTATCTCCTAAGCTTGTCATAATCACCAGCCTTGTACTTCTACATATATTCTTTCCTCACAGAAGTCTTCATATTGCTAGCTACAACCCAGATGATCACTCCATGATCACGCTAACCAACTGGAGGGAAGTGAGCAAACCTACTCATAATTACGTCCTCTGATGAAATGATCAGATCTAAAAACTTGATCCTCATGTGTCCTCCTTTATGTGCTGCCTAAGATAGTTATCTCTCAAGAACCTGAGAAATGCATTTTCCTTATTCCCGAATGCTATTTCTTCATTCCAATCTATACCGCCATAATTAAAATTATTCTTGCTTTGTTCACTAATTCAAGTTGTTTATGACTTTCTTCATCGCTACTCTCCACATTCCCAGGGCAATAGCAACATCGAACTAAATATGTCTTCCTTTCAATCTCCACATTACACCATAACCATTGCTACTATTTCCCTCTTTCATGTCTGCTTTATGTGGACATAATTCTCCTGCTATTATCAGCAGCACTCCCCCTTCCCTTCTTGTTCTTTCTATCCTCACAAAAAATACTATGCCCTTCCATTTTTATTCCTGTTAGAATATCATCATCATTCAGTCATGTTTCACCTATTCCATTGATTTTTTGGGGAAACTCAATCAGTGAAACCATTTCATCTCCCTTATTTCTGATACTTCTGGCATTTGTAAACAAATATAATAATTCATTTTTAGGGCTGTAACCAGTTGGTTGTGATTTCCTCACCACCTGCCCAATCTTCTTTATCACTACTTATCACATTTATCTGCTCAGTCTCAACTTCCCCACCTATATTGCAATATACTACATCTTCATATGCACATGCACTGCCACTTTCATCATCATCCAGTGTCACTATACCATGTCTCCCTGTCCACCCAGTCTCCTCCTGTTTCCCTTTTCCTATTGCATTCCCATTCTCTCTTCATCTTACATGCAATGACTGTTTCCAGTGCTAAGCACTTTTGCCTCTTCAATACTACTCTCCTGAGCTTTCACTTCATCTCTAACTTCTGATCTCTTGCTTTCATGACACACTGCATTTCCATCTAGTAATAGTTTCCTCAGTTCGCTCCAAAGCCATTTAAATGCAATCAACTTCTTCTTCGTAATTCCATTCTTCCCTCAAACACTTCTCACATATCCAGAAACTGTACTCCCTTCTCCTCACAGAGCTTTGATATCATACTGTTCATAATTTTGGCTTCCCATTTCAACTCATCATTGTCATACCTCGGCAACACACTGACAACCTTTTTCACTACACTGTTATCTTTCACTCTTCTCTATAACTTCCTGATATTTGCCCTCACATGCTCCTTATATCCACTTAGATCATTTGTCCCCACAACCACCACTAATTCTCTTACTCATTTCTTCCTCATCTCTAACACCTTAATTATGTTACTCATTCTCCCTCCTGGATAGCAGACCTTATTTACTCTCTCATTAAATAATCCTCTAAGTATGGAATCTCCATATCCTGGAATCACTCATCACCTCTTTTTTTCTTTCATTCTATTCCTTTGCACAATCAATTTCATTAGTTTCCTCTAAATGTCTAATATTCCTCTGCATATTCATCATTTCATTTTTCATTTTCAATAACTGTTTCATCAAATCTTTTATTCCAACAATTTCACTCTCTGTCACTCTCTCACAGTTTTATTACCTCTCATTCTGGCACACCTTACTTCTGTTTCCTCATTCATACTCACTTTTGCTCCCTTATCACTAACTTTTGCTTCTACATTGTTGCATTCTTTCTCGCCCTCAGTTTCACTATCTTTTTTTTTTTTTCATTTCCATTTCTTTCATTTATGCCATCTCCTATCTTTTCAGTATGTTTCACATTCATTACCTCATAGTCTAATAATATATCATACTTTCTACATATCAATACTTTCTCTCATTTCTTATTCATTTTTTCTCTTTCTCCACAAACACATCTCTTACGCTCTGCCATGCATACATTTTGCACTCACGACATCAAATCATTTTTGAAATGTCTATATTGTTAATGCCACTTGATTTCCACAGCACTCTTGTAGTCACACTGGTAGATGTCCGTGTTGTTGGCCTCGTGAGTATCACCATTGTGTTATATTTAAAGAAGGCAATTTCAATTAATAAATAAAGCAGATATCATGCCAAAAATCATGCAGCTCCTCCTGCAATGAGTCTTTGGACTCCATGGAGCCTAATAATAGTAATAATTAAAGCTTAAACAGTGCAATCCAATGTGAGAGTAAAAATGTGAATAATGTACAGCAACAAAACCTAATTAACATCTTCATTTTTAATATGATTATGCCATTATCATCTCTGTTCACTCCCTTTTCTTGAGAACTCTCATACGGTTTGTCTCTATTGTTCTGATCAGTTTTTTTTTTTTTTAAATAACACTTTTTATATGCATAAGTTAAAACTGGTTTGAACATCATCATCATCATCAAATTCCTGCCATGTACCCTCAATGGGTGTACAGGATATGACAGTACTACATGAAAAAATTACATCATTACTAACTTCCTATCTACAATTTTCCTCCAAATCAGTCTGTTACTTGTCAAGACTCCAACATTATCAGATCTTATATTTCTATCGTCTAAGGCACTTTGTACCGTATCAATCCACCTATATCTTGGTCTTCCTCTGGGTCGTTTTCCTGCTAACCTGGCAGAGAAAACTTGTTTTGCTAATCTTTCCTCTCCCATTCTATTTAAGTGACCATACTATCTGAGATTAGCTCTGCTAACGCATTCCTGGATGCTGACAATGTCAAGTTCTTTCCTAATATCCTCATTTTTAATATGATATTGCCATTGATGCCATCTGTTCACGCCTCTAATCTTTCTCAGAACTCTCATATCTGCGGTCTCTAGTTTTTGGTCAAGTGTTTTACTTCTGACCCAGCTCTCAGATCCATAAGTTAAAATTGGTTTGAACACAGTCTTGTATACAGCTAATTTAGTGTTGCGACTAATTTTTTTCTTATTCCATATGAATTTATTCAATTGACTTCCCACGATACCAGCTTTGCTGATTCTGTTGTCTATTTCTATATTTAGTTTACCATCTTCAGTAAAAATCGTGCCTAAGTAGCTGAAATGTTTTACTTGTTCCACAGGTTCTCCATTCACAACACAGTTGACATTTTCAATGATTCTGCCTATTTTCATTGTCTTTGTCTTTTTATTGCTGACCTTCATACCATATCTATTACAACAGCTATTCAATTTAGTCAGAGAATCTTGCAGACTTGTAGCGGATTTATTTAGAAGTATAACATCATCCGCATAAAGCAAAGAGCTGACATTAACATCTCCAATTTTGATATCAGGTTTAATACCACATTCCTTCATAATGTGATCCATATAGATAGTGAATAACAGAGGGGATAATGTACATCCTTGTCTCACACCAGATTTAACATTAAACCATCTTCCTGTACTTCCTTCAATTCTAACTGCTGACTCACAACTCAAATAAAGACTAAGTATTGCTTGATATAATGCCCCATTGACACCATATAACTGCAGCGTATTGAATAGCTTCTCTCTTGGCACCTTGTCATATGCCTTTTCCAAATCGACAAAACTTAAATACAGATCTTTGTTATATTCCCATGCTTTCTCGACTATTTGTCGTAAAGTGAAGATCTGATCCTGACAGCCTCTATTTGGCCTGAATCCAGCTTGTTCTTCACCAAGCTTTTCTTCCACAATTCTTCTCAACTGTTTCTCAAGTATACTTGCATAAATCTTGCCAGGAACACTCAGTAGGGAAATACCTCTGTAATTCTCACATTCAGTTTTATTTCCCTTTTTATATATGGGTACTATGAGAGCACTACTCCAATCATCGGGAATTCATCCCTCTGTCCAGGCCTTCTGAACTATGCAGTGCAGCCACTGTAAGACTCTTATACCACCATACTTCAGCATTTCTGGTCGAATATCATCTACTCCTGCTGCCTTTCCACATTTCAAGCCTTTGATGGCTTTTTCTATTTCAAGTATGGATATGTATTCCTGACTGCATGCCTGGTCAGTGTTTTTTATCACTGTGCTGTCATCACTGCTTGTTTCATTTAGCAGTTTTTCAAAGTAATTACTCCATACTTCAAGGATATCTTTTTCTCCTGTTTTCATTTCACCTTTATCATCTCTAATTCCTTTTACAGCACTCTTTCCTCCATTCCTAAGCTTCTTCAACAACCTCCAGAATATTTTGCCACCTTCTTGATATTTATTTTCTATATTCTTGCCAAAGTCCTCCCATGACTTTTGTTTAGCTAGTTTTACACACTGTTTAGCTTTCTTACATTTGTCTCTGTATTCTGTAAGAGTAAAAGCTGACTTATTTGCCAGGAACTTTTGATATGCTTTCTTCTTTTCCTTCACTGCCTCTTTAACTTCCTGTGTCCACCAGGGAGTTCTGATTTTTTTATCCTTGCACACAACCTCACCACATGCCTCTCTGGCAGAATCAATCAATGTTTCCTTCAGAGTTTGCCACTGAATCTCCAAGGTTTGATTCCTGTTCTCAAACTCTTTCATTTTCTTTTCAATAATATTTCTGTATTTTAGTCTACAGTTCACATCTGAGAGCTGCTCAACTTTTATTCGCTTTAAAACTTTCTTACATGTTATTCTTTTCAATATGAAATTCAATTTTATCCTGCTCAAGACTAAATAGTGATCACTTCCAATTTCAAATCCTCTGTACACTCTGGTGTCCTGCACCAGGGAGAAAACATCACTATCAACAATAACATAGTCAATGAGACTTTTCTTATTCCTAGCCTCTTCTCTCCATGTGAATTTGTGCACATTTTTATGTTGGAACATGGTGTTAGTAATAACCAGTCCATGTCCTGAGCAGAAATCCAACAGATATTTGCCATTATTATTAGCTTTGCTCTTTTCTCCAAATTTTCCCAAAATATTTTTGCATGTCTCACAATCATTTCCTACTCTACTATTTAGATCCCCAAGAAGGACCAACTTTTCCTTTTTCATTGTGTCAGTTGCTTTTTCTAAAGCCTCAAAAAATTCCTCCACTTCTACCTTAGTAGAACCTTCTGTGGGACCATAGGCACAAATAAGTCTCATTGTCCAGTTCCCCATTCTCATATTTGCCCACATTACTCTACTTGAGATTGACTGCCATTCAAGAAGATTAGCCTCGTATTTTGTGTTGAATACTATGGCTACTCCTTCTTTTCCTTGATTGTCATTGCCTGAATATAACATTTTGTATTTATTGCTCAGAAAGATCTCACCAGTTTTGGTCTTTTTTGTTTCAGTCACCCCTATTATGTCGATCTGGTAAAAACACGACTTATCTAATTCCTCAGCTAGCTCCATTTCTTTGCCATTCAGGCTTCTTACGTTGATAGTACCGATCTTTAACTCTGGTGATGTTGAGTTGGGGTTTGTTTTCAGATTTGTTCCAGTAGCTGACTTTTCGCTGTTCGCCCTGGTACCCTGGCAAAAACAACGGGGGCCTTGTTTAACCGGGCGACGCCCCAGCCGGCATGAAATTTTGTCATGTTGTACCATCATTTTTTATTTTAGTTTAACCAATAAGAATACAATTTGGTTGGCTAAATCCCAAATTGCCAGCCCATCCTCGTTCGTTCAGTATCAAAGTAGATACCCAACAGGGTGTACCACGAGAAGATGAGGATTGGACATTAGGTCAGAAGCCCTGGTCGGTTCTCCGCATTCCTTTAAAGGCTATGTGGAGGTCTCCTCTCAGTTATACAGCTTTGACCCTTAAGCACCCCCTGGTTTGAACATTAATTGTAAATTGCAAGTATAGTGTTTTGGCTAATTTTTCTCCTGTTCTATAAAAATTTACTCAACTGACTCTTCACTATACCAACTTTGTATATTTTGTTATCTCTATCCATATTTACTGAATTATATAAGTGAAATTGCAGGTGATGTTTTCCATATGTGTTCTTGCCTGTTTTTATGGTCTTTGTCTTTTTATTATTGATTTTGATTTGTTAAAGTAGTTCTGCAATTTGGTCATCAAGTCATAAAAAGTTATACTAAATTTATTTATCATCTGCATAAAGAGCAGATGATAAATAAATCAAGTATAACTCTTAATGCCTTTCATAAATGCTGTTGTATAAGCTGACGTTTAAAAAAAAAAATAAAAAAAAACACGACTGTTCTAAACTATCTAATGCATGCATGAAGATGGAGTATATTGTGACATAGGTGGGGAAGTTGAGACTGAGCAGATATATATGGTAAGTGGTGATAAAAGTGATTGGGCAGGTGTGGTGGACTTGGATTTTCCAAAACTTTTTGATAGACATCCACATGATAAACTGTTAAATAAATTAAAAACAGATGGAATTGGATAACAGATTTCTGAGTTGGATCAGTGACTGACTGTCAGGTATCAGAAAGTTGTATATGGTTGTGGTGCAGTATCCCAAAAGAGGAAGGTCACTAGTCATGTGCAGCAGGGGTCAGTTTTGGAATCATTGTTGTTTAATTTGTATATAAGTGATATTGAGACTGATTTAACTAGTGATATGCAGCTGTTTGCAGATTATGGAAAATTGGGGAGAGCAATGCAGAGTCAAGCATATACTATGGTCTTACAGGAGGACTTGAATAGATTGCATGAATGGGCAGGTAAGTGAAACATTCAGTTCAATGTTTCAAAGTGTAAGGTTTTGAGATTTGGTAAGCAGTGATTAGAAAAAAATTAAAAAAAAACTTAGAAAAAAATAATCCATATGAGGCCTCGATCAAGCCTCATATGGATTATTATGCACAGATTTGGTCTTTGAGTTTCATGGTGACGAGGATATGTAGGAAAGGGTTCAGAGAAGATTCACAAAGGTGGAATGTGAACTATGAGGACAGATTGAAAGAATTTAAGTTGAATAGGAGGATGAGGAAAGGGGGGGATATGATTGAGACATATAAGCTAGTCAGGGGTTGTTATCAGGTTGACATGGAAGAGTTTTTCATTGAATGGGAGGGGGAGGTAGAACAATAGGCCATCACTGGAAACTGCATAAGCAGGCGGTGAACAGAGGAGTGAGGAGCAGGTTCTTTGCATGGAGAGTGTTTAGTGACTGGAATTTGAATGTAGACACATTGAATCTATTTAAGGCATGGTTAGACAAGCACTGTGTGCAGTAGTGCCTCCCACAATGAGTATCTGACTCCATGGAGGTCACATGATAATAATAAGCAATATCTTTTCCCCCCTGGAAATTTGGATTTTTTCATTCCACATAGAGGTAACAGACAAAAATTACTGTTGATGGTGGTGATGGGCAGTAGGTGCCATTGATGGTGGTTGGGTGTAGCAGGAGAATTAAATAGTAGTAGAGACAGTCAGATGTGTGGAATAGAGTGCCCACCTGTAATGAGTCCTTGGACTCCTTGGAGGTGTCACATAATAATAATAATAATAATCTATTTTGAATTATTAGATTTCCCTCAGAGTTTTTCCTTGTTGTCAGGGAGCTAGTATTATATTATTATTATTATTATTATTATTATTATTATTATGAGTGACTCCAAGGAGTCCTTAGACTCATCGAAGAAGGCCCTAAACTTCATGTCCATCACAACTATTCGACATTCACACAGTATCTATCATACTTTGCCTTGAACTCATTCACTGTCATAGCACCCACAACAGACTCAGGCAGCTTATTCCACTCATTCACCACTCTAAAAGTAAAAAACCTAGCTCTAACACCCTTATTAACCACACTCTTACCCAGCTTCCATGGATGTCCCCCTAGTCCTCCCACCACCATCAGTCCTGTTCTCAAAAATATCCTCTGAATTTATCCTATAGAAACCCTTCAGCAATTTGAATGTCTCAATCATATCTTCCCTTTTCTGCCTATCAACCAATTTCTGCAACCCACAAATCTTCAACCTGTTTTCATAAGGTTCATTCCATAGACCTGCTATCATCTTGGTCACTCACCTCTGGATCCTCTCTGGATATAAAGAAACTTTGATTTTTTAGCGACTGGCTAGCATAGTATGTATATGCTCATACAATTTACATGAAATTTTATGATATGGTATATGAAATGCATATGTAAAATCTGAAAAAAAAAATATCCATCATAAACAGATGGATATCTCAGATTTTGATATCAGATTAAATGTAACTTAAATATTCTCCATATAAATGATAAATAATATTGGAGGTAGCATGTATTCTTATCATATACAAAATTTTACATCTGACCTTCTTCCTATATATTTTTCAGTTCTCTGCTACTGGCTTAACTAAGTATAGTCTTATAATGTATGATATTCCATTTGCACGATATAATCATAGTTGTTTGAAGAGCTTGGCACTTTATCTTATGCCTCTTTCAGATCGACAAATTGTAAAAGACAAATCCTTTTTATATTTTCATGATTTCTCAGCTATAAAATTCTGATATGAAAAACCTCCATTTGGCATTTACTCAACTTGTTTTTTTCCCCAAGATTTCTTTTTTCTGCAATTTGGCTCTTCTCAAGTATACTTTTGTAAATCTCATCTGGAACACTCAGTTGGGAAATTAATCTGTAATTCCTGTCACATTCACTTTCATTTCTCTATATTATAGATGCGTACCATGAGAGCTATACTCCAATCATCCAGAATTTTATCTTAGTATGCCTTCTGAATAATGCAGTACAACCACCACCACAAAACTTTTATACTTCCATATTTGAATGTTTCTGAATATTATGCCAATCATTGCACTAGTATAATATTCAGTCATGGCTTTCAAGAGAGTTAGTTAAAGATGTTCAATGTGTGCTGTCTCTTCACCTATTCAGTATGTATATTGATAACAATATGTGTAGCTGAATAAGTTGAACAGAGTTACTGGGATAAGTGTCAGAGGGGTCAGCATCTGAAATACACAGATAGATATAAAGGACTTGAATTTAATCCTAGCTGGACAAAGATTTTGATTTTCAAGACATAGAAGGTCATAAAAAATCAAGTTTACTTTAGGAGAGATAGTTGGGGAGGATGATGGATTTGAATATCTGGGATTCAAATAATGTGAAGAATTGCAGGTCAGAAGAAATAAGAAGATTGGGAATGGCTGGGACAATGTGGTCAGGGATTCATCTAAGGTCTCGAGATAAGGACCTATCACAACTGGAACAAAGCTGGGGATATGCTGGATGTGGCTGTTTTTTCAGCAGCTACCTATGCTTTGGACACATGTGGGAATGGAAGGTAGACTTCTCAAGGCAGTAACAAAGGGTAAGGTTCCCAGAAAGGGGATCTTTAATGGGATGGATGGATGGTATGTCTGATATGACTTGTCTGCAGAGAGTTGGAGCATTGGAAAAAGCCCACAATTGAACCACCTTGTGAGAATTCATTTGGAATCAATAACATTTCTTCATGCCAAATAGCATTTATTCAAATATAAATGTTATTTGTATTTGAATAATACAGATGTAATGAGGAGATCTTCACACACACCATTTAAGGAATATTGATCAGGGCCTCTGGTGTAATATCCAGTCCTTGCTTTCATGTAGTGTACTATCCATTACTGTATACAGCATTGGGCAGATGAGGGTGGTGTTATCCATGAGAATCAACATGGATTTATGAAGGGGTGCTCTTGTTTTAGCAATATGCTAGTCTTTTATAATAAAGTTACAAGAGCGTTAGATGAGGGAAAGGCATATATACTGCCATTTTCTTAGACTTAGTAAAAGCATTTGACAGGGTGCCACATGATAAGCTGATATTTAAGTTGCAGCACATGGGTCTGGATGTCAGATTGGTCAACTGGATTCAGGATTGGCTGTCCGATAGGTATCAGAGAGTTGTGTATGGTGGAGCAGTTTCAAGGAGGCAGAGGGTTACAAGTGGGGGTCCCACAGGGCTCAGTACTGGGACCTATATTGTTTAACCTTTATATCATAATTAAAAAAAAACGCACACATTAACCACAGTGAAAATTATTTAATTGTAAATATTTCATCCTAAGTATCTAAGGACATCACCAGTACAGTAGTTTAAACAATAATAATAATAATCTCCTTTTTTTTTTGGATTTGCACATTCAAAGAAAAGAAGACAATTCCATCGCCACATCTGTCTTTTGCAAGCCTACATTCTCAGTCACTACATTCACAATTCTTCCACTCATCATCCGTCTCAGAAATCTGGCATTATTAAATCACTAGTTTCCAGAGCACACAAATTCTGCTCCTCTGAAGATCTCTAAACTAAGAATTAGAAGTAATCAAAAATATAGCCATCCTAAATGGATATAATCCTCAAACAACTCAAAAAATCATCACTTTTCCACACATCAAACCAGACAAGATGAAGTCCATAGGATTCCCATACCTTACGTCAAAGGCATCTCTGAACGTCTTTCTAAAATTATGAAGAAATACATGCCACTACTCACAAATCTATCAACCAAATTTATAACTTGTTACCTTCTCCTAAGGACAAACTCTCACCTTTGATGTTGCCTGGCATTTATGAGATTCCATGCTCGTGCAAATTGTCTTACTTTGGACAGACAGGTAGGTCTGTTCAGAAATGCATCTCGGAACATCAAGACCACATTCGTCTTTTTAAACTGCAGAAATCTGGCCTCTATCAACACGGAATTGAAAATCCAAGCCATAGGATCCATTGGGAAAAGTCTAAACTTTTACATAGATCTTTATATAAACATGAACGTTTATATAAAGAAAGTTCTGAAGCCCTACTACACAGACCAAATTTAAACTGAAACGACGTTCTTACTATTCCTAAAGTATGGGAAATTGTCATACAAAATTGTGTAAAATAATTATTATTAGTTTTTTTTTTTTTCACTTCTGTAACACATTACACATGTTTTATGAGATTCTATTGTAATCATGTGCCCTAACTGTATATTATTCCTATTATTGTTTAAACTACTGTACTGATGATGTCCTAAGATACTTAGGATGAAATATTTACAATTAAATAATTTTCACTGTGGTTAATACGTGTGTTTCTTTTAATTATGATCTCACCACAGGTTTCGTTATTTTAAAAAAAAAACAAAAAAACTTTATATCAATGACATTGTCAGTGGATTGCAAGGGGATATTCAGTTGTTTGTGGATGATGCGAAGCTGGGAAGGATTATTAGTAATAGTGCAGATGTGATAGCCCTGCAAGAGGATTTGAACAAGCTAGATAGATGGGCAAATGAAAGGGGGTGTCGGTTTAATGCAGCAAAATGTAAGGTCTTGAGGTTTGGGAAACATCGATGGGATGCTTCATACTCTATTGGAGGAGCTATACTGGAGGAAGTAGGGGAGAGAAGAGATCTGGGGGTTGATGATTAATAGAAACCTGAAATTTAGAGTACATATTGCAAAGGTGGTGAAGGTAACACAGAGGATTGCTCCAATAATGAGAAGGACACTGACCTGCAGAGATAAAAGGGTTATCATTCCATTGTATAAGTCTGATCAGATCACACTTAGACTTTTGTTCTCAGATTTGGCCCCCAGGATTTGAAGGGAATAAATTAACTGTGGAAAGGGTACAAAGGCAGATAACAAAGATGGTTTCAGGACTGTACCATGTTAGTTATGAGGATCGGCTGAGGGAATGTGGACTGCAGAGTTTGGGGGATAGAAGAAGGAGAGGTGATATGATTGAGACTTTTAAACTGTTGAGAGGTGGTTACATGATTGACACTGTGGAGTTCTTTCGCTTGGTTGAACAGTGGGAAGGAGTGATGACAAGAAGCCATCCCTGGAAGTTACAAAAGGAAACTGTTTGCAAGAGGGTGAGGAGTGGTTTCTTTGCATGGAGGGTGGTTGAACCATGGAATGCATTGCCTGATGGATTGGTGAGAGCGAGAATGGTCAATGAGTTTAAGGAGTGGTATGATAGACTTTGTGTTTCTCGGGGGGGGGGGGACCTCCCCCCGAGGATGGGCTGACAACTTAGAACTTTGCTGACCAAATTGTACTCTGTATTATTTTAAACCAGAAAGAGATATGATGGTACAACACAGTGAAATGTGGCCACCATGACATTTCAAGGTGCTACTGTTTTCATCAAGGAACCAAGACTAACAACAAAAAGTTAGCTACTGGAACAAACTTGGTGTCAGTAAAATTAAAATAGGCTTCATTAACATAAGATGTATCAATGGAAAATAAGTCAAAAGACGAACTAGAGAAGTATTACATGGACATCATTGCTGTTACTGAGATAAAGACAACTAAAACAGGTGATATTTTGATAAATAATAAATATAGGATGCTATTTATATTCAGGCAGCAGTGATCAGGGAAAAGAAGAAATATCCATAGAATTCAACACTAAATAGACAATTTAAAGTAATGTAGGAAATTGTCAAAATGGAAAATGAAACTTATTTGTACTTATGTCCCATAAGAAGGTTCTACTAAAGTAGTGGAGAAATCTTTTGAGTCATAAGTGAAGGCAGCTGGCATAAAACAAAAAGAAAAGCTAGTGCCTATGAGAGATCTAAACAGCAGAGTAGGAAATTAATATAGGGATGTTTTGGGGAAAATAATGGGAAGTGTCTGCTGGATTTTTATATGGGACACAGACTAGTAATCACAAAAACATTGTTTCATAACTATATTATTTTATATGGGACACAGACTAGTAATCACAAAAACATAAATAATAAATATAGGATGCTATTTATATTCAGGCAGCAGTGATCAGGAATATCCATAGAATATCCATAGAATTCAACACTAAATAGACAATTTAAAGTAATGTATGAAAATGTCAAAATGGAAAATTGGAAAATGAAACTTATTTGTACTTATGTCCCATAAGAAGGTTCTACTAAAGAATGGAGAAATCTTTTGAGTCATGAGTGAAGGCAGCTGGCATAAAACAAAAAGAAAAGCTAGTGCCTACGAGAGATCTAAACAGCAGAGTAGGAAATTAATATAGGGATGTTTTTGGGAAAATAATGGGAAGTGTCTGCTGGATTTTTATATGGAACACAGACTAGTAATCACAAAAACATTGTTTCAGCACAAAGGTGTGCAAAATTTCACATGGGGGAGGGGGAGACATAAGATTAACTGACTACATTATCATTGATAGTAATGTCTTACCACTGTTTCAGGATACAAGTATACAGGGCATTTGAAAAAGGAAGTGTGCATTGTTTAGTTTTATTTAGGATTGAAATGAAAAATATGTAACAAAATTTTATTAAGCATTCAAGCTAAGCTCCTCTTAGAGATGAACTGTAGACTCAACTATATGAATATTATTCAAGAAAAAAATGAAAGCATCTGAAAACAAGAACCAAATTTTGGAGTCCTAGTGTGCAAACTTTTAACAAAAATTAATTTAGCTAGAATTGTTATGAAATTATATGAAAGGAGAGAAAAATCCGAATTTCATTGTGAACAAAATAAGTTAATAGAGGGAGTCTTGGAAAAGAAGAAAGCATGTTGAAAATACCAAGGAAGTAAACCAGCAGATGCCTTGAAAGAATACAGAGAAAAAAAACAAGCAAGTTAAGTTACATTTAAAAGTAGCTAAATGATAGTCATGGGAAGAATATAGAAGATATATATAATGAAAATGGCAAACTGTTATGGAGGTCATTTAAAACAACATTTCAAAATGGAGAAAATATTTGTTTTAAATTGATTAGAAATGATAGAGGCAGTATAATAATTGAAGATATTCTGGATTTCCATATTCAAATTTCCATAGGTATAGTAGTGGTTCATGCTGGAATTTCTGGAATGAAAACTACTTGGAACTGGAATGAAAATAATTTTTATAACTTAATTAAATATTTACACACCAATGTGAAAGTTACTTTAAAGACATGCTCAGTGAAGCATGGGGATGTAATGATCTTAAGGATAATCACATGTTTGAGGGCGACAGTGGTGTTTCTCTTTCTGTGGTGATATTCTGTAATTACTACTGACAGGAGGATAGGGAGGTGTGCCAAAGTTTGTTTAGAGATATATCATGAGTTTTCCAGTTTGCTGAAATTCTGTAGCACCTTAACTGCTTCCAGGAACAGGCTCTGTGATAAATGGGATCTGTTGAGTAGCCAGACTTTCTTCCACCTGCACTGCATCTGAAACAATAAGCATTACTTCATTTGAACCAAAATGATACAACAATAAACCCTTTCTAAACTCTTTAAAAAACCCTCCCTCCCCACCCTCCCCACCAGACATAGATTGTGTGAACAAGCATATTTATGCATATATAATCAAATATATATATATATACACCAAATTTGCAATGTTGAACTTTAATCAGTGCAACATTGCAAAGTGCAAGGTTCTAAAATTTGGTAAGCAATGATGTGAAAGAAATTATATGATTGATTGGAAAATTTTGAAGGAGGTTGAGGAGACAAGATCTGGGAGCAGTGTCGACAAGGACCTAAATTTCGGGGTCACATTGCATGACTTATGAAGTCATCACATTAGATTATGGCAATGATGCAGAAGACCTTAACATGAAGAAATAAAGAGGTTATGGTTCCATTCTCCAAGTCATTAGTCACACCTCTTATGGATTATTGTGCCAGAGAAGATTGATTAAGGTAGTAACAGTTCTTTGGAATGTAGAATATGTAAACAAATTGAGTAAATGCAATTTGCAAAGCCTCATGAATAAGAGGAGGTGAGGGGCTATGGTTGAGATATTTGTAAATTTTAAAGAATTGTTACTGGTTAATGTGGAAGAAATTTTTCCAAGAATTGGGGGGGGGGGTAGAACCAGAGGCTTGTGCTGTAAACTGTATCAGGAGAATGTGAGCAATGAAGTAAGGAGAGTAGTTTGTAAGTGAAATGCATTGCCTGACAGTGCAGTGAATGCAGACATTGAATAAGTTTTAAGTGCCGTTTGATAAGTTTTGTGTGAAGTAGTTTGTTCTTCCCACAATCAATCTTTTGACACAATGAATGTCTGTGTTAATAATAATAATAATAAATCCTGTGAAAGTTTTACATTGGCTACACTACCTGATTCTGAAGGCCTAGTCAGAATAGTAAATTCTAAATGACTAGAGTAGAGCAAACATACTTGAGAAGAATTTTGGAAGAGAAAACTGGGGGGGAGGACATGCTGGATTCAATCCAAATAAGTGACGTCAGGATCAGATTTTCAGTTTAAGAAAAATAGTTGAAAAATCAATGAGAATGAGTAGGATAATATAATTAAGGCATTGGGCATGAGGAAGAAACGAGCAAGAGAATTAGTCATGATTGTGAAGACAAATGATCTAAGTGTACATAAGATGTGAGGACAAATATCAGGAGATTATTGAGAAGAGTGAAAGATAGCAGTGTAGCAGGAAAGGTTATCAGTGTGTTGCCGAGGTATGATGATGAGTTGTGATGGATAGTAAAAATCATGAATGGTATACTAGAGGAGCTGTGTAAGGAGAAAGAAGTGCAGTTTGTGGTTGTATGGCATGTGTTTAGGGGAAGAATGAAATTATACAGGCATGATAAGTTGCATTCAAATGGCTTTGGAGAAAGTATTGCAGGATGGAAGTACAGTATGTGATGCTTGCAAGAGATCAGAAGAAAGAGATGAAGGGAAAAATCAGAAAAGTGGTACTGAAGAGGCAGAAGTGCTTGGCAGTGGAAACAGTAGGTGTGAGAGATGAAGAGAAAATGGGAATGCAAGAGGGAACAGGGAAATGGGAGGAAATCAGGTGGAAGAGTGGATGTTGAAAGTGACAATGAACGTGTGTATGAAGAGGGAATATATTGCACTGTGGGTGGAGAAGTTGAGACCGAGCAGATATTTGTGGTAAGTGGTGATAAATGTGATTGGGCAGGTGGGATTGGAAAATCACAACCAACACATGGCTTGGATAGGAGTGGCTATAGACCTAAAAATGAACTGCTGTGCTTGTTTACAAATACCAGAAGTATCAGAAATAAGGGGGGGGGGGATGAAATGGTTTCAGTGATTGAGTTTATTCGACCCACAATCATTGGAATAAGTGAAACATGGTTGAATGAAGATGATATCGTAACGGGAATAGAAATGGAAGGATGCAGTATTTTTCACAAGGACAGAAAGGACAAGAACAGAGGGGGAGTGCTACTGATGGTAGCAGGGGAATTAAGACAACATAAGGTAGATATGAAAGGGTGAAATTGAAACAATGGTTATGAGGCAGTAGGGTGTGGAGGTGGAGAGGAAGACATATTTAGTTAGATTTGTTATAGCTTGGGAATGAGGAGGGGGCTTGATGAAGAACTGTATAAGGTGATTTTAATTATGGTGGTATAGATTGGAATGAAGAGATAACATATGATAATTAGGAAAGTGAATTTCTCAAGTTCTTGAGAGATAACTATCTCAGGCAGCACATAAAGGATAGCACGCGAGGATTAAGAGTTATAGGCCTGATCATTTCATCAGAGGATGCAATTGTGAGAGGTGTTTCACACTTTCCTCCAGTTGGTGAAAGTGATCATGAAGTATAAGGGATACAGAAATGGGTTGATAACATCAGTATTCTTTATAGTTATAAGCATGGGTTTGTTAAGGGGAGATTATATTTCACTAACTTACTTATGTACTATAACATCTCCCCTTGTGTTGTGACTTTTGTGCAGATATATGCAGACTTTTGCAAGGAAGGGATATATGTGGAATTTTAAGGCTGGTGATTATGACAAGCTTAGTAGACAGCTTGGAGCTATAACATGGAACGAGGAGTTGAGCAGTAAGGAAATAAATGCTGCATGGGAACTGACAAAGAAACATAACAGCATCAGTGTGGGTGAATGTATTCCAGAGGCCAAAACACTGAATAAGGTACTTGTAAAATGGATGAATATGGAGCTTAAGAATGCAATCTGGAAGAAACAGGTACTTTAGAGACAGTACAAGATGAATAATGGTAATATTTAATCACATGAAGAGTATAAAGAACAAGCCAGGAAAGTGATTCACTAAGTAAGGAAAACAAAAGTAGATGTGCAGAAATTGGCAAATCAGATAAATAAAAACACTAGAGAGGTTTTTAATGTGGCAAGTAGAAGGAAGAACGATCATACTAAGATGAAGTTAACAGATGATAGTGGTAGAATGGAACTATTGCAGAAGACATTGTTGAGGTATTAAGTGATCAATTTAGAAGGGTGCTTTATCCTGATCAGGGTGGAATCATGAGGAAATTAAGTATAGATGACATAGGACAGGATGGCTTAATTGTGAGTGAGCAAGGAGGTATTTGAAGAAATGAAATAAATAAACAAGGTGACAGGATTTGATGACATATCACTGCCCATCTTAAGGGGATGTTCCAGAGAATTGGCATAGTATTGGCATGGCTGTTTAACAAAAGTCTTGAAACAGCACAGGTTGCAAGGAAGTGGAAGGAGGGTAAAATTGTTACACTGCATAAAGGAAGACTGTAGATTCAAATTATAGGCCTGTCAGTATATCTGGAGTTGTGGTGAAGGTACTGGAGATGAGAAGTAGGATACAGAAATGGGTTGATAACACCAGTATTCTTTATAGTTATAAGCATGGGTTTGTTAAGGGGAGATTATATTTCACTAACTTACTTATGTACTATAACATCTCCCCTGTCCAAGGTGATAAAATACCTTAGACAGGGAAGATGCATGTACAGTGGTGTACTTAGATTTTGCAAAGGCTTTTGATAGACTCCCAAACGACAAGCTGTTAAATAAATAAATTGAAACAAATGGGATTGGATAAAAAACTTCTGAGTTTTTTATCAGTGATTGGATCAGTGACTGACTGTTGGATAGGTATCAGAAAGTTGTATATGGGAGGTATCCCAAAAGAGAAAGGTGACTAGTGGTGTGCTACAGGGGTCAGTTTTGGGGCCATTGTTGTTCAATTTGTATATTAATATTGGGATGGGTTTAACTAGTTATAACTTATAACTATAGAGAAGCTGATGATGCAAAACTGGGGAGAGCAATGTAGAGTCAAGCAGATGTTATGGCCTTACAAGAAAACTTGAATAGATTTCATGAATAAGCAGGTAAGTGGAACTGTCAGTTCAGTGTTGCAAAGTGTCAGGTTTTGAGATTTGGTAATTAACAATGAATGGAAAATATACACTTGGTAATTAACAATGAATGGAAAATATACACTTGGTGGGGAAATTTTTAAAAAGGTAGAGGAAATGAGAGATCTGGGAGTGGTGGTGAACAAGGACCTGAAATTCAGGGGCCACATTGCACAAGTTGTGAAGACATCACATTGGATATTGGCAATGATACAGAGGACTGTGACATGCAGAAATACAGGTTATATGGATTATTGTGGATAATGAATATGGGTTATCTGCAATATGGATTATTATGCACAGATTTGGTCACCAGATTTTCATGGTGATGCAGATATATTGGAAAGGGTCCAGAGAATATTCGCAAAGGTGGTCAGTTGTCTTTGGAATGTGGAGTATGAGGACAGATTGAGAGAATGTAAATTCCAGAGCCTCATAATAGGAGGAAGGGGGGGGTGATCGTGACATATAAGCTAGTATGGGATTGTTATCTGGTTGACATGGAAGAGATTTTTCATAGATTGCGAGAGGGGGATAGAACAAGAGACCATTGCTGGAAACTGTATAAAGAGGGTGTGAGCAGAGGAGTGAGGAGTAGGTTCTCTGCATGGAGAGTGGTATGCATTGCCTGAGTGTATTGTGGGTGTAAACACCTTGAATCAGTTTAAAGCACGATTGGAAGACCATTGTGTGCAGCAATGCTACCTCCCACAATGAGTTCTCTGACTCCATGGAGGTCAGATGTTAATAATTATGTACCCAAAGGCCACACAGAACTAAGTGAAACTCAGTACACAAAAGTTTTTTTTTCCTAACTAGGTTTAGTGACTTCTATAGGCAGTAACAGAAGGCCTCAGTTGCAATACAGTATCTCTAAGAAGTTATGTTTTCCGTATTTTGGTAAGTTTTACACATCCATTCAGAGTGGATATGTAAATGAGTATACTGATTTTTAAGGGAATCTGTAGATTCTAATAAAAAGTCTTTCACCTGTAAATTGGCTGTAGTGGTGAGTGGTGGTTTTTCACATTCTCAGATACCAGTCTACTTATATTCCATTAGATTACAATCCTGCTAAATCTTAGATTAAAATATAAAAACGTTGATTGAGATAAAAGAAAGAAAAAAAAAAAGAAAGAAATCTTCTTGGCTTCCTGAAATTATTAAAAAGCTTAAGTCCTTTAGGAGTACCCCTTTTTTTATAATCAGTGGCTTTTTACTCAAATTTTAGGGCATTACTGATGTTTTAAATGACAGATATATGAAGAATATATAGGAAGAAAAAATATATATAGGAAGACGGACATACCTTTGTGGGATGTTGCTCACTGTCTTCATTTTTCAGCGGCATCCCAGCATATGCAATATACTTTCATTGTTGAAGGAAGTAAGACTGAACAGAAGGGGGGGGGGGGTTGAGAGATGTGGGAGAATTATTGGTGAGGCAAGAGGTATGTGAACTTTTTGAAAAATCTGGGTTTTTTTTATATTTTTTAATTTATTAAAGATGGGCAGAGAATACTTTGGGAAGGGGGGGGGGGTGAACATTGCAATTTTTGGGGAAGGAGAAGGAAATTATGGGATAAAATCAGGAGTGGGACTTATCCGTCCATATAAAACATTGGTAATGCCTTAAAATTTGAGTAAAAAGCCAATGATATTAAATCCTTTAGTTCTCACTCCTCCCTCTCCCCAATATGCAAGTTACCAAAAATTTACAAGCCTAATTATCCTGTTATAGAATGTCTAAACAATTAGCTAGATGTCTTATTCCCCTCCCTTCCCCACACAGGCCACAAAACTCTACCTAGTTTAAAACTTCTTTCAAAAATTTAATTGTAGATAATAGTGGTCAGCTTTGACATCACCTCGCTATTTACCAAGATTTCCTTGAATCACGTTGTAATATCTTGAAAAAATATTTCTCCTGCTAATATCACAGATCTCTTTTCCTTTGCCATTCATTCAGGCCATTTTGAAAGAATCAAATTTACATATAGAGGAGACCACTATGAATTTCCCCCTTCTCACCTCCATTTGCATATTTTTCTTAGAAACTTTTGAAAAGCACATTCTTCACTCAATGTCTCTTAAGCCTTCTGTCTGGTTAAAATATGTAGATAATATATTCCTCATTTGTTCTCATGGACCAGACTCATTAGTCTCTTCTCCCTCACCTCAAATAGCCAACACCCAAAAATCTGCACTCCTATGAAAAAGTAAACTATCAATAGTCTAGCACAGCGTCGGCAACCTTTTTGGAGTGAAGAGCCATTTTTAAAATTATATCTGTCAAAAAAAAAATTAGGGAGTCGCATGCAGTGATGAGCAACCAATGGTCCATGGACTGCATGCAGCCCTCTCAAGTTTTTTGCGGTCCATGGTGTTCGTTTTGTACGGCAGAATTAAATTAAAGTATATTTTAATTAAAAACATATTTATGAATGTTGATTTTTACATGCGGATTTATTTGTGCAGGTTAAAAAATTAAAATATACCTAAATAATGGAAAATTAATATAAATTAATACTTTCTTATCAAAGAAAAAGAAAATATTCTTTATGCGGATCGAACCGAGTATTTGATTTACTATTTAATTGCTCATCACTGCTTTAAATTTAGAAACTACATTGAAAAATATTATAATTAAATTATTTATTCAGTTTTTTTTTTTTTACAGTAAAATGTTATCATACATACTTGTAAAACACGGGTGGCATGTGACACGAAATTATATGATACTAGGGGGCTCTGATACCTATGTCCCCCCCCCCGTGTTCCGGACTGGTAGGCCGGTTCTCCTTGAATTCTGATGACTCAAATTTTGAAGACTCGACACTCAGGGTAGCCCTGAGTTTCAAAACATTTCAAATAACTTGACAAAAATGTTACAAAAAACATTACAGCCTACATCTGTTTCAAGCCGACGTCACATCCGTTTCCAATTTCAGCTTATCATTTTATAGTATAGAGTAGATTTTTAAATATAAAATAATAAAACAAAGATTTCCTCCTCCTTACAAAAACATATTTATAAAATCCAATAACATACCTATTTCTTTAATTTTTTTAATTTAAAATATCTTCTTTGTGCGACTTTTGCTGTTGAACTTCTTGGGATAGTTTCTCTATTACTCCAAAGAGGAGTAATAGATGGGAGTGTAACTAAATCGTACTTGCCGGGTGCGAAATTTAAGGATGTAAGTGAGAGCATTAGAGTGCAAAAACAGAGGGTGAAAGAAATAACAATTGTAGCTGGTACGAATGAATTGAAAGGTGATAAATTTTTTATGAGAGAGGACTTGAAAGTATTGTTAAAGGTAGCGAAAGAAAAGAGTGACAGAGTTAGAATGGTGAGTCTGTTACCGCGGTATGACAGAGAGGAGTTTAGAAGGAGGGCCATAATCGCAAATGATATTATGCGCAGGTTATGCGGACGGTGTGGTGTGGAATTTGTGGACGTGTGGAATGAGTTTGATGGGCGAAAGGACTTATACAAGATGGATGGACTACATTTGAATGGACTTGGTGTGGGGGGGGGGGGTGGGGGGGGGGGGGGGTGGGGGGGGGGGGGGGTGGGGGGGGGGGGGGGTGGGGGGGGGGGGGGGTGGGGGGGGGGGGGGGTGGGGGGGGGGGGGGGTGGGGGGGGGGGGGGGTGGGGGGGGGGGGGGGTGGGGGGGGGGGGGGGTGGGGGGGGGGGGGGGTGGGGGGGGGGGGGGGTGGGGGGGGGGGGGGGTGGGGGGGGGGGGGGGTGGGGGGGGGGGGGGGTGGGGGGGGGGGGGGGTGGGGGGGGGGGGGGGTGGGGGGGGGGGGGGGTGGGGGGGGGGGGGGGTGGGGGGGGGGGGGGGTGGGGGGGGGGGGGGGTGGGGGGGGGGGGGGGTGGGGGGGGGGGGGGGTGGGGGGGGGGGGGGGTGGGGGGGGGGGGGGGTGGGGGGGGGGGGGGGTGGGGGGGGGGGGGGGTGGGGGGGGGGGGGGGTGGGGGGGGGGGGGGGTGGGGGGGGGGGGGGGTGGGGGGGGGGGGGGGTGGGGGGGTCTATTCCCATTATGATATCATCTTCATTCAACCATATTTCAGTTTTATTCCAATGATTTTAGGGCAAATCAACTCAATCACTGAAACCATTTCATTCCCCTTATTTCTGATACTTTTGCTTTTGTAAACAAACACAGCAGGATATTTGTGGGAGACATCTGAAAAAATAGCCAGAATTTTTAAAAACTCAACATCTGTAATGCGTTTTAATCTCACTTGAAACTAGCAATCCTTGTCTGTTCCTCAGTTTCTGGTGTGTGTGTGTGTGTGGAATGTAATTTCTTGTTCCTGTAAGTTGGCCTACTGCGGACAGACTGGAAAATCAGTAACCATCCATCTGGAATAGCATAAAATACATATGTAAGCATGATTATTGTCAGTCAGGTTTAACACACCATACTTTAGATAACACACACAGAATCAAATTGGAAAAAACCACTATGCTTTATCACATCAAGTTTAGAAGTAGGAAACTTCTAAACTTGAATCTGCAACTCATTTTAAAAACCACCCGAATCTAAATAAGTATGGACGAGTTAAAGATATGGGAAATATAAATTATCAGAGATCCCCCTATTACAATTGAGTTTTCCAGCTTGTGCCCATAGAGGTCACCATGCCTAGTTAGGACATGAGATTTTTATTTCTGATTTTCCACTTAGATTTGTTTTGCCTTTATATGTATGTTACAGTTGATATTATACTTCCTGAAGATGTTTCTGTGATTGAGATGAAGTATTCAAAGAATTAAACATTGGTTTTAATCCTGCTCCATTGCTGTTTACTCCCTTAAGCCTCTGACATGAGTTCCATCCAACAGTTAAGCCTAAATATTCAGTGCCATAAATAGTAAAAAATATTTGGTCATAAATAAATAATCATAAACATTCAGTGCTTTTTATATATTTATTTTTTAAGGTACTACGTCATCCTGACATGATGGAAGGTATTCTCTTCTGGGCTCATCATGAAAAAATTGTGTGTGTAGACCAATCATTTGCTTTTATTGGAGGACTGGATGTGTGTTATGGTCGTTGGGATAACTGCACACATAAGTAAGCTGTTTTTTTTCTTATTTAAGCAAAATGTTTTTCAGGCAATTCTAATAACCAAGTTCTTTTTTATATTATTATTATTCAGGCCTCCAAGGAGTCAAAAGACTCATCGAGGGAGGTCCTTTCTAAGACAAAGTCTGTCAAGACTCATCGAGGGGAAGTCCCCCTCTGAGAAACACAAAGTTTATCATACCACTCCTTAAACCCACTGACCGTTCTCACTCCCACCACTCCATCAGGCAATGCATTCCACGGCTCAACCACCCTCCACACAAAGAAACCACTCCTTACCCTCTTGCTCACAGTTTCCTTTCGTAACTTCCAGGGATGGCCTCTTGTCATCACTCCTTCCCGCTGATCAACCAAGCGAAAGAACTCCCCAGTGTCAACCCTGTAACCACCTCTCAACAGTTTAAAAGTCTCAATCATATCACCTCTCCTTCTTCTATCCACCAAACTCTGCAGTCCACATTCTCTCAGCCGATCCTCATAACTATCCTTGTACAGTCCTGAAACCATCTTTGTCATCCGTCTTTGTATCCTTTCCACGGTTAATTTATCCCCTTCAAATCCTGGGGACCAAATCTGAGAACAATAGTCCAAGTGTGGTCTGATCAGAGACTTATACAACGGAATGATAACCCTCTTATCTCTGCAGGTCAGTGTCCTTCTCATAATAGCAGCAATCCTCTGTGTTACCTTCACCACCTTTGCAATATGTTCCCTAAACTTCAGGTTTCTATCAATCATCAACCCCAGATCTCTTGTCTCCCCTACTTCCTCCAGTATAACTCCTCCCATAGAGTATGCAGCATCCCATCGATGTTTCCCAAACCTCAAGACCTTGCATTTTGCTGCATTAAACTGACACCCCCATTCATTTGCCCATCTATCTAGCTTATTTAAATCCTCTTGCAGGGCTACCACATCTGCACTATTACTAATAATCCTTCCAAGCTTCGCATCATCCGCAAACAACTGAATATCCCCCTGCAATCCACTGGCTATGTCATTGATATAAAGGTTAAACAATATAGGTCCTAGTACTGAGATCTGTGGGACCCCACTTGTAACCCTCTGCCTCCTGGAAACTGCTCCACCATACACAACTCTCTGATACCTATCAGACAGCCAATCCTGAATCCAGTTGACCAATCTGACATCCAGACCCATGTGCTACAACTTAAATATCAGCTTATCATGTGGCACCCTGTCAAATGCCTTCGCCAAGTCTAAGAAAATTGCAGTATATGCCTTTCCCTCATCTAATGCTCTTGTAACTTTATTATAAAAGGCTAGCATATTGCTAAAACAAGAGCGTCCTTTCACAAATCCATGTTGATTCTCACAGATAACATTACCCTCATCTGCCCAATGCTGTACACGGTCCCTCACTACTTTCTCCAAGATCTTAACAACTACTGATGACACGCAGACTGGCCTATAATTAGACACTTCCAGTCTGTTACCACCCTTATGCAATGGCACTATCTTACCTTCCTTCCATTCCCTGGGCACCTTTGCCAAAGCCAGACTTTCATTGAAAAGCCACGTTAAAGGTATTGTCAATTCCCTAGCACATTCTCTCAAAACTCGTGGCGAAATACCATCCAGTCCCACAGCTTTACTGACATCCAGAGTACTCAGTATCTGAAACACACTCTCCTCCTGTACCTCCAGACCTCGTACCAGTCCTATCCCTCTAGCATTAAAACTGACTCCTCTAGGATGAAATACTCCAATAAAGTGTTCATTGAACAATTCCACTATGTCCTCTGCATCAGTCACTCTATTCCCATTTTTATCCCACAATATCATTCTTCCACAGTCATTTCTCCTCCTACTGGCCACATAGCTAAAAAATTCCCTAGGATTTTCTTTGGATCTTAGGGCCAATCTCCTCTCATATTCCAGTTTCGCTTTCCTTACCACACGAGTCACTCTTCTGGCCTGTGTCTTATATTCCTCATGCATCTCTTCACCTGTCTCCTTATATCTCTTCCATAGCCTCTTTTTCGCATGCAATTCCTGTTTAATATTGTTTGTCATCCACTTTACTCCAAATTGCGCCCTCTTCTTCACTCGTGGTATACAACTTACCATTGCTGATAACAAATATTCTTTCACAATTTCCCACGCACTGGTGATATCCCGGCCTTCCAATTCCTCCCTCCATGAAACTTCCCGAAGTTGACGTCTAAGACTATTATAATCACCTGCCTTATAATTCCACATAAGTTCCTGTCTCTTTGATACTCCTGCATGTCTATTCATTTTCCAAGTCAACACCATATGGTCACTCTCTCCAACTGGTGGGAGAGACGTCAACTCAGTTATTATCAACTCTTCTGATGCTATAACCATATCCAAAACTTTTGAACCTCTTGTTCCCTCTGTTACATGTTGCCTAAGACATTTGTCCCTCAAGAATTCTAGAAATTCCATTCCCCTATTGTTACATGCATCTTCCTCTCTCCAATTTATACTACTGAAGTTAAAATCTCCCATAACAATCATTCTTCTTGCACTTGCCAAACTTAGCTGTCTAAACATCTCCTGGTCCCCATCCTCTGTGCTCCTGGGTCTGTAGCAACACCCCACTAAATATCCTGTCTTGCCTACCTCTACCTCACACCATACGCTCTCAAAATCATTTGTCTCACTACCTTCCAAATTCTCCACTCTTAGAGGACATAGGTCATCACTTATCATAAGCAGCACCCCACCACCACGCTTTCCCCTCCTATCCTGGCGAAAAATGCTATACCCAGTGACTGCTATTCCTGTTTTTATATCCTCTTCTGTCAACCACGTCTCAGTGATCGCAATAATTTTTGGCCAGGCTGATGCTATCTGCGCCACCAATTCCTCTCCCTTATTCCGGATACTCCTGGCATTAGTATACAGCATATAAATGCCATTGTTTCTATACCCAGCATTATCCCTTCTAGACTCCACTGGGCTCAGTCTTACCTGACATTGTCTCCCTTCTCCCAAGTATCCATTCCCACAAGAGGCCACCCCTGCTATCATCCTCCCTGGGACACACTGACTCGTTCAGAACAGCAATCTCTCCAGATGCCTACGTCCTTCCTCATTCAAACGCAAACGGTCTCTCGCAAACAACTCCTCTCTTTCCTCAAACGCACTCCAAGCATCCACATATACCAGTCCTCTCTTGTCACACATTCTCGCTATTATGCCATTCAATATCACCGCTCTTCTGCTCAGCTCATCATTATCATACCTAGGCAACACGCACACTATTTTTCCTCTCTCTGTCTTCTTCCGTACAGTCTCAAGCAAAAATCTCATATCTCTCGCTGCCCGACTTACATTACCACTCAAGTCATTCGTTCCTACCATCACAATCATCTCTTCCACCCTTTCACTTCTCTTAATTGCCATAGCCACCCTTTCTATTGTTCCTCCTGGCAAACACTCCTCACGCATCCTATCCTGAACACCACGGATCATTGAGTCACCATACATTATACCTCTTACCATTCCATCGCTCCTATTGTTTCCATTCTCTCCTCTTCTTTCATTCCCATACCTCTCTCTTCTACTGTTTCCATTCTCTCCTCTTCTAGCACTCCCATACATCTCTCTCATTCCCTCTCTCCTACTGTTTCCATTTTCTCCACTTCTAGCACTTCCATATCCCGCTCTCATTCTGTCTCTCCTATTACTGTTTCCATCCGCTCGTCTTCTAGCATTCCCATACCTCTCTCTCATTCCATCTCTCCTACCGTTTCCATTCTCTCCTCTTCTAGCACTTCCATATCTCTCTCTCATTCCGTCTCTCCTACTGTTTTCATCCTCTCGTCTGCTAGCATTCCCATACCTCTCTCTCATTCCTTCTCTTCTACTGTTTCCAATCTCTCCTCTTCTAGCACCCCCATACCTCTCACTCATACTCCTTAAATTCTCTCTCTCTCCTACTCTGATTCGCCTTGCATTCATCTCTTCCATTCTCCTAATCTTATCTTTCATACTTCTGCTCTCATTCACTAGACATTCCACCTCCTCTTTCAACTCATCTATCTCCCGCTGCAGGTCAGTCACTCTTAATCTAAATTCACTCTCCCAAACAAAACCATCTCCTAAACTTCCACAGTCACTCACACCTTCCACACTATCAACCATTATTTTCTCATTCTCTCCTATCATACTACTCGTCTTCCTACATTCATTCTCCGTTCCTGGAGCAACAAAGTCGGATATCGATATATCTAATGTAGTTATTTCCTCCAACTGCCTGCATTTTGCGCACATACGCTCTCCACTCTCTTTAACAAACCACATATGTAATTCCTTAGAAGCATACATGCCGCAAGTACTGCATGCCACAAAGTCCCTTATGATATTGCTAATAATCGAGTTCTTAAATGGCGGAGGACTTGGCGTTACGTCACTTGCGACTGCTGCTGAATCCACCATCATTCCTTACTGCCGAGTAGCGTAATCCTTAATAATTATTCAATTAATAAATAAGAGGGGAAAAAAGTACAAACATCAGAACATTTAAGTACTAATATAATTAAATAAAATGAAATATAACTAAATACAAAGTAACTTAGCTTCGTTTTGTCTTCCACCGTTACGCGTTCGATTCTGACGGTACCAACATATATTATATCGCGACAGCAACTAACTTCCGAAAAACAACCACTGAAGTACACTCGTATTCAGAGAAACAATTCAGCACTCAAAAACGTATAAAAACTATATTGGTAGAAACTATATTGGTAAAAACTATATAAAAATTATATTAAAAGTTTATATTCAAACACTTATATTAAAACATTTATATAAAAGTAGGTATTTTTTAATTCATCATTGTCATCAAATTCCTGATGTACAGGATATTATGATAGCATAACATGAAAAGTTTACATTGTTACTAACTTCTCATCAACCATTTTCCTTCAAATGAATCTGCTATCTCTCAAGACTCCTATATTATTCTTCTTATATTTCAGTCAACAAAGGCACCTTCTTACTATATCAATCCACCTATACTTTGAGTTTCTTCTGTATCTTTTTCCTACCATCCTGGCAAAAAAGCACTTGTTTTGTTAACTTTCCTCCTCAATTCTCTGTAGGTGACCATAACACCTGAGATTACCTCTACTAATGCATTCCTGAATGCTAACAATGCCAAGTTCTTTCCTAATATCCTTATTTTTACTACCATACTCCCATTAATACCATCAGGATTCTCATATATGTGTTCTCCAGTCTTTGATCAAATGTTTTATATCTAACTCAGCTCTTGGATCCATAATTTAAAATTGGTTTGAGCACAGTCTTATATACAGCTAATTAGTGTTTAGACTAATTTCTCTCTTACTCAATACAAATTTATTTTGTTGATTTTCTACCATACCAGCTTGCTAATTCTGCTATCTATTTCCATATTTAATTTACCATCTTAACTAAAAAAGTGTGCTTAAATAGCTGAAACGTGTTACACTTTCTATAGGGATTCCGTTCAGAATACAATTGATGTTTTCAATATTTCTGTTTTTTTTTTTCCATTGTCTTTGCCTTTTTATTGATGATTTTCATAACACATTTATTACAGCAGTTATACAATTTAATTAGGGAATCCTGCAGAGTTGTACTTGACTTATTTAGAAGTATAACATCATCTGCATAAAGTAAAGAGCTGAGATTGTCTTGTCTTAAGCTTTTCATGAACCATTCAGGTTCTTTAGCTGTGGACTTCACAACTGCAACTTTCTTGAGGATAAGGTGGTTGGCACAGTGCCAACCACCTTATCCTCAGGAAGGTTGTGTATGTTCACGGGACCAGTTTGCCTCTTTTGAGGAATGAAAAACCTGAGTTACTGGGAGAACAAAATCCTCCACCTCTGTACGAGACAGGTTTACTCACCTTTAGTTGAAAGAGATCAAATAAAGGTTCCTCACTTCATTGATGGGAATCGAACCCAGGTCTTTCTGACAAAAGGGCTTCGTCCATACCGACTGAATTACAGAGGCTCCAAAGAGCTGAGATTAACATTTCCAATTTGTATCATTTGAATGAATAACAGCAGTTATAATATGTGCCCTTGTCTCATACCTGATTTTACAGAGACTACAGGAAGTTGTGGCAGTTGAAGGATAATAGTGTTGTTGGAAAAGTTTTTAGCATGTTGCCCATATATGACAATAAAGAATTGAGAAGGAGAGAAGAGATAAGATGGTTGAATTGTGTGAGGCAAAGAGGGTTCAAATATATCTTTATAAATAGCATTATAGTTCTCTGTGCATATGTTTTAGTCATTGTCAATAGTTATTTTGCCCTCAGATGGCAAAGGATTCTGGAATGAAAAACATTAGTGTAATCTGCATCCTTGAACATCTTATTACACTGGTGACCAAAATCTAAGGACAAACACTATTTCTGAATATTACAACCCAAAATTCAGACAAATGAGTTTGTAGCAATTTGTATTACTGATAATTTCAAGTAGAAATCAGGTACAAATTAAAATTTTCGAATCACATGCAGAAGAATCACGTGGTAGCACTCAATAGGATAAAAGGCAAAAGGCTGCACTAAGCAAATTGTGTTTAAAGGAAACTTTCTTCACGAAGGAATAAAGTTGCAAACTTGGATGGTCTTGTAATGTCTCAAGGACATCATCTGGTCGATTTCACTCTGGGAAGAGTTATCGGAAAGCATGAAGAAGGCTGCTGAATTACAGATATTGCCAGAGAGTTCGGAATATCACATAGCATTATATTCAGGCTCTGGGCAGCATTTCAAACCAGTGGAATGTGTTCCAGACATTTGCTAAGAAGTCACCCTCACTCTACCACAGAGTATGAAAACAGATTTTTGGTTATAACCCCAAAATGTAATTGATGCATCACAGGGTCAACTTGCAAGTTAGCTCCATTCAAGCACAAGTACACAGATATTTCAACAAACTTCAGCAAGACGTTTGTGATAGGCCTATATGCCCAAAGGCCTGTAGTCTCTGTTCCTTTATTCACAGCACATAGTAGAGCACATTTTCAGCAGTGTCGTATCAATAAAAATTGGACAAAACACCAATGGACTAATATACTCTTTACAGATGAGAGTCATTTTAGTCTTTCCTCCAATTCTAGATGACACTTGATCTGGCATGAAAACTGTACTGCTTACCGTTACAGGAATGTTCTCGAAAGGGATACAGCAGTGCTTGGGTCATGGTGTGTGAAGTGATTATGTTTAATGGATGCACTGAGCTACAGAAAAAAAGGACTATGACTGCTGAATGATATTGCAACACAGTACCTAATTTATTATTTATTAGTATTATTAGTATGCTGGCAATAAATTTATTTCCATATTTAGTCATGAAATTTTTTCATATACAGGTAAAAATATAGTTTGTCTTTAGCTACAGTTTTACCTATATGAAAAATTAAGTACTGTGTTGCAGTATCATTCAGCAGTCATAGTCCCTTTTTTTTGTAGCTCAGTGTACCCATTAAGCATAATCACTTCCCACACACGATCCCAGCACTGCCGTATCTATCCCTTTCAAGAACATTTCTGTGATGGTAAGCAGTACAGTTTTCATGCCAGATCAAGTGCCATCTAGAATTGGAGGAAAGACTAAAATGACTCTCATCTGTAAGGAGTACATTAGTCCATTGGTGTTTTGTCTCATTTTTATTGATACAACACTGCTGAAAATGTGCTCTACAATGTGCTGCTGATGTGATGATCCAACAAATACTGCTGATGTGATGATCCAACAAATAGTGTATTTGTAGGATCATTTTAATGAATCAGAAAAATTATCTTTTGGTTGTTTGCTTAAGTTATTGATAATGCTATTGGTTCACTTATGCCTTTTAGTGTCAATAATGTACTTTAATTACCAATCCTTTGTACAACCTTTGGGGATGGTCACTTGTCTTGGTCCTTTTTTCTATCTTTTATACTTGGGAAATTTCTCCAGCATCCATCTGGTAAAACTTATGTGTCTGAATCTTATCAACTCTTCTCATAGCAAAATGCTGTCCAGGTGGCCAAGTAGTTAATGTACCTTCTCTCTCTCTCTCTCTCTCTTCAATGATCGAAGTGCTGGGTTGAGTTCTGCCAAATAACTACTCAGTATGAGACCACCTCCTGACTTATTAGAGGCCTGAAGTGGCTTGTTAAAAGTTTTATGTTTGGGCCTTAGAGCAAGGATTCCAAATTATGCAAAAAAAAAAAAAAAATTCAATCTAAAAGCAATCCTTAGCACACTAGTACATACAGTACTAATGTATTATAGATTTTAAAACCATACGTGGTCAAGAGTCACATTTAAAAAAAAAAACAGCAACTATAGATTATATGTATTCAGCCTATCATCATAGATGATGTACTCTATTCCTTATATCAGTTTTGTTACCTGCATTTGTACCCTCTCTCTCTCTCTCTGTCTGTCTCTGTCTAAAGTTTGTTCATTGCATTCAAATCATGCCAACCCAATATGAGTAGGTATCTCAGATGTGGTGGGACTGTTCATCATTGTTGTGCACTTCCTCCAGTACAGTATGCTACATCTCATCTCTGAATTTAGCTTACACCATTTTTGAGAAGCCTTTTGTGTACTATATTGAAGTTTAAAGTTAACATTTTTCAGTTCAGTAAAATTATTAAAATATTTTTTCTGTATTATAGGTTAACAGATCTAGGTGGAAAAAGGTTTGGAAATATCATTGATGAAATGAAGAAACATGATCATTTTCAATCTAAGGAATCAAGTAATAAACATCAAGTTGGAGATAAGGAAAGAAAAGCTGATATTCAGAAAGTAAATCTACATTTTCTTTAAAGATCATTATTAGTATTATGACCAGTCCCCCTTGAAGTCATTAGACTTATTCTTGAAATTCTTTCCATTATCCACTCACCACAATACATATATTACTTTAAACTATTTGTTACCAGTGCTTTCACTGTGCACTTTAGCACCTCATTCCATGCACCCGTCACATCTCATTCATCAAATCTGCCAACTTATGCAAGTGTCATTAAGATTGCTTCTCTCTCTTTCTCTCATCTCCCCTCCCCCCAAATTTGAGCTCTAAATCCACCACAATCATAGATTCTGCACCTCCTCAATTTTCACCACTAAGCAGACAGCACTCTTTCTTTTGCCCAGAATGCAAAACTTTATATTTAACAGCATCAAATTAAAATCCCTGTTTTACAGTCCATGAACCACTCATATCTTTCTGAAGTGCTCTAAAGCGGACTTCTCTTTTGTTTTCTTTTATTTATCTCTTCTGTCCTAGAACTGGTTGTCTCTCATGAATAGAGATTCTCTATCCTCTCTTATCTTATGCAGAATCTATATAATCTTACTAGTTTTAAGAAGTTTATATTTTTTCTTAATGTCTGCAGTCAGATTACTCATGAACATCTGGGTCACCAATCCAGCACCTGTTCAATACCTTATATAAAGACATTGTGTGTGTGTGTGTGTGTGTGTGTGTGTGTGTGTGTGTGTGTGTGTGTGTGTGTGTGTGTGTGTGTGCGCGCGCGCGCGCGCATGTCTTGGATGCTCACCACAAGACTGAAACAGTCTTGTTATTGTTATGCATATAATCTATCAAGTTCTTATTTAATGTGTTCATATGTTGTGAATTCTGTACAATCTGCTTTATTAATTTTCTGGACATATTTCATTTCAAAGGCTAGCAGTGATTTGTGGCAGCTTTTCTAATTGTCCATGTCTCAGCACCATAAAAAAGTAGTGAGATTGATGAATGAGTCATAGAGCCTTACTTTCAAATGGTTTGATAATTTATTAATTTTCCATATTTTTTGTAATTTAGTTATCATTCTTCATTCTACTGGAATTTTTCTAATGGTTGCAATATTTAAATTATATGTTATCATTGAACCCAAATAGTTAAAACTATTTATTTCTTCTGCTATTTGATTCTTTGCTAATATCCTTGTAGTTTTCATTACTGACATAAGAGAAAATACAAAAAATAAGAAAAGCCTCATTGGCCATGTTATTGTTGATAGTGATATCTTTATGTTGGTTCATGATACAAGAATAGTATACAGAGGATTTAAAATTGGAAGTAGGTATCACTTAGTTTTAAGTAGGAATAGAACAGTGTGTAAGGAAGTTTAAATAATAATTAAAGTTGAGCATCTGTTACAGGTGAAATGTAGACTATACAACATGCAGACTGTAGACAAGTATACAAATATTCTTCAAGAAAAAATTAAACAGTTCAAAAACAAGAACCAAACGTTGGGGTCTCAGTGGCAAACTCTGAAGAAAACATTGATTGATTAATCTAGGGAAGAATGTGGTTTAGTTGTCTACAAGGATAGAAAATTAAGAACACCATGCTAGACACAAGAATTTAAGGAAGAAGTCCTAGAAAAGAAGAAAGCATACTGAAAGTTCTGAGCAATTAAGTTGACTGATGCCCTAAAAGAATTATTATTATTATTAACATCTGATCTCGATGAGTCTCTGATTCCATGATCAGAGGTACACATTATCCCACACAATCCTCATCTAACTGTGTTTTAAATGGATTCAGTGTGTCTACATTTACAACACACTCAGGCAATGCATTCCACTCATCAACCACTCTCCATGCAAAGAACCTACTCCTCACCCTCCTTATACAGTTTTCAGTGATGGCCTCTTGACTATACCCCCCTCTCTCTCCCATTCTATGAAAAATTTCTTCCATGTCAACCTGATAACAATAATAACCCCTGATTAGCTTATATGTCTCAATCATATCCCCTGCCTCTTCCATCTATTCATGAGGCTTTGCAAATTACATTCTCTCAATCTATTCTTGCATTCCACATTCCAAAGACCATTGACCAACTTTCCAATCTTCTCTGAACATTTTCAAATGTATCCTTATCACTATGAAATCCTGGAGACAAAATCTGTGCACAATAATCCATATGAATTCTCGTGGAAAGGCTTATACATTGGTTGCACATGATTACTAAATAACTTAAGGAATTCACAGCGTATACAGGAATATAAATTAAAATAAACTTTAATATATACTTCCTATATTTAAATACTTAAACAACCAACATCCCAGAATCAAGTTCACCCTGGAAAAAGAGGAAAACAAAAGCCCCCCCCCCCCACATTCACAAAAAAGATTACTCTAAATCCATCACTATTTCCTACATCCGGGGCACCTCAGAGAAAATTACCAAAATCCTGAATAAACATGACCTGACCTCTTGTTACAGACCATATAGAAAATTGGCATCCCTTTTCCGCTCCAATAAAGACCAACCACTTCCCCTAGACCAGTGGTGTTCAACCCGTCGATCGCAAAGCGATTTTTGGTCAGTCTCTTGTTTATTCCTCCTTACTTACAAATTTAATTAAAACTGAAAACATAATATTTTATTTATCATTATTTTGTATTATTTTTTAATTCTCTTTAAGTGTATTGCTATTGTTTATTTATTTTTCGTTAAAATTGTCGAATCAGTCATTTTCTTATAAGTCCAGGTAAATGAATTAATTTGGATCAGTGAAAGTCAAACAGCGAGCCGAGTGAATACGATTATAAGCAAAGTACATCGTATGCGTTTCATTTATAATCGTGTTTACTCGTAACTACATCACACACTTCCCACTACCCACTGTTAGAATTTCAGTTGAGTTTCAGTTGCTCGAAATTTATCATTGGATTTACCATTATTTTGTTCACTAATTGATAAGTTATAAACATTTTTTATTTTAATAAAATATTTAAAAGTTATTTTTTTTTAATTTGTGGATGATAATGAGTGTATCAAAGGCATATAATTTTCACAAGGAATGGGAAATGGATTATTTCTTTACAATGGTAAATGGAAAGTGTTGTTGTTTGATTTGTAATTCATCTGTAGCAATTCCAAAAAAAAAGGTAATATTGAGAGACAGTTTCGATCGCTACATGCAAAATATGATGAAGATTTTCCCAAAAACTCCGAAATACGTGAATCAAAAATTATAAATTTAAAGGCAGGACTTTCTGGACAGCAAAATATGATTTCGAAAGTAATAAATAAACCAATATCAGCCACTATTGCATCTTTGAAAGTGTGTCATTTATTAGCAAAAGCAAAAAAGCCTTTTACTGATGGAGAGTTAATAAAAGAAAATCATTTATTGAAGCAGCAGAATCTTTATTTTCTTATTTTAAAAATAAAAATGAAATCATTTCGAATATTAAAGATTTACAACTTTCCAAAACAACGGTTATGAGAGAGTTGAAATTTTAAGTGCCGATCTGAATACTCAGTTAATGTCAGACATTCATCAGTGTGGTGCGTTTTCATTACAATTTGATGAATCAAATGACTTCACTGATACTGCTCAGTTAATGGTATTTCAAGATTTTTCAAGAAAGAAGAACTTTTGAAAATTGTACCATTATTGGGAAGGATTAGGGGAGAAGACTTTTTTTGGCATTTGATGAATTTGTGAAACAACACAAACTTCTGCTTTTTAAACTTGTGTCTATTACTACTGATGGTTCTCCTGCAATGATAGGTAATAAATCAGGCTTCATTTCATTATGTAAAAACCATGACAAATATCCAGATATTTCAACGTGCCACTGTATTATCCACCAACAAGTACTGTGTAGTAAAAGATTAAACACAAAAGATGGTTTGGATATTACATTTAAAACTGTAAATTCTGTTCGAGGAAAAGCTCTGCAATGGCAATCATTTTTAGTAGCTTTCTGTACAAAATTAAGCAATTTAAATTTAGAGTTACAAGGTAGAGATAAAAATTTAATTGACATGTTAAGTTCAATAAAAAGTTTCTACAATACTTACTTTTATTAAAGAAAAATATAAATGACCGCAAATTTAGACATCTCCATATTTATTAAAATTTTTTGAACAAAATCAAGAAATGCTTCGCTTTGATTTAAAAGAATTTATTCGTGAAATAGAATTAGTTGAGGAAGAAATAAATTCAAGATTTAAAGATTTTAATAAAAATGAAATGATTGTATCTTTTATCAATAATCCATTTCAAGAAAACTTGAACATCACAGAAATTTCAAATAAAATTAGAGGGCTGTTTGATATAAACCAAGCTGAAGTAGAACTTGAGATAATAAACATTCAGAATAGTTTACATTTAAAATCAATAAACAATGAAGTCATTTGGAAGTATACACAAAAAATTTCCAATATTAACTGATATTACACGAGAAATCGTGTTTCAGATTGACATACTTGTCAGAATCAGCTTTTTCAAATATGAATGTCATAAAAAATAAATTAAGAAACCAAATTACAAATGATCATTTGGATGATTGTCTGCGATTAGCCACTTCTTCATATCAACCTGACTACGAAAATATTGCGAGGTCCAAACAATGCCAAATTTCACATTAACTTTTTTTTTTTAATCAACCAGCATTTCCTGTAACTTATGAGTTTGTAATCAAGCTGTTGTTTTTTCTAACTTCGGTTTTCCAGAATAGAGAAATAAATATTTTATTAAAATATATTTATTTTATTTGTTGTATTAAAATAATTAAAAGTGATAAATAAATTTTTAAATACACAAATAAAGTTTTTAGTTTCTTTAAAGTTTTTAGGGCTGGGAGAGTGGGTCCTCTGAAGTGAGCGAGCGCATTTAACTGCATAGTTGTGCGTAATCAGATATCAGGTTGGGGAATGTGATCTATATAAGAGAGTAGATCGCCGAATAACTTAGTATAGAAAAGTAGCTCGCATAGTAAAAAAAGGTTGAGCACCACTGCCTTAGACCTACCTGGTGTTTACCAGATCCCTTGCAGCTGTAAGCTGTCCTACTTTGGCCAAACAGCAGGACAGCGAATATCAGAATTTCAGAACACAAGGCCTACATCTGGTTTCACCAGTACAGCCACTCTTGGCTTGCAGACCATGCCCTGGATACACGCCACAGAATACAGTGGAAGAAAGCCAAAGTAATACACCGCAGCAAGTATAAATTTGAAAGACTATTCATAGAATCAACCTCAGCCCTAAAAAACATGCCAAACCTCAACAAATTTGGATGCATGAGGCCCCAAATTTGGGAGATGTATATCTTGAGAACTTCAGCCCAACAGCCAAGAATACCTAATATATTCTCCGAAGCGAGGAAACTACTGTTTCCTCGCTTCGACCTCATTTGCTATTTTTAGTGCCTGCGTGCACATGTCTTAATCTTATGTTCCCATGAAGTTGGCAACGTGATGTTGCCCAAATACAGGAAGTATATATTAAAGTTTATTTTAATTTATATTCCAGTATACGTTGTGAATTCCTTAAGTTATTTAGTAATAATCCATATGAGGACTGATCAAGGCCTTATACAATAACCTCTTTGTTTCTACATATTAGGGACATCCGCATCATTGCCATTATTCGATGTGATGTCTTCATAACTTGTTCAATATGGCCCCTGAATTTCAGGTTGTTGTCAACTATCACTCCTAGATCTCTCATCTCCTTTGCTTCCTTTAAAGTTTTCCCACCAAGTGTATACTTTCCATCCCATTGCTGCCCACCAAATTTCAAAATCTTACACTTTGCAACGTTGAATTGATAGTTCCACTAATCTGCTCATTCATGTCTATTCAAGTATTCCTGTAAGGCCATAGCATCTGCTTTTCTTTGCATTGCTCTCCCCAATTTTGCATCATCTGCAAACAGCTGCATATCACTAGTTAAACCCATCCCAATATCATTAATATACAAATCAAACAACAATGGTCACAAAACTGACCCATGTGGTACTGTTAAATTGTGAATGAAACTATGTTGTGTAATTTATTTTTTTTTCATTCACATTTAACATTGCTTATTATGTATTAATCATGATTTGTATAAAAATTATTTATTATTCCTTAATTTAGGATTACTATTTAAATATTTATTCTAAACTTAACCTACTATTAATTTGTTAAGTAATAATATGTGCAGAATTTATAATAACTAAAATATATATATGATGTAACGAAAAGTATTATTATAATTAATTCTATACGTAATGAAAAAGCTGATTAAGTAGCTCAAATATTCTGTTTATTCTTATTTGTGAAAATTTAACGTTATGTAATCACTCGTGTAGTAGTAGAGCATTGTATTACATTAGCGAAATGTTTGCGTTCATTTGTTGTCATGGAGACGCATGAAATAAACAAGCACGAGTCAAATAGAGCGTGACCTTCGGACTGAAAGGAAAGGGAAAAAAATAGAAGATTTTTAATTAGAGAGAAGAGAGAAAGTTTTTGCGGAGTGGGAAGGAAGGTAGGATACAAGCAAAGGAAGTGGAAGAAAATTATAAGTTCTCTAGGGCAGAAATTCATGAGAATAGTGTTTAGAAGTGAGCCAAAACATAGTGAATCATATACTTAGTTGCAAGTGAAGTCAGCTGTGTTGTAAAGGAAAATTAATGCCGTATCCGGATAAATAAAGAACTGGACATTCAATGGAAAATTCTGATTAGTTCCAGTTAGTCTAGGATTACGTCTTAATTCTATGTTGCCCTGAGAAGAATTATATTGAAATTAACTAGTTTGAGAAAAATAAACAAGGAAAGATATCAGTGCCTTATTGATGTGTTTTTTTTTTTGAGTAGTGAAGCGCAATTAACAGTAGTTCAGTTAAATCGTTGGAGAATTTTTATTAATGTGTTCCGCTAACGTAAATAAGTTAATTCATAGGTGTGCTCACAATTAATTGATGTATTGAAGATTGTATCTGGTAAGAGTAGTCATACTTGTTTGTTTATTCTAACATTAACATATCTTCGAAGTTCAAAGTCCAAAATAAGATTGCTTGGAATATTGTCTACCTTGATTAGTGCTTCCTGTGAATTTAAACATTAAGTACAGCTGATAGATATGTGGAGACTGATTAAATAAGAAGTTTCGTTTTTTTAACTTGAGTTAAGAAAGCTTGTGATTTTTGAAGCTGTGAATTGTATGTGAAAGTTTAGAACATTGAATTGGCATGAGTGACTTAGCAAGATGTATTAAGTTGATTGTATTGTTTCATTTTAAAGCAGAATTCTTGTATTTGTTATATATATCATATATTAAATGTTTTATTTTGTTAATCTAAATATTGTGTTTGCCTGAATTCTCTTTTATTGCACCGTTCATAAATATTCGAATCTTGCAGGAACCCCAAGTGGAATAGTAAATAATTCGGCCTAAATAAATGAGGAGACTGCTAACTTAATTAAGAATTGATCCTACTATTTTATATAGACTAATCTAAAATTAGGGTGGCGCAGTATAATATAAATTTCCCTACTTTTGGATCGGTGATCAATTTGCAATTAGTTGTTATATTGATAAGAGTGACTTGAACCGAGATGACGGATTTAGAACATAACATGAAAATAGAACGTCACGACAGTACACCAGTAGTGACCTTCCTCTTTCAGGATACAGTACCCCCCCCCCCCCCATATACAACTTTCTGATACTTATCCAGCAGTTAGTCACTGATTCAACTCAGAAGTCTGTTATCCAATCCCATTTGTTTCAATTTATTTATTTAACAGCTTGTCGTGTGACAGTCTATCAAAAGCTTTTGCAAAATCTAAGTACACCACTCTATATGCATCTCCCCTATCCAAGGTATTTGTCACCTTGTTATAGTACATAGATAAGTTGGTGAAACATGATCTCCCCTTAACAAACCCATGCTGATCACCACAAAGAATATTGTTTTCAATCCATTTCTGTATCCTAGTTCTCACCAATCTCTCTAGTACTGTCACCACAACTCCAGATATACAGATTATCCTATAATTTACAGCCACAGCCTTATCACCATCTTTATGAAGTGGAGCAATTTTACCTTCTTTCCACACTCTTGAAACATGTGCTATTGGAAGATGGCACATGTTTAATAAACAGGAATGTCAGTGCTACTGCCAATTCCCTGGAACATTCCCTTAAGACATATGGTGATATGTCGTCAAATGCTGTTGCCTTATTGTCATCAAGGTTATTTATTTCTCTTCAAATACTTTGTGCTCACTCACAATTAAACCATTCTCTCCTATGTCTTCTTCACTTAAGGTGCTCATGATTCTAACCTGATAAGGATGAAACACCTTCTAAATTGATCACTGAATACCTTCACAATGTCTTCTGCAGCAGTTACCATTCTACCATTTTCATTTATTAACATCATCTTACCATAATCGTTCGTTCTTCTATGTGACACATATCTAAGAAACAGTCTAGGGTTTTTTCTTCAGCTGATTTGCCAATTTCTGCTCATACTCAACTTTTGTCTTCTGTACTAACTGAGTCACTCTCCTGGCTTGTGACTGAATATTACCATTATTCATCTTGTACAGTGTCCAACTCATCTACTTCTTCCTTATTTCATACTTTATTCCCCCCCCCCCCTCATTCATCCATTTTAAATCTACCTTTATTCAGCCTTTTGGCCTTTGGAATACATTCAAACATTGATGCTGTAATGTATTTCTTTATCAATTCACAAACAGTATCTATTTTCTTACTACTCAAATCCTGATGCATAGCTCTGAGCTGTCTCATCAGCTTGTCATAATCACCAGACTTGTATTTCCACATATCTTACCACACTCCACATTCCCTGTCCTGTAGCAACATCAAACTAAATATGTCTTCCTGTCAACCTCCACTTTACACCATACTGCCACATAACTATTGTCACTATTTCCCTCTTTCATGTCTACCTTATGTGAACATAATTTCCCTGCTATCATCACAGTACTCCTTCTCCCTTCTTGTGCTTTCTATCCTCGCTAATAACACTGGCCAACAAAAAAAATTTTTTTTTTCTGCTGATTATGATCTGACACTTGTTTTTTACTAATTTGGGTGTGCTGATTTCAAATATCAAACCCATTTTTCTCTATCATGTCAGGTTTTCCTCTATGGCATTTTCTTTTTGCTAATTTGTAAATTTTTGATAGTTTTAAGGAGGCAGTACTATTTAGAGGATCAAAAAATAATATTTTTTAATATTATTTTCTAAAAGTATGTACTTTTAAAAATCTGTTCCTAACTTTTTATCAAGACATTCGAAAAATTCCTGCAGATATAGCCTATTATTCAAAGCAGTGCGCAGATCAGAATTGGAGCGCTCACCGCTCTCGCTTGTTAGTAAACGTATAAATGTGTAAGAACCTGCAACGGCACGTACTGGTGCTTTGAATGCGAGAGAAGCCGATAACCGACCTAATACATTTAGGTGACGAAAAGTAGGTGATGACAACTGCCTAAAACAAATGAATGCTATATGCGTCATAGCGGACAAAGAACGATCGAAATCAGTCAATCATTAATCAATCATGAAAGTATGATGAGCGCTTATAACGTTTCAATAAAGTCTCTGGGTTTTTTTGTCTTGTTAATTGCATGTTAGTCAGCAGTGAAGATAATACATCATGTCTACTACTCAAAAATGTGTCAATAGTGTAGATTCCTTCTGCTACATTTGTGGCAGCTTTAATGTGTTTGTCCTTTGACTGTGTGCCCAGTCAAAGGACAAATATCACTGATTTTGTTAAGTTTGCATACTTTGACGTAAAACTTGCAGATCAGGACAATTCATGGGCTCCAAATAAAGTGTGTAAGTCATGTGTAGAAAATTTACGACAGTGGAGCGAGGGAAAACGCCAAAAATTAGCTTTTGGCATTCTATTGATTTGGCGTGAACTGAAAAATCATGTAGATGATTGCTATTTTTGTTTAGTTCAAACTTCTGGTTATAATAAGAAGAATAAGAAAAAAATTGTGTATCCCAATCTCGACTCAGTAATTCGGCCAGTTGCTCATTCCAATGAAATAGCCATGCCAATTTATAAAGGACTTCCTTTACTTGAGAACAAGCACGATCAGGATATGCCAGATGTTCTTGAGGAGCAAGACCTGGATGTTGATTTAGACAATGAAAATTTAATTTCTAGTTCTGGACCGCAATGTTTTACTCAAGTTGAATTGAATGACTTAGTAAGAGATTTGCGCCTATCAAAGGAATCATCGGAATTGTTAGCTTCAAGATTAAATGAAAAAAACTTACTGGAGCAAGATACGAAGATAACTTTTTATCGTAGCAGGAAAGTAATCTTGTACAATATTTTAAACACGAGTGTGGGTTTGTTTACTGTAACAATGTGTCAGGTTTACTAACTGAAATGAGTGTTGTACAATATCATCCAAATGAGTGGCGTTTATTTATCAACAGTTCAAGCAGAAGTCTCAAGTGTGTCTTACTACACAATGGGAATGTATATGGCTCAATTCCTATTGGCTATTCAGTCCACTTAAAGGAAACATATGAGGACATTAAAAAGGTTCTGAAGTTATTAAAATATACAGACCATAACTGGATCATCTGTGTGGATCTTAAAATGGTGAACTTTTTACTTGGCTTTCAAAGAGGATATACAAAGTTTCCGTGTTTTCTATGCTTCTGGGATAGTCGAACTAGAAACCAACACTGCAGTCAGAAACATTGGCCTCTTAGAATATCCTTAAATGTTGGAGAACAGAATGTTATAAATCAACCTTTAATCGACAGAGAAAAAAATCATTTTTCCACCTCTACACATCAAACTAGGTCTTATGAAGCAGTATGTTAAAGCTGTAGATTTACAAGGTGACTGTTTCCAATACATATGTGAAAAATTTGCACGACTTAGTTATGAAAAAATTAAAGCCGGTGTATTTGATGGACCACAAATTAGAACTTTAATGAGAGACCCAAATTTCATCAACTCTATGAATGAAATTGAGAAAGAGGCCTGGACTTCATTTACGATGGTTGCGAATAATTTTCTTGGAAACAAAATAGTGTGCAATTACAAAGATCTAGTGGAAACAATGCTTGAAAATTTCCAGCACCTAGGTTGCAACATGAGAATAAAGCTTCATTTCCTATACATCTTTATAGATTACCCGAGAATTTAGGTGCTGTAAGCGATGAACAAGGTGAAAGATTTCATCAAGACTTAAAAACTATGGAAGATCGGTACCAAGGAAGATGGGATTCTCACATGATGGCCGACTACTGTTGGAGCATTCAAAGGGATTGCCAAAACAGAACACACAGCAGAAATTGCTACAAACAAAAATTTATTCCCTGAAACTCGTGTAAGTAAAATTGTTATTTTTTTTATAAATATTCTTTTAATTTTTAATGAATATTGTTAAGTAGTTATGTATCTAATTATTGGCCTCTCTCGCATTCAAAGCACCAGTACGTGCCGTTGCAGGTTCTTAAGCATTTATTCGTTTACTAACAAGTGAGAGCGGTGAGCACTCCGACTCTGATCTGCGCACCTCTTTGAATAATAGGCTATATCTTCGGGAAGTTTCGAATTTCTTGATAAAAAGTTAGGAACAGATTTTTAAAAGTACATACTTTCAGAAAATAATATTAAAAAATCGATTTTTTTGATCCTCTAAATAGTACTGCCTCCTTAAAACTATCAAAAACTTACAAATTAGCAAAAAGAAAATGCCATAGAGGAAAAACTTGACATGATAGAGAAAAATGGGTTTGATATTTGAAATCAGCACACCCAAATTAGTAAAAAACAAGTCTCATATAAAAGTCAGCAAAAATTGTGTTGGACTGTGTAATACTTTATTCTTCTGTTTCTATTCTCGTTACAACATCATCTTCATTCAACCATGCTTCACTTATTCCAATGATTTTGGGGCAAATAAACTCAATCAATGAAACCATTTTATCTTCCTTATTTTTGATACTTCTGGTATTTGTAAACAAACAGTTTATATTTAGGTCTCTAACTAGTCTTATCCAAGTCACTTGTTAGTTGTGATTTCCTGACCACATAAGCCCTTGCCTAGTCAGCTTTATCACTGTTTACCAAATATATCCGCTCAATCTTAACTTCCCACCCACATCTCAATATACTCCATTTCCATACACATATTGACTGTTATATTTGCATTTCCACTCTTTCTATTCCATCTCTCCCTGTCCATCTGGAATCCTCCTGTTTCTCTTTTCCTTTTGCATCTGTTTTCATCTTTCATGCGTCAACTATTTCCAGTGCCAAGCACCTCTGCTTCTTCAATACCATTCTCCTGATCTTTCACTTCTTCTCTTGCTTTCATCACACATACTGCACTTTCATGTAGCAATAGTTTTCCCCCAGTTCATTTCAGTCCAAAGCCATTCAAATCAGTCCATTTCTTCTGTGTAGTTCCATTCTTCCCTGAAACACATATCCACAAACTGTACTTCCTTTTACTCACAGAGTTTTGGTATTATACCATTCATGATTCTGCCTCCCCGTCTCAACTCGTTGTCATACCTCAACAACATGCTAACAACAACCTTTCTCATTACACTGTTATCTTTCACTTTTCTAAATAACCTCCTGATATTTGCCTTTACATGCTCCTTGTGTCCATTTAAATAATTTTTCTCCACAACCAGTAATTCTCTTGCTCGTTTCTTTCTCATGTCCAGCACTTGAATTATGTTTATTGTCCCTCCTGGATAGCAGACCTTATTTACTCTCTCATTAAATAATCCTCTAACTATGGAATCTTCATGTACTGCTATCCTGGAATAACTCATCACCTCTTTTACCCTTTTTTCTTTCATTTTATTCTTGTGCACACTTTTATTAGTTTTCACTAAAAACGCCTAATATTACTCTACATATTCCTCATTTCATTTTCAGTAACCGTTTCTTGAAATTTTGCATTCTGACAATTTCATTATCTGTCACTCCTGTAGTCTTGCTACCTCTTGTTCTGCCAAATCTTACTTCTGTTTCCTCATTCAATCTTCCTTTCACTTCTACATTGTTGCATTCTTTCTCTCACTCAGTTTCACTAGTTTTCATTTCAGTCCAAAGCCATTGAAATCAGTCCATTTCTTCTGTGTAGTTCCATTCTTCCCTGAAACACATATCCACAAACTGTACTTTCTTTTACTCGCAGAGCTTTGGTTTCCTTTCCTTTTCCTTTATTTATGCCATTTCATTTATGCCATCTCTTTATTTTTCAGTCTGTTTCACATTCATGAACTCAAGGTGTAATAATATATCGTGCTTTCTACAAATTCACACTTTCTCTCATTTCTCATTCATTCTCTCCGCAACCACATCTCTCTCATTCTGCCCTGCGTGCATATTGCACTCATGACATAGAATCATTTTTTAAAAGTCTATATCGTTAATGCTCCTTGACTTAATGAACCGTGAGTTCTGCTATTATTCTCTTTAATTAAAGCAATTTTAATTAATAATAAAACAGAAATTATGCCAAAAATCATGCAGACACACTATAGTACCAAAAATAAACAGTACAAAATGCCTTTGTGAAATCCAAAGAAAGGGCAGAATATGCCTATCCCTCATATCCCTCAACAACCACTCACTGTCAGTTTATTATAAAAGCAATCATATTACTAAAACAAGAGCGACCCTTAACAAATCCATGTTGACTCTCACAGATAACATTACCCTCATCTTCCCAATGCTGTAAATGATCCCTCACTAATTTCTCCAAAATCTTAACAACTATTAATGAAATACAAACTGGTCTATAGTTTGACACTTCCAGTTTGCTACCACCCTTATGCAATGGCACTATCTTACCCTCATTCTACTCCTTGGGCACCTTTTCCGTGGCCAGACTTTCATCAAAAAGCCAGATCAATAGAGCTGTCAGTTCTTTAGCACATTCTGTCACAACCCAGGGCAAAATTCAAACAATACTGCCAATTATTACTCAAAATAGCACTTATCTTTTCTGGATATCTCTTCCAACACTATACACTTTATATGATGGTAACAATGATATATCCATACACAGAGAATACACATCCAGAATACAGAGAAAAATGTGAGAGAGCTAAATTATTTGTAAAACTAGATAAACAAAAGTCATTGGAAGATTTCAGTAAGAGTATAGAAAGTAAATATTAGAAAGGTGGGGAAATGTTCTGGAGACTATTGAAAAATCTTAGAAATAGAGGAAAGAGTACTGCAAAAAGGAATCATAGATGACCAAGGTGACATGAAAAGTGAAAAGAAAGATATTCTTGATATTTGGAGTAATTACTTTGAAAGACTGCTATATGAAATAGTGACAACACTCTGGTTGAAAACATTCAGAAGGAATTCAATCAAGAACACATATCAATACTTGAAGTAGAGAGCCATCATAAACTGAAATGTGGATAGGCAGCTGGAGTAGATGATATTTGATCAGAAATAATCAATTATTATGATTCAGGCCTCCACGGAGTCACAAGACTCATCATGTGAGGCCCACCCTAGAAAACAGTCTGTCATTCCATTCCTTGAACTCATTGAATGGAATCCATGCAAAGAAACCACTCCTCACCCTCTTGCTCACAGCTTCCTTTTGCAACTTCCAGGGATGGCCCATTGTCATCTCTCCTTCCCGCTGTTCCACCAACCAAAAGAACTATCCAGTGTCAACCCTGTAACTACCTCTCAACATTTTAAAAGTCTCAATCATATCACCTCTCCATCTTCTATCTACCAAACTCTGCAGTCCACATTTCCACAGCCTATCATCATAACTAATATTGTGCAGTCCTAATATCATCTTTGTTATCCACTCTGTATTCTTTCCATGGATAATTTATCCCATTCAAATCCATCCTGGGGGTCCAAATCTGAGCACAGTAGTCCAGGTGTGGTTTGATCAGGGCTTTATACAATGGAATGACAACTCTTTTATCTCTGCAGGTCAGTGTCTTTCTCAGTAATGCAGTCCTCTGAATTACCTTCAAAACTTTTGCAATATGTTCCCTATATTTCAAGTTTCTATCAATCATCACCCTCAGATTCCTTGTCCCCCCCCCACTTCTTCCAGTAAATTTTAGCCAACAGATTATGCAGCCTCCCATCAATGTATCCCAAACTTCAAGACTTTAATGCTTGCTGCATTAAACTGATATCCCTCACTCATTTGACCATCTGTGCAGTTTATTCATATCCTCTTGCAGGGCTACCACACATCTTCACTATTACTAATAACTCTTCCCAGCTTCACATCATCTGCAAACAACTGAATATCATCCACCTGTAATCCATTAACAATGTCATTGATAAAAATGTTAAACAAATACAGCTCCCAATACTGAGCCCTGTGGGGGGGGGGGGGACCCCACTTGTAACCATCTGCCTCCTTAATACTGCCCCACTATACACAACTCTCTGATACCTATCAGACAGCAATACTGAATCCAGTTGACTAACCTGGCATCTAAACCCATGTGCTGCAACTAAAATATCAGCTTATCATGTGTCTCCCTGTCAAATGCCTTTTGTAAAATCCAAAAAAAAAAGGGCAGAATATGCCTATCCCTCATTAACCACTCTGGTCAATTTATTATAAAAGCAATCATGTTACTAAAACAAGAGCAACCCTTAACAAATCCATGTTGACTCTCACAGATAACGTTACCCTCATCTTCCCAATGCTGTAAACGATCCCTCACTAATTTCTCCAAAATCTTAACAACTATTGATGAAATACACACTACTCCGTGCAGTAGCATATTTTTCTGCCCCCCCCCCCCTATTTTTCATATAGTTTATGCCAATTTTGCTGCCCCCAAAAAACTTGCTGCTCCATGCAAATGCACGTCTTGCACCATCAGTAGAGCCAGCCCTGCTATCACCCTAACACAATGGCACTATCTTATCTTCTTTCTACTCCTTGGGCACCTTTTCCATGGCCAGAGTTTAATTGAAAAGACAGATCAATGGAGCTATCAGTTCTTTAGCACATTCTGTCACAACTCATGGCGAAATACCATCCAGTCCCATTGCTTTATTGATATCCATAGTACTCAGTATTTGAAACACACTCTCTTCTTGTTTTCAAAAACCTCAAACCTGCCCTCTAGTATTAAAACCTACTTCTCTAAGATGAAATATCCCAATAAAATGTTCATGAACAACTCCACTATAATCTTGGACTACTCACTTTTTTCCCATTTTTATCCAATAATATCATTCTTCCACACTCATTTCTCCTACTGGCCACATAACGAAAGAATTCCGTAGGATTTTCTTTGGATCACATCCTAAGGGCCAATCTCTTCTTTGGTTCTCACATTTCAGTTTTGCCTTCCTTACCATACTAGTCACTCTCCCTTGTGACTCATATTTCTTATGCATCCTCTTCTTACACTTTTTCCATAACCTTTTTTCATTCTGCAGTTCTCATTTGATATCATTGGTCATCCACTTCACACTAAATTGGGTTCCCTTTTCACTCAAGGTATACAATAAACATTTCTTCACTAGTTCCTTTGCACTTGTGATATTTTGCTCTTTCAATTCTTCCACCCATGGAACCGTCCCAAGCCGATTTCTAAGAGTATTATAATCACCTGCCTTATAATTCCACATACATTCCTTTCTCTTTGATATTCTTGCATGTCTATTCATCTTCTGAGTCAAAACCACATTGTTACTCTCAAAAAAACTGGAGATGACATCTCTGGAAGCAGAGATGTCATCTCATTGTAATCAGATCTTCTGATGCTCTGATCAAATTTAAAACTCTTGAACTTCATGTTCCTTCTGCTACATATTGTCTAAGACATTTGTCCCACAAGAATTCCAAAAATTCTATTCTTTTACTACTATATGCAGTTTCCTCTTCCCGGGTTATACTGCTATGGTTAAAATCTCCCATAACAATAATTTTTTTTGCACTCACCAAGCTCAACTGCCTAAATATCTCCTACTCTTCACCCTCTGTGTTCACTGGCTTATAGCACCATCCCACTAAATATCCTGTCCTGCCTACCTCTACCTCACACCATATGCTTTCAAAACTATTAGTGCCAATGCCCTGCAAATCCTCCACTCTGAGAGGATACAAGTCATCACTTATTATAAACAGTACTCCACCACTGCATTTTCCTTTCCTGTCCTGTCAGCTTGCTTAATTGCCACAGTCACAGTATCTATTGTTCCTCCAGGCAAAAACTCGTCTGGCATTCTATCTTGTATGCTATTATTTAAGCACTGACAAAAAATACTACAAACTATACTGAAATATTATGTTTAAGTACAAATTCCTCAACTGCAAACTACTCAGACTATGCATTATATCTAGCTTGGATTCCCCATCATTTCAAATAAAAACTCTAATAAATAATAATCAAAACGTATCTCTTTTTTTTTTTTTTTTTGCTGCTACCTCGTAACATGTCCAACTATAACCTTGCTCTTGGTCATATTCTAAAATATGGAGGTATAAATATTTTGCAGTGGCTACATTGCATAATTCAGAAGGTCTGGTTAGAAGGTCAAATTCAAGATGATTGAAATAGGACTTTCATAGTTCCCATCTATAAAAAGAGGAATAAAACTGAATGTGAGAGTTACAATGGAATTTTTCTACTAAGTGTTCCAGGTAAGATTTATACAAGCATACTTGAGAAGAGGCTAAGAAAAATTGTGGAAGGGAAATTTGGCCAAAGAACAGTTCTGGCCAAATAGAGGCTGTGAAGATCAGATTTTCACTTTACAGCAAATAGTTGAGAAATTGTGGGAATATAACAGGGATCTGTAATTAAGTTTTATAAATCTGGAATAGGTTTATGACAAAGTGCCACTTCTAAACACTTCAATTATATGGGATAAATGGATACATTTCAACTACTTAGGCATAATTTTTAGGGATGATGGCAAATTAAATTTGAAAATAGATAACAGAATTAACAAAGCTTGTATGGTGAGGAGCCAGTTAAATAAATTTATATAGAATAAGAGAGAAATTAGCCAGTATACAAACAATCTTCAAACCAGTTTTAACTTATGGATCTGAGAGTTGAGTTAGAAATAAAGCACTTCATCAAAGATTAAAGTCCTTAAATATGAAACTTCTGTGAAAAATTATGGCCTTGAACAGATAGCATCAATGGCAGAATCATTAATAATGAAGATCTTAGGAAGGAACCTGCCATTGTTAACAGAGCTAATCTAAGCTGGTGTGGTCAGTTAAACAGAATGGTAGTGGAAAGGTTAGCAAAACAGGTATATGATGCCAAGATGGCAGGAAAAAGATCCAGAGGAAGACCATGAGCTAGTTGAATTGATTCAGTTAGAAGTGCTCCAGAAGACCACAATATTTGATATGACAATATTGGAGTGTTGACAAGTAATAGACTAAGTTGAATGAAAACTGTTGATAGGAGATTAGTAATAATGTGAAGTTAATTATATAGTATTGTCATACTATCTCATGTATCCCTTGAGGATGCATATCAGTAAATTTATTATTATTACTATCTTCAGATTTCTGTGAAGTCAAAAGACTATGCAGGGACCTGCACTCTCATCTAAAAAATTCTGACAGCCAATCACTTATCTAGCTCACTTCTCTTTCTTATCCATTCACATCCACTCCACTTTAGTTACCAGCTTGCTGCATAGCAATCTATCAAAAGCCTACAAAACTCCAAGTGTAGCCTGTATATACATTTCTCTTATATTTGGCACCTTGTTGTACAAAAGTAGACTACTAAAACAAGACCTCCCCTTAATAGATCCATGCTGACTATTATAGAGAATACTGCCATGATTGCCTGTTTTTGAATACTAACCTCTTGAACACCTTAACACCCTGAGACATATGCAGATTGACCTGTAATTATATTCTTAGTCTTATTTCCTTCTTTGTGAAGTGGAACAATTTTATCTTCTTTCAATTCATTTGGAACTTATCTTGTTGCAAGCTTATTAAACAGGTATGCCCAGGATGCTGTTAAAGCCCTGGAGTATTTCTTAAAGACACATGTTGATATGTTGTCAAGTTCCTACCTTATTAAGTCAAGTGTTTGTTATTCCTTACATACTTCCTGTATCCAAACTATTAATCTGTTGCTCATTTTCCTCAGTTTTAATGCCAACTTGCACATGATATTTTGTCACATGCTTTTGTAAAATCCAAAAATAATAATGTACATGCATCTCCTTTATCCAAATTCAACTGTTATCCTCTTATAAGACAATTGAAACATTTCCAGATTACTGAAATAAAACCAGCAATTAACGAACTCTTGCTTCACTCTTTTAGAAATTTTTAGTCTGATCACTCCTGTCATATATTTTAACTCTAACTAACCTTTCCAACAGTTTGCCTTTGTCCCTAAAACACAGATTGGTCAAGATTTTGACACTACTGTTTTGAAGCTACTTCTTTTCTTTGCAGCAGCATTAGCTTTACTTATCACATTGAGTTTCTAGAGCATTGAACATCCAGTTCTTTTCAAAACAAGCAAACAAAAATGATAATCAAAAATTAACAGAAACTGAAATTAAATTTATAAGAATATCATCAAAATACACTGCAAAGTGATTGGGTACCTGGACTCTATAGGAGGATCCAATTGGGGTGGATAAACTGGAAGAAAGTTTCAGGTATCTTATGTGATACAAAAGTGTCTAGCATATTAAAAGGAAAAATCTACAAAATGGTAATAAGACCAAACTGATGTATAGCAATGAGATCTGACAGATAACCAAGAGAGGGAGAAGAGAATGGATGTAGCTGAAATGAGAATGCTGGGACCTGCAGCAAATGGTAATATAACAAGATTGGACAAGATAAAAAACTCACTTATCTGGGGGACAACAAAGGTAACCCAAGTATCTGGGAAGATTAGGCAATCAAGTCTGAGGTGGTTTGGTCTGTTATATGGCAAGATGAAAGCTATGTGGGAAAGAGAGTGCTGGAGATGATGCCACCAGGCTAGGCAGCTTGAAAGGGGACCTCCGTGACCTCAGATGAGAGGAGAACATGGCTGTAGACAGAACTGAATGGAGGAGGTTGATCTGCTGTAGTGGCCCTATTTGAGAGTGAATGTAGCTGAAGAAGAAGAAGATCATCAAAAGTGCTGTACTTGATCAAAAAAGAATGAAGGAATAATGCAGAATTAAAATAAGAATCAGTAATATATAAAAAAATAAAGAAGTATTAACATAATTGAATGGAACATTTCAAAAGAAAGGAAGTAGAAAATTTGCCCAATCAGACTTCATTATAAATCATATGGAAAAGAGGACTGGAGCAGCCGTGGTTGTGATGATGATGATTGATCATTTGCAATTTGGTAATAGAAAATGTGGCACTTATTACTTTCCTCATCAGACGTTGATAATAATCTTCTCTAGAAAGTTTTTTTTTTTTCATGTACTCTTTTTTTTTTGTGCCCTTTGGTTGGAAAATACCTGCATTTGATTCTTGTCATGATGAGAGGAATCTTTATATGGGATTTTTTAGTTGAAGGCAAGTTAGCCAGTCTCATATGGTGGTAGCAGAATTTTTTCTCCTGGAAATCTTATCCAGGTTTTTTCATCCTACATACAGTCAAACCAGTAATGAGGACACATTCAATTTACAGACAAAAAATACTGTTGTTGTTTTTGGTGGTGACAGTAGATCACATTGATGGTAGTAGTGTTGCTGTGTTGTAATTGGAGAATTAAGTAGTAAGGGAGATGACGAGATGTATGTAGTGAGTAGAGTGCCCCCCCACAATGAATCCTTGGAGGTGTCATGCTGTAATAATAATAATAATAATCCTGTATTTAAGTAAACAGAGTTTTTGTTTGCTTACCATTTGGGTATAGAATTAAAATTTGAGGTATAGAATTAAAACAAGAATATAATTTCTTGTCAACTATAATCTTCTAATACCTCATGTTATAGAAAATTATCTCCATTAAAGACATCATTGTCCACAATTCCAAACAGTTCTCTTCTCTAACTTTACAGATCAGGATAGATAAGATGCTGAGGTATTTGCTGTTATCAGTAATCTAACTGAAATTCTCCATCCAACCCAAATGGCCATATGGATGAAATATATGAAATAATTTATGCTTTGTATCCATGTTATCATAAAGTTATCATATCCAATGTTATTTCAATTTCAGTGGACACTTGTATCTTTGCATTTATTGATGTGTAAACAAGTCAAGGCTACTACAGTGGTTAGCCAGCTTTCCTTGGTAACTTGAGCCATAACCTATTCCACTTTTCATTTCCTTCTGATTCAACTTCATCCTGCCTATCTCAGTGTTGTGTCTTATGACACTTTGGGTGGCATGAAATGGGATAACAGAGGCAATCCCATTTTGTACCACCACAGCCTTACAGGAGGATCTGGATAGATGTGCAGCTAAGATTAGATGTGCAAGTAAGTGCAGCTACAAGCTAAATGCTGCAAAGTGTAAAATCTTCACCCCTTTTTTCATGGCTACTGTTTCTGCTCTTAATCAAAACACCCGTACTGAATTATCTGAAATAATCTTTGCTGGAAAGAGATCCCATTCAAATCCCAGGCCACTACCTAAGTCCTGATTCTGCAAGTGCCAATGCAGTCTGTGGAAAAAATTTAGAATATCTGAAATAGCTGAAGTCAAAAATCACAGGTTCACAATAGCTGCAGCATTAAAAAAATCAGCAAATCCAAATAAGACTTTAGAAGTACCAAATGCAAAAAAACTTACTTCTTGCTTAAATGACAATCAAGCCTTGTGGTTCTACACTGTTACTATTGAACATGACTGTCTTTTGATGTTTTTGACTCTGTTACATCCATTTGAAGACTGTGGTAACATCACCTAAAGATAAGGCTGACCTCTTGGCATTGATCTTTTCCTCCTCCTCTTTATACTTGACCATTTTTTATGTTGTTTTGACAAAAAAAAAAAAAAATCAGGGATGCATGTAATGGGCTGTCTGTGGTATAGTAGGACAATTTTCCTGTGTTCTTTTGCCAGAGCAACATCAGAAAAATCCTTACTAGTCTGGATACCAAATGTCTTCTAATTCAGTGATAGTTTGGCAACTGTGCTCTCACAATTTGTGATCCAGAATTAATATCCATATTATATTGCCTTTTCATGCTGTCGTAGTTGCCTTTATCAGACATCTAGCCAACAGATTTGGAAGCAAGCCTATATTCAGCTCATCTCTGAAAATGGAAATAAAAATTAGTCATTAAACTGTGATCATATTGCAACCACCTCAGTCTTCTGAAAAATAATGTAGATGAGCAAGAGCCAACATTCTCACCACCTGGAGGGTCCCAGTTAATTAATGATCATGAAAATATAGTGCTATTTTTCTTCCAGAGCACAAGCTATGGAAATATTTGTAGAAACTCATTTGGTCACTCATGCATTTCCAGGACATTCAGTCATATTTTTTGTAACAATCTTCTTGCCAGTCTGTCATCTTATTGTCTGCTTCAGTCCATTGTGATTGGTTTTGTTCCCAGGCCACAAATCTTATCCACAGTTTTCTTCATGACAGCATACTCAATTCCACTTCTTCATTCAACAAACAATGTATTACTCATTGATTCCAGCTTCAAGATGTTCTATACCATTGGTTTAAACACTGATCTCCTTACCATTCTCCACTGCAGTGAGGTGCTAGTGGAGAATAATAATTATGGCAGTGCAACACTACCAAAACAACAGAGTCCTCTCTTACTTCTCATATCCTACTTCACCTCACCTTAAGTGGAGTGGCAGATGAATTTCATTGCCTGGTGTGAGACCACTGCCCAGCTTATTTTGAGGACTGAAGTGGTTTGAGCAGGGTTTACAGACTATATAAAAATAAACGTAAAAATAAATTTCTCTCTTTCAAAAAATTACAAAAAATATATATATAAAATTGATAAAAATGACAAATATATATATATATTTGTCACTGCTTCACAGCTGTGCCACTCTTAATATTATGCAAATCCCAAATTGTTTAACTTTAGAATACTGTTTTTACATTTAGAGTGGTAACCAAACAACCATCCTTAGAATGCTTAAAGGTGTCAAGAAGAAGGCAATCACAGTTTAAATAGATAAATTCTCTCTCTCTCTCTCTCTCTCTCTCTTTTGAATATTCCTTCCGGTCACTTTCTCATAGTTATTCTGCTTTTACATTGTCTTTTTATAGGAAGTTTCATAGGCCCTGTTCCATTTGAACTGGCCACCACCATTTCTCTGCTTTTCTCTAAACATGTAAAAATGCAAATTACTGCTGGTCCCAAGCCCGGCGCGAGGCAGGTGCGGAATGGGCAAATGCTGCTGGCGGAAAAGTAAAAGGGCGGAAAACTTAGGAAAGATTACTTAGGAAAACTTATGTTACAGTTATACTGGAGGCAGAAAAAAAATTTTTTAAAAATTAAATTGGATATATCATATATTTAAAAATATTAAATTTATATATACATATTTATAAAGATAATTATATTTTATTCTAATTATATAAGCTCCAAATAATTATTTTCATTTTGATAATCCATGGGACAGAAACATTTAGATCTGCTTTCATTGAGAAAATTTCATTCTCTTATACACAGAATAGTTTTATTTAAGAAACAGAATTAATCGGGAATTTTCTTTGACTTCAAATACAAATACCTCAACACTAAATTATGAGCTTTTTTGACAATCCAGCTTTATGTCCAAACTTGTCCAATTCAATAATTGATATATTAGTAAAACGAGGTCCTCCTGCTGAATCAAAAGAGACTTTTTTTTCCACACGATGAACATAATAGAAGTTTTCATGTATCACAATATAGTTGGATTTTGAGTAAGAGAAACCATTAAAAGATCTTGGTTAATTTACTCAAGTTCAAAAAATGTAGTATTTTGTTTCTGCTGCAAATTATTTTCTAATATTCGAACCATGAACTTAATTTTGAAAGGAAATAACGATTGGAAACATATGTCCCAAGTTCTTCAGCGCCACGAAAAATCTCAAGAATATTTTAATAATTTTGAAAATGGATTGATATGGAAAAGAGTTTAAAAAATGAAACTACAATTGATCAGCATCAGCTAAAATTACTCAAAAAAGAACAAGAACACTGGATGCATGTTTTAAAACGCATAATATCGGTTATTAAATTTCTTGCAAAAGAAAACATAGCGTTCAGAGGAAGTTCAGATACTCTATATACAAATAATAATGGAAAATTTTTGAAACTGATTGAATTATTCTCCGAATTTGACAGCATATTATAAAAACATGTAGAACACATAAAAAAACAATGAAATTCATTATTTAAATTAAGGAGATATTAATTAAATCCCACATTGTTTTAAAACCAAATAAGAAACTCAAAGATTGGAATCAGGGTGTTTCATGCCAAATATAGTAAACTATAAAAGTATCGCCGATTACTAGCGTGAGCTAATGCAAGTAATCCTAGTACGTAGTACAATCTCGGGCAACTCGCAACAAAGGAACAAAGGTGGTAAAGTTCTGATCACTATTCTTGGTATTTTCCATAATGTAAAAACACATTTCCTAGGAAATGTATGCTGTTATTACATTATGGTGGGAGGTCACTACCCAGACTCAATAAAGGTTTCAGCCTTTATTGAGGCTTCATCGGTGAGTAGCTAGACCAAATAAATACCAAAGGGTATAGCAAAAAGAACATATATACTCTGCTATACGAGTTGTCAAAAAGGTGCAACCATTAAGTTACTTACCTCTCTGATTCCAATCTTTGAGTTTCTTATTCAGTTTTAAAACAATGTGGGATTTAATATCCCCTTAATTTACATAATGTTTATATCGCCGAAATGAAGCCTGTTGGCTCCTTATATTTAAGTAATGAAATTCATGTTCATTATTTAGGAAAATGTATACAAAATGAAATAATTAATATATATTGAGTAATGAAATCAAAAAAAATTGTATCTAAAATAATGAATGCTAAGTATTTTTCAATAACTGTTGATTGCACCACTGATATTTCGTGGCAGGAGCAAATGTACTTAATTGTAAGATATGTTTCTATAAAAGAAAAAATGAAGAAACCCAAGATATACAAATAGAGGAAAGATTTCTAGATTTTATTAAAATTAATAATACAACAGGAAGTGGTATGGCTGAAGTAATTTTAAAATTATTAGAAGAAAAAATAAACATTCAAAATATCCGTGGTCAGGGATATGACAACGGTTCAAATATGAAGGGGAAGAATGCAAGGGTACAAGCACTTTTAAGGAACAAAAATCCTAGAGCATTTTTTTGTTCCATGTTGTATGCATTCCTTGAACTTAGTATTTAATAAAATTAGTTTAATCCTTTATCCAAGTGTGAGCAAACAAAGTTTGCACCTGAAAGTATCTTCAGGACTGGGGTAAGGTGGTACAACACCAGGGCAACTCGTTGCAAAGGTGGAGCAAGCTACCAACACTCCTATCTCAGTATCTCCTATAATGCAAAACACATCTCCTTGCGGATATGTCTAATGTTATGCATTAAGGGAAGGGCCACTACCCAGACTAGTTTCGACCTTTATTGAGGTCTCTTCAGTGAGAGCCAGGCCCAAGTGGAGATACCAGGCAGAAGCATTAGCAGGTCATCTCTACCTATAGGAGTTGCCAAATGGTGTGCCACCCTTTTTTAATAAATTACTCTGGATTTAGAGAAAGATGTTGAAACCCTTAATGCATAACATTAGACATATCAGCAAGGAGATGTGTTTTGCATTATAGGAGATACTGAGATAGGAGTGTTGGTAGCTTGCTCCACCTTTGCAACGAGTTGTCCTGGTGTTGTACCACCTTACCCCAGTCCTGAAGATACTTTCATGCGCAAACTTTGTTTGCTCACACTTGGATAAAGGATTAAACTAATTTTATTATACTCTAACCAAGTGAAAAATAAACTTTCATCATCAGTTCATCAATGAACTGATGATGAAAGTATTGAGTATTGAGCGATGCAGTAAGCTGTAATGTAGATACAGTTTTATTTTTTGACATTATTCAGTCAATCTATAATTTCTCTTCTTCATCGAGTCATCGATGGGAAATTCTAAACCACATCCAAAATTTTACTTTAAAAACCTTTATGCATGACAAGATGGGAAAGTTGCATTGAAGCTGTAAAAGCAATACAAAATCAAATAAAAGAAATACATGAAACTTTAATTTTCATCACAGAAGATGACAGCTTAATTGGGCAACAAGCCCTTAAAACAAAATTGGAAGCTAGTTCGTTAGCCAAAAAAAATAAATTCTTTCAAGTTTATATTTGGCACATTTGTTTGATATGACATTCTAAGTCAATGCATCTAGCAAACAATTGCAAAATGTCTCTTGCAATATTATGGAAGCCTTGAAATCATTAGATGTCACAAAAAAAATTCTTGACATCATACCGAAGTGAAAATAATTTTTTGAAAGTTAAGCACCAAGCCCTTTGTTCTAAATATTGGGTTAAATGCTGATTTCCCAACTAACGACAGCACACGAACTCGACATATAAAAACTCAATTCGATTATGTATGTCCTGACGAATCAGTTACTATTTTGAGCAACATTTTCAAATTAATTTTTTTTAATGTAATTCTTGATTCAGCAATTACATCAATTACTGAGAGATTTGAACAGATATATAAATATGAATCAATTTTTGGGTTTCTCTTTAATATTGGTAACTAAAAAATTTGATAATGATACAGTAAAAAAAGCTTATTTCGACTTGGAAATTGTTCTGTCTAATGGTGATCAAAAAAGATATTTCAGCAATAGATTTATAAGATGAATTAAAAATATTGTCTCGGTGGATATCAAATAATTATTCTCCCAAAGAAATATTAAATTATATTTCTGCAAATAATTGCATAAGTCTTTTTCCTAATATGTACACATCACTAGGAATTCTTTTAACAATCCCGACTACAGTTGCAAGTGCAGAGCGCAGTTTTTTTAAATTAAGACATTAAAAATTATTTGAGGTCCACAATGTCCCAAGAGAGAGAGATTAGATGGCTTAGCCACTTTATCTATTGAAAGTGACATAGCCGAGACATTAGATCTAGAAGAAGTAGTAAAGTTTTTTGCCTAAATTAAGGCTAGAAAGATTTCTTTTTTTAAATAATTAAAATTGTTAATTCTTAATTTAGATTTTTTCATATTTGTTTTGTCATATTTAATGTGATTTATGTAATATTAATATTTATGTAATATAAATTGCGTTAAAATTATGTACTCATTATATAATAAACACAAAAATATTTTTTTTATTTATTATTATTATTATTTATTTATTCACTATATATATATAATTTTTATATATACATATACAATTTCGACCGAAGGGCAGAAAATAAAATCTTGCCCACACTCAAAAATTTGCTAGAGCCGGCGCTGGCTGGTCCACATTCATACTCATTCCCGCTTCAAACTTATTGTATGACCTTTTCTTTCATTTTTTACTTCCATTTACGTGCATTCTTTGGAACCACCTCTCCCATTCCATTCTCCCAAAGACTGTGACTCGAGAAAGAAGTGTATGTTAAAACACTTGCATTAGCAAGTTAGGTTAAAAAATTATTATTATTATTCCTGACACCTCCAAGGAGGCTGAAGACTCATCGCAGGAGGACACCTACAACTGTCTCAACCACTACACCGAACCTCTACTACAAATCGTCTCCCTCAACGCCATCTACCGCCCATTTCCACCACCACCACAACTGGTATTCTATGTCTGTAAATTGCGTGTGTTCTGAAGGGCCAATTTGTCTGTATGCGGGATGAAAAACCCGAGTTTCCAGGAGAAAAAACCCTGCTACCTCTGTATCAGATCGGCTAACTCACCTTCGATTGAAAATCGTCCAGATAAAAATTCCTCCCTTTGCGATGAGAATCGAACTTAGGCCTATTCCAATCAAAGGGCGCAATGTACCGTTGTTCTTTCAGTTGGGCTACAGAAGCACATAAAATGAAGGAATGCAGTGATTTTTTTTTCTTTGATCACCTGCTGGAGGTTAATAATTGAGAAGTACAACATGAGAATAACATAGGTAAAATGGACAAGATGGAGTAACTGCTTTAGTGGGGTATAATAGGGAAGTTTTGCTCCATTGGTGACTTCCACCTGTTTCGAAAAACACATCGGCAGATTTGTTCATTCTCATAATCACTTGCACACACACACACACAGCACTATTACTTAATAGGCTTTATAGCCTCTCATGTATGTGGAGTTGTTATTTAAAAAAAATTATTACAACAATGTAACGCACATGATACAATAGCAAGGCTTATATGTTGGTCATACGTAACTGGTAATTAGTTTATGGAATTAACAACGCATATAAAGTATATTAATTAAAGGCAACTTTAATGAATGACTTCTATATTTCAGCAACGTCACGTTGCCATCTTCAGGAACATAAAGATATGGTATGTGCATGCAGGCACTAACAAAAGCAAATGAAGAAGAAAGCAAGAAACTAATATTGTTCCTAAAGTCCTAATGGTGCCCTCTGGTGGGCTAATTTGGTTGTCTTGGCAGTTGGGCTAAAGTTCTCATAATGTAAGTCTCCCAAATTCGGGGTAGTTTCATGCACCCAAATTTGCTGAGGTTAGGAACGTTTTTTAGAACTGCTGATGATTCCTTGAATAATCTTTCATATTTAAACTTGCTGCGGTGTATTATTTTAGTTTTCTTCCAACGAATTCTACGGTGGGTATCTAAGGCATGGTCTGCCAGCCCAGAGCGGCTGTACTGATGAAACTGGATGTAGTCTTTGTGTTATGAAATCCTGATATTTGCTCTCCTCCCTGTTTGGCCAAAGTATGACAATTTGCAGCTGCAAGGGACCTGGTATACACCAGGTAGGTCTAAGGGAAATGGTTGGTCTTTGGTAGACCGGATAAGGGATGCCAACTTTTTATATGGTCTCTAACAAGAAGTAAGGTCATATTTTTTGAGGATATTGGTTATTTTCTCAGAGGTGCCCTGGATGTAGGGGATGGTGATAGATTTGGTGTAATCTTTATTGTGGAGGGGGGGGGGGGTTACTGGTTTGTATTTTTTGGATTTTTTGGGGGTTATAGCCATTGGCTAAGAAAGTGTTGAGTATGTGGTTTAGTTCAGTAGTTAGGGTCTTGTCATCTGAGCAGATTAATTTTGCCCTGTTATATAGTGTTTTTATAACCCCATATTGTTGGAGGGGGGGGGGGGAATTGCTGGTGAATGTATCCGCCAGTATGGGTGGGTTTTCTGTAAACAGAGAAAACCAAAGATCCATCAAGCTGGCGAGTGATTAAAGTGTCTAGAAAGGAAGGGTGTTGTTTTCCTCTTTTTCTAAGGTGAACTGGACTCTGGAGTGTTGGTTGTTTAAGTGTGTTAGGAAGGAGTAGAGTGTGTCTGAGCCATGTGGCCAAATAGCGAACCCATCATCCACGTAACGAAGCCAAATAGTGGGTTTTTGTGGGGCAGAGTTTAAGGCTTTCTCTTCAAAGGTCTCCATAAAGAAATTGGCTAAGGGTGGGGAAAGTGGTGAACCCATGGCTGTCCCTTCTATCTGTTTGTAGAACTTTCCTTGCCAAACGAAATAGCCTGAGTTCATTGTAAACTGAATAGGACTGAGATATCAGGAGGAAACTTGGCTTGGATGAGCTCTAGGGTTTCTTTGAGTGGGACATTAGTGAATAGGCAGGAGACGTCAAAACTGACCATTATGTCAGTGTGTTGGAGTGAGAGGTTTTCTATACTGGCTTTAAAGTGGGCTGAATTTTTTATGTGTGATGGTGTGTTGCCAGTATAATAGTGTGTGAGCATTTTGGCTAAATGTTTGGCTAATTTATATATGGAGGAATCATTAACATCCAATGGGACATAATGGCACATTTTGTTTATGTATTTTTGGGAGTCCATATAATCGGGGGGGGGGGTCTAGAGTTATAAGGCTTTAGTTTGTTAGTGACTTCCAAAGGCCAAGAAGTGACTTTCTTAAGGAGTCTGTGGAGAGTTCTAATCTGAGAGCTGGTAGGATTATATTCAATAGGGAGGTAAGTAATATGGTCTAGTACTAAAGCATTAAGCAAAAATAATACACCGCAGCAAGTTTAAATACGAAAGATTATTCAAGGAATCATCAACAGCTCTAAAAAATGTTCCTAACCTCAACAAATTTTGTGCATGAAACTACCCCAAATTTGGGAGACTTACATTATGAGAACTTCAGCCCAACTGCCAAGACAACCAAATTAGCCCATTAGGACTTTAGGAACAATATTAGTTTCTTGCTTTCTTCCTCATTTGCTTTTGTTAGTTCCTTCGTGCACATACCATATCTTTATGTTCCTGAAGATGGCAACGTGACGTTGCTGAAATATAGAAGTTATTCATTAAAGTTGCCTTTAATTAATATACTTTATATACGTAGTTAATTCTGTAAACTAATTACCAGCACATGATACAGTTTTATGCATATCAACTTCAAAAAGCAGCTACATCTTTTGTTAAAACAAGAGTTTGTTAGCAATTGATGTCAGTTCTCTAGCTTGTACAGATGTGTTCCTTGATAGGACCAGTATTTAATGATAATTCAGAAAATGAGATTGCAGAAGAAGTGTGCCATGTAAATTAGCAAGTTAAGAAAAAATGAAGGAATGGCAATTTTTTTTATTTTGATTACCTAGAAGTTAATAATTGAGAAGTATACAACATGAGAAAAGCCATTTGAGAGAATAAGATAGATGAAATGAACAAGATGGAGTAACTTCTTTAGCAAAGTATGAAAGGAAAGTTTTGCTCCACTGGAAGTCGCAATCCGTATTCATGGTATCTATAACTAGTTATAAGTTCCGCAGATATCATTATACAAGAAACATCCATGGTGTGGTCTGCTACCTCAGAATGGTTATAGTGCACATATATTGGACATACCTTTAGTGTTCCTCCAAATGGAGTTTAGTGGATCGTCCCATTTTTAAAGGTAAGAATAGCTTTCAGGAACTTCCTAGGATGCTGTAGATCCCAGGAGGGTCTAGATGATGGAGATAATCTTTTGGTGAGTGGATAAGGATATCACATCTGGAACAGTTTTTTAGGGAATGGCTGTTCCCTTCACAGAATCAACAGAAATTCACCATATCCTTCAATTTGAAACTCTCCCCCTTTCATCCAAAAACCTAGAGCACAAAGAATCCATTGCAATTTCCTACATCTTGGACATCTCAGAAAGAATTTGACATGTTCTAGAGTGGTATGACAGACCTCCTTCATTTCATACCAATAATTAGATACCCATATTTATTAACCAAAAGATTTCTCTTCATCATCTATAGACTGTCCTGGGAATCAGTAGCATCCCTTGTTTTTGTGAACTATATTACTTTGCGAAAATAGGATGAATGGCTAGTGTCCATCTGGAGGAGCACAGAAACTATATCCATTACCTGCACTATTGCTCTCCTGGGGTAGCAGGCATGCCTGGATATAGTTCACGGAATCCAATGGAACAAAACTTCCCTTCTATACAGAAGCAAATATGAATCAGAGAGAGCGACTGTTTCTAGAATCTATCACAGTATTACAACAATCATTAAATCTGCACAAATTTGGCTGCCTCACTTGACCAAAATTCTGAGAGACCATCATTCCAAGACATTCAGCAAGATTTCATCACCGCACCCATACGGCTGCGCGTTAAGACTGTGGAATCCTACTTTCACACTCACTCTGTGTTTGCCTTCCTACTAGTGGGCTTGCATGCATTTGTTTATTTCTATTTCAATTTATTTCTATTTATTTTTATTGGAAAAATTATTTATTTTGAAAATATTTAGTAATTATTATCACTAGATGGATTTTCTCAACAAAACATCAATATGAGTGATAACCAGCATCTAAGCATCAATGCCAGATTAATCTGAACAACTGGATAGTACTAAAATCTCATGAGAAGGATCAAGCCAAATTTATCAGCATGTGACAGAAGGAACTTGAGATCAGAGAGTGTGTTAGACCTGATTGTAGTATCAGAGAGGGTTTCATTTAAAGATGTCATTGTTCTGCCTTCAGTTGTGACAGTAATAATGCTGTGCTGGTCATGAAAGTGGCTAAGTATACGGATGTTTGATTCAGAAAAGGTACATGTTGAACTACAGAGCAGGAAATTTTGACCAACTGAGGAGAATACTAGATTCAGTTCCATGGTATCAGTTGCTAGACGAGATGGATATCAGCAATACATGGGAAGTATTAACAAAAAAAGTTCAGTGATGCAATATCAGAATGTGTGTCCCTAGTGTTTGAACAATTATTGTTATTTTATTATTATTATTATGTGACACCTCCAAGGAGTCCAAAGACTTATTGAGGGAGGGCACCTGCTCTTCAATTCTTCATCTCTGCCACTCAATTCGCCAACTACAGCGAACCGCATCATCTTCACCAACACCGAGCTTAGGAGTTTGATTGGTTCAGTGCCATGCATGTACAACTGCAAGGGCTAGAATTTGATAGTGCATAGGAGGCAGTTAAGAAGTGTTTGCATGAAGCAATGGCTGACTGTATACCTAGAGTCCGAATAATAAATCAAGTAGGGGTTAAATGGATGAATAACACCATTAAGCTTGAGCTGCAAAAAAAGAAACAACTATGGAGGAAATTTAAGGAGAAAGGTTACCGGCAGGCACATGAACGGTATAAAGCACAGGCCAGAAGGGTAACGAGTGTGGTAAGAAAAGCAAAAAAAGAATTACGAAAGGACATTGGCCATGCAGGCTAAAGAGAATCCTAAACAGTTTTTTCGATATGTTGCAAGTAAAAGAAAAAATGTATATGGCAGGATGATTTTAAAGAATGCCGATGGTAGGGAGGTAACTGAATCAGTTGATGTAGTTGATTTACTGAGTGAGCACTTTGCAAGAATATATCATCCAGGTGGTGACATTGAAGAAACGAATGAACCAATAGATTATACGGGAATTGTGGTGAATGAATCCAGGTGGTGACATTGAAGAAACGAATGAACCGATAGATTATACGGGAATTGTGGTGAATGAAGCAGAGGTGTGTGTAGTCTATTGCATAACCTGTGGGATTGGATGGTATACCAGCTCGTGTCGTATGTGAAGTGGCTAAAGAATTCTCAGTACCCTTGACCATTTTGTTTAATTTGAGTCTCGGGTCTGGGTTAGTCCCGAGCGGGTGGAAGGAGGGGAAAATAGTTCCACTACATAAAGGTGGTTCCAAGACTGCTGTTGTAAATTACCGACCGATTAGCATATCAGGAATCATTGTCAAGGTCTTAGAGAAATTAGTCAAGAAAAGAATACAGGATTGGATAGATGAAAATGGGATACTGTATGGGGGACAACATGGTTTTGTGAAGGGTAGATCATGCCTCAGTAACTTGCTCACGTTTTATAACACAGTGACGGCTGAACTGGATAAGGGTAATTGGTTTACAGTGATTCTACTGAACCTTGCCAAAGCCTTTGACAGAATACCACATGGAACTCTAATCAGTAAACTGGAGCAGATGGGGATGGATATAGGGTTGGTGAGATGGATAGGATGGATGGAGAGATACCAGAGAGTGGTTTATTCAGTAGTGGAGTCCAAAAGACGACTTGTGACTTGTGGTGTGCCGCAGGGTTCTGTTTTTGGACCACTACTTTTCAATTTGTTCATTAACGATATAGGAAAGGATCTGAGAGGACGTGTTCACTTGTTTGTTGTTGATGTGAAGTTGGGTAGAGCAATTGTGAGTGCACAGGATGTCAAAATTTTGTAAAATGATTTGGATAGTTTGGAGGACTGGGCTAGGGAGAATGATGTCAATTTAATGTGTCAAAGTGTAAGGTTATGCATTTTGGAGTGAAAAGATTAGCAGCAGTATATCACATTGGTGGAACCTTACTGCAGGATATTGATGAGGCCAGGGATTTCGGAGTGTTGGTGGATAGGGAGTTGAAGTTTAGGGGACACATTGCAAAAGTGGCTAAATCAGCTCATCAAATCACTTGGTTGCTTAACAAGCAGAGACAAACAAGTTATTGTTCCTCTATATCGGGCCTTGATATGACCCCATCTAGACTACTGTGCCCAGATATGGGCACCAGGGTTTCTTCTTGATGGGGAGGAGGTGGAGAGGATCCAGAGACAAGTGACCAAGATGATAGCAGGTCTGTGGAATGAACCTTATGAGAACAGGTTGAAGATTTGTGGGTTGCAAAAATTGGTTGATAGGCAGAAAAGGGGTGATATGATTGAGATATTCAAATTACTGAAGGGTTACTATAAGATTAATCCAGAAGATATTTTTGAAAATAGGACTAGTGGTGGGAGGACTAGGGGCCATGCATGGAAGCTGGGCAAAAATGTGGTTAACAAGGGTGTTAGAGCTAGGTTTTATACTTGGAGAGTGGTGTATGAGTGGAATAAGCTGCCAGAGTCTGTTGTGGGTGCTATGACCATGAATGAGTTCAAGGCGATGTATGATAGGTATGATAGATACTGTGTAAATGTCGAATAGTTGTTCTTGACATGATGTTAGGGCCTCCCTCGATGAGTCTATGGACTCCTTGGAGTTACCCGAAATAATAATAATAATTTGGCATATTATATCGGTGGGATTATGTTTTTAGTTTTTAGAAAAACTAATCAGGCTAGATCTCTTGGAGTTTTAGGACAGGAAGTTGAAGTTCATTGGTCATATAGGAAAGATTGCAAATACATCTCAGAGGATAATTGCAGTTCCAAAAAGAATCTGAACGTGTAAGGATAAGGAAGCCATTTTGCCTCTTTACAAGACATTAAGATGACTCCACTTGGACTGTTAGGTACTGATCTGGTTTCCTGGTTTTCTTGGTGATGGTACAGTAGAGAGATTGTAGAGAAGAGTGTTACAGATGATATGGGGACGGTGGAATATAGATTTTGAGAACAGTTTGGGAATTTGTAGACTGCAGAAACTATCAAACAGGAGAAAGAGGAAATGGCATGATAGAGAACTACAAACTTCTGAATGGATTGTATAGTATATTAGAAACTAGCAGGCAGAATTTTTCATTTTATGGAGGGTAGGGAGAGGACAATAAGTCTTCCACGGAAGTTGAGAATACTGTCAAGAAAAGGGTAAGAGCTAGATTTTTTCTCTCATAGAGTAGTACATGATTTGAATGGCTTACCTTAGAGGTGTTGAATGCTGGTAGTGTAGATGAATTTGATGTAGTTCCCTGGAAGTATCTGGTAATAATAATAATCATGATAATTTCAGTTTTTCCAAAACACACTTTTGTGTTATTACTCAGAGAAAGGTCTCACCTCATCGTCTCTTACTTCTGATAGTGTTCAGATGTACATCAAGATCATTTTCTCCTTCTTGAACTGACTTTTACATGTAGCTTATCCTGGAATAAACACATCACATCTATATCCTCCTCATTCTCCAAAAATATTTGGAGTATTCTTTTTCATTCAGAACACGATTTCTTTCCTGCTCCATTCCCAACATTTTATAAATTCCAAATACAACTGACCTTTGAGTACTGTTCTCAGTTTTGAGGGTTATATACCAAAATCTCCCACTGAATTCTTATTACAGAAGAAAGCAGTCCACCTCATAAGTACCATGAATCTCCACTATGCTTTTTTTTTTATAAGTGCATTCATTGTACATAAGAACATAAGCTGCCATCGGTCAATATCTGTAATCTACACATTTCTTGTACCTCTGCTCTTTAGAAGACCAGAGGTAGAAGAAATGAAGGAAGACTGCCAAATGGGAAAATTGCACGAGTTGAGGTTCAAATTGGTTCTGCATCCACTGTATTCTCTGGACTTGGCCCCATGTTACTTCTTCTTGTTCCCAATTGTTTTTCCCAATGAATAAAACCCCAGATTTTTCCAGAAATGTATTACTTTTTACCTCCATAACTACTTGCTTACCTGCCAGATGGCAAGTAGCTACAGAATTGAGCAGAAATAGAATATTTTTGAATTCTTGTTACAGAAGAAAGCAGCCTACCTAATAGACCCCCTTATAAGTGTTCTGATTCTTCACTATTCCTTTTTTTTTTTTTTATAAGTGCATTCATAAAGCATAACTTTCTGGATTTTTTTTTTATTTATTTATTTTTTGAGATACGAGGGTTATTTGAAAAGTTTTGTAAATTTCCAATAGACGGTGACACAATTCGTTCATTCATACCAGTGTTGGTACGTATCATCTTTTTCATGCCCCCCTGGCAAAATTTTAGCCACATGCAATGTGTAGTTCTCATTTGGCAAACATTTAAAATGACCGTGTTCACATTTTTCATAAAAATGGAGAATAATGAGTTTCGTGCAGTGATAAAACACTTTTATTTGAAGAAGTGGATGGCCATGCAGATCAAAGCCAAATTAGATGCAGTTCGTGGGGACGCTGCACCAGCATTAAAGACTATTTATTATTGGATAAATGAGTTTAAACGTGGTTGTAAGTCCATCGAAATTGAAGCATGCTCTGAACAGCTGACTGAGGTCACTGCAAAGGAAATGATTGACAAAATCCATTGTATCATTATGCAAGACTGCCAAGTGAAAGTGTGTGAGATTGCTGAGATTGTAGGCATCTCAACTAAATGGGTGTATAATTTCCTGCACGAAAAATCACAAATGAAAAAGCTGTATGCACGATGAGTGCAGTGATTGTTGACTATCGATCAAAAAATGCATTCGAAAAGACATTTCAACAATGTTTGGTGATGTTTATCGTAATTCACAGGATTCTTGTGTCGATTCATGACTGTAGACGAAACTTAGATCTGCCACTACACACCCAAGTCCAAGCAGCAGTCAAAAGTGAACAATGCGGGTGAAAAAGCACTGAAAAAAGCGAAGACCATTTTGTTAGCTGGGAAGGTGATGGCCACTGTTTTTTGGGATTCCCAAGGAATTATCATGATAGACTATTTGGAAAAGGGTAAGACAAAAGCAGGAGTCTATTATGTGTCATTGTTGGACTGTTTAAAAGAGGACCTGAAAAAAAAAACAGCCAAGATTGGCATGCAGAAAAGTGCTCTTTCATCATGACAATGCACCCACACATCAGCCATCGCAATGGGAAAATTGCATGAATTGAGGTTCAAATTGGTTCCACATCCATCATATTCTCTGGACTTGGCCTCGTGTGACTTTTTCTTGTTCCCAAACTTAAAAATTTGGCTTGGTAGGAAAAATTTTTCTTCAAACGAGGATGTCATCGAGGCTGTCAATGACTATTTTGCACAATTTGACAAATCCTACTTTTTAGATGGGATGAAAAAATTGAAAACTCGCTGGACCAAATGTGTAGACCTCAATGGAGACTATGTTGAGAAATAAAGGTGATTTTTCCAAAAAAACGTGTTTAACTTAATTTTGTACCAAACTTTTCAAACAGCTCCTCTTGTATAGGTTTGGATAGAATGGATTGGGCACTGGCTTTCTGATAGATATCAGAGAGTTAAATGGAGGTGCACTATCAGGGAGTAGGAATATTACAAGTGGAGTTTTACGGGGTTCAGTAGTACTGGAGCCATTATTGTTCATTCTTTATGCTAATGTTCTCACTGGGCTAATGGTAGATATTCAGTTGTTTGTTTGCAGATGATATGAAGATTGGGAGAATTATTAGTAATAGTGCTGATGTTTTGGCTCTTCAAGAGGTTTTGAATTGGTTGGAAAGGTGGGAAAACAAATGAGGATGTCAGTTTAATGCAACTAAATGTAAGGTTTTAAAATTTGGGATCCACAGATGGGATGCTTCATACTCACTTGGTGGAGTTATACTGGAAGAAATGGAGGAAGCAAGACATCTTGGGGGTGATTGTAGATAGAAATTTCAAGTTCATCTGACATATTGCAAAGGGTTAGGAAGACATCTCAGAGAATTGCTGCAGTTGAGGAAGACATTGACCACATGAGGGTGATGATGATTTATGGTTTTAATGGTGCAAGGACAGCAAAGGTCATACTGCACCATATCAAATGTTAGAGCAGTACACAATGTCGACACTCACAAACATCCTTGCTCTACAGTGGGATTTGAATCCGTGACCTGTTGATTGGAGAGCAGGTACACTAATCACTCAGCCAAGCAGGCCAGCCCACACAAGGGTGGTTCCATTGAATAAAGCTCTGATCCAACTCCATCTGGATTTCTGCGCTCAGATCTGGTGACTGAGATTTGAAGAGGATGAAGGAAATCTGGAGTGGTTAGAGCTCGATAACAAAAATGATATCAGGACTGTACAATATATGTTATGTGGATAGACTGAAGGCATGCAAACTACAAAGTTTGGTGGATAGAAGGTTGTGGAAGGGGATATAATTCAGGTATTTCAGTCTATTGAGAAAATCTCTCACAGTGGAGAGATTTTCATATGACAGAATGATGAATATTAACAAGGGGCATCCCTAGAAGTTGCAAAAGGATCTAGTTTTTGCAGGGAGAGTGATAGGAGCATGGAATGCATTGCCTGAAAGGGTGGGAAAAGTGCAAACAGTGGATTAGTTTGAATAGTGGTATGATAGACTTTGTGTCATGTAGTGTTGTGACTCCGTGGAGCTCAGGAAAATAATAATAATAACAATAAAATTAATACTATATAAGAGTATTTACCAAAAGAAAAAAAAATAGCACATAGTTTCATGTAAAGTACTTTATTCTGACATAGATTCTGAATTAATACATATTAACTTATATAAATAAAATTGACTTGATATTCATTACTATTCCTCCCAGTTGCTGAAGAAGTTTATGAATTTGCCCTACTGTAGAACCAAGGAATCTACTTATGTATAGAAGAAATCTGTGTTGAGTGACATTAACTAGGAAGTGACAGCATGCTGCACATTGCTCTCCTTCCAGCCACCTGTCAGCCAGATAATTCTTCAGTATTTCAAACAGAGAGAAATCATTGCATTCAAGATCAGGACTGTGTAACAGATCTAGAATCTCTCATTCGCTGCTTGTCTTCAGCATTTTTTCTGCTCTTAGCAAAGTCATTTTTTATAACAAATTCAAACCAGTTTCCACGTTATTACATTTTTCTATTCATTCCACCAACTCTTTTTCTGTTGGTTTGGTATGTTTAACAAGAAAACAGATTACTCTGCATATCTCTGTGTATCACTGTTTTGGTCATCTTTTAACAGGTTTTGATTTCAGTATAATTTTATATATGGAAAACTACTAGACTAAGCAATATTGTGACAAAACATAAAAAAAAAGTTATGGTAAAATATTAGTTTCATAAAATATGCTTTTTAATTGATAAAGTTATTACCATATGTTTCATTGTCTTGCTTGTGATTTTTTTTTTGTGTAGGTATTACTGATGCAACGCCTTGCAGATATTGAGCCCAAAATGTTTTATGATCAGCCTTTACTTATAAAGCGGAAAAAGTCTGACAGCCAAGCGGGAACATTTTTGAGGTCATTAAAATCAAAGTGGGCAAGTGTGGTGGCTATATCAGTAAGTTAATGTAGCAGTTTTAATAAGAAAATATGGCTATATTAGAATATTTTCAGGTTAATGTTTCTTTTCTTCTGTGAACAATTATACCACTTGCTTTCTTTTGAACTTTTGTAATTCAGAATTAAGTGATAATGGATACTCCTGATCTAGAAATTTAAATCAAAATAATTTTATTTTTCTATTGTATTTATGCATATGTCTGTTAAATCATAGCCCTCATTAATATAGCCTATATTGATCTAAAACAATCACCTTTACTAAAATATCCAGATGTTTAAAGTCTGATGTACTTGCAGATAATCTCTCTCTCTCTCTCTCTCTCTCACACACACACAGAGAGAGAGAGAGAGAGAGAGAGAACAGCTTACATACAACAGACAATAAAGATCTCTTGAGATATATCTGAAGAAAATAAATTACCACCTATCGGAAAAATTGCTTGCAAAAGGTCTTACTTAAGGGGAGAAAAAAAAGGAAATTTTTTATTAAGAATAGAATAGGAATCAAAACTTCATATTATACAATGTTCTGAAAATATTTAATCAGATTATTATTACTACTATTGTTATTTTTGGGCATCTCCATGAAGTCAAACACTCGTTGGAGACCTGCTCTAACCATTGTTTACATAATATCTATCATATCTCTCATCAAATTCATTCACTAATGAAGCACTCACGACAACCTTTGGGACATTCAGCACTCCCCAAGCAGAAAATATAGTCCTAATGGCCTTGCTAATCACATCATCATCCATTCTTTCAGGGATTTATATCCACTGGCTTCTTCTAGTCTCATTTCATCTTTTCCTTGGTCATCCCTGACTTCTATATCTTCCAATTGGGTTGGTATCAGAGTATTTGTTTGACTTGAAACTGTCCATTCTTTCAATATGTTCAATCCACTTTTATTGGTATTTATATACTTTATATGAATACCAAAAGTAATATACTGATGATATACTGGAGATCCTACAGGATACCACGTCATCTTCATTGGCTATCCCTCTTCCCACCTTTGCATTTCTTACATCACTGATGTACAAATTAAACAACAAAGGACCAAGTACTGACCTTCAGTAGCATTAGTCACCTGCCCTTCTCCCCAACTCAACTCCCTGTACACCATGCTTTGATAATTGCCCATTAGCTACCATCTTATTCAAATCACCAGCTTCATACCCATCCCCATTTGCTTCAGTTTATGCAACTGATCTCAATGTGGTATCCTATCATATGCCTTTGCAAATCCAGCAGTATAATTTATTAGCATTTCCTTTATTCAACTTGGTTGTCACTTTTTATAAAAAGTAAGCAGATTACTAAGGCATAACTTACCTTTTACACATTGTCTCTACAAGAATGGTAGGGAACAACATGGGTATCATATTCCTGTCTACCCAGTCCTGATTTCTTTGTTTTACCAACTTCTCCAAGGCCTTAACTGCCACTCCTGAGATACTGACTGTAATACAATTTTTAACTTCTGTCTTGGAGCGTCCTTTATGCAGTAGAAATATTTTGCTCTCTTTCCATTCCCTTGGCACCTACTTATTCCAACTGATTCTATGAACCATATCTAAAGCATGGTCCCCAAGGTCAGATTGACCGTAGCCATGACTGCAGATGTATTTTCACTCTTGACTTTGACTCTAGACTCAGCTCCTCTCAAACCTTCCATCTAGTTAAAATATGTGAATGATGTGCTCTCCATTTTGGCCTCATGGCCCAAACACATTAGACTCTTTCCTCTCTTACCTTAATAATCTTCACTAGAATCCAGTTTATCACAGAAAAAGAAACTAATAATAGTTTAGCTTTTCTACCTTGGTAACATGCCAACACATTGGTTGCTTTACCTTTTCAGTATACAGGAAGCCCACCCACACAGGTTGGTACATCACCCCTCTCAAAAATATAGTATCATTGAACATTAACTAATAGAGCATATAAAGTTTGTTTTGGTGAATCATCCCTCACACTACAACCTTTTTTATCTAATAGCTACAATCCCACAGTATCAAAAAATAATCAGTTCTTCCCCCAGTCCTTGACCAATCTTCAGAGAGATTTTAGTAATGCTATCATCATCATCATCTATGTCTAAGTCACTTCAGAAAAAATATCCAGAGACTTAAAGAAATACAATCTATTCACAGCTTTCACGCCCCCACCAAAAGCTTGCTAACTTCTTACATTCAACTAAAGATCAGCTCACTCCTCTTTCTCACCCAGATCAAGACCACCTGTGCCTACAAGTTAGGCTTCTATGAACAGACAGGAAGATTAGCCAACATCTGTATGGAAGAACACATGAAATACATCTGCACTCATGATTATAGTCAATCTGGCCTTGCAGACCATTTTACACCTGCTCATAGAATCAGTTGCCAAAAGAACACGAATGATTTTAATTATGTCTGTATAGATTGGAATGAAGAAATAGCATTAGGGAATAAGGAAAATGAATTTCTTGAGTGATAACTATCTCAGGCAGCATGTAAAGGACGGCAAGCAAGGATCTAGAGTTTTAGATCTCGTAATTTCATCAGAGGATGTAATTGTGAATGGGGGTTTCGCACTTTCCTCCAGTTGGTGAGATTGATGATCAAATGATCATCCGGGTTGTAGTTAGCTGTAGGCAGACCTGCGAGGAAAGGATATATGTGGAAGTAAGACTGGTGATTATAAAAAGCTTAGGAGACAACTTGGAGCTATAGAATGGAATTAGAAGTTGAGCGATAAGGAAATAAATTCTGCTTGGGAACTGACTAAGAAATAAATAACAGCATCAGTATGTGAATGTAATCTGAATGTCAAAAGGCTGAATAAAGTAGATATAAAATGGATGAATGCAGGGCTAAAAACGTGAAATCTGTAAGAAGAAGAAGAAGACACTTAGTAGGCAGTATAAGTTGAATAATGGTAATAATCTGTTACATGAAGAGTATAAAGAACAAAGCAGGATAGTGACTCAGTTAGTAAGGAAAACAAAAGTGGAGTATGAGCAGAAATTAGTAAATGAGTCAAAGAAAAACCCTAGACAGTTTTTTAGATATTTTTCAAGTAGAAGGAAGAATGATTACCATAAGATGATGTTAATAAATGAAAATGGAAGAATGGTAACTACTTCAGAAGGCATTGTTAAGGTATTCAGTGATCAATTTATAAAGGTGTTTTATCCTCATCAGGGTGGAATCATGAGCTTAAGTGTAGAGGACATAGGCAAGGATGTCTTAATTGTGAGTGAATAGGAAGTATTTACAGAAATAAATAACCTTGATGTCAATGAGGTGGTAGGATTTGATGATATGTCACCACGTGCCTTAAGGGAATGTTCCAGGAAATTATCAGTAGCATTGGCATGCCTGTTTAATGAGAGTCTTACAACAGCACATGTTCTACAGGTGTGGAAAGAAGGTAAAATTGTTCCACTGCATAAAGGTGGTGATAAAGCTGTTGCTGCAGATTATAGGACAATCGGTATGTCTGGAGTTGTGGTGAAGGTACTAGAGAGATTGGTGAGAACTAGGATACAGAAATGGGTTGATAACAGCAGTATTCTCTGTGGTTATCATCATGGATTTGTTAAAGGGAGATTATGTTTTACTAATTTACTTATGTACTATAACAAGGTGACAAATACCTTGGGCAGGGGAGATGCATTTACAGTGGTGTACTTAGATTTTGCAAAACTTTTGATAGACTGCCATATGACAGGCTGTTAAATAAATTGAAACAAATGGGATTGGACAATGGACTTCTGATTTGGATCAGTGACTAGCTGTCAGATAGGTATCAGAAAGTTGTATATGGCAGTGCAGTATCCTGAAAGTGGAAGGTAACTAGTGGTGTGCAGCAGAGGTTAATTTTGGAACTATTGCTGTTCAATTTGTATATAAATGATATTGGGATGGGTTTAACTAGTGATATGCAGCTGTTTGCAGATGATGCAAAATCAGGATGAATAATGCAGAGTCAAGCAGATGTCATGGAATTACAGGAAGACTTGAATAGATCACATGAATAAGCAGGTAAGTGGAACTAACAGTTCAATGTTGCAAAGTGTAAGGTTTTGATATTTGGTAAGTATCCCTTAATTCTAAGGGACGTATTTTTATTTTATTTATTTTTTTGAGAGAGAGAGAGATTGTTTAGTTAATGAAAGTAATGAATCTGGGGTTGCAGATTGATACGTTTTACTTTTTTTGTGTGTTTTAGTAATTAACCTAATGATTTACAGAATAATTTCATGGGACACAATGTAGATTTAGTTTGCTAATTCATTTCATCACTTAGTTTAAAAACAAATAAGTTGTATAAAAGTGTGAGGAAAAAAAACAAAACAAAGGATGTGCGAACAGTCACTGATTCCTAAATATAAACAAAAATATTAGAAACCATAAAAGCTAAATATACACATATAAAAACAGTATCAAAATTATATATTGCAATATCTCTTTGAGATATTGCAATATCTTAAATGGAATTCAAAAATCTTTGAGATTTAGGAAATACACCTGAAGTTGCTGCCACAGTTGAGTTTTATTCTCGACTAGCTCACTTGTATTTTATGCAAGAAGTGTCGAAATGATATTAATTATTGTTTTTGCTGGTTGAAATTTAAAGAAATTTATTAGTTAAGATCTGTATTAAAAATTATCAGTTTTGATTATGATCTGACTATTATAGTTATGATAAAATTAGGTAAAATATATTTTTGTCTAGAGATAAACACCATGTACACAACAAAGTCTCGATGACCACCTCCATATTGTCTGAATGTTTGGTAATGTTACCAAACACTTTTAAACAATATTTTGCAAGAAAATTACTCTTTTGATGAATTATGAAAGAATTCATCAAAAAAATTTGTGAATTATTTTTTTGATCAGTTGCTTTGTGATGAATTGTTGTACAATGAAGTGTTGTTTGATTAATTATTTATTCAATGAAATGCCTTATTGTTAAATTGCCATTCATTAAATTATAGGTTAAGGAATTATTTATTCAGTAAATTTCTTTTTGCGATAAATTGTTGTTTGACGAATTACCATTTGGTAAACTGTCTTTCAATGAACTATTTTTGATTGGTTTTCATGAAACCAGTTAAATACGTTCTCCCATATCCCCCCCCCCCTCCAGGCCCATAGCAGAAACTAACTGTATATTTCATTCTGTTTGCCTCTGTCTCACACCTGATATTCTCAAATGAACTGCTCTCTGCATTCCCTTGTGATGCACTTCTACTCTTTTTGGGTTCATCTCTTTTGCTGTCATTAGCAAAATCCTTTCCATTCTATTCCCTCTGTCCTCTCTCTCTCTGAAAATTCTATAACCCTTTCATTCTATCACTATCTTCCATCAATCAAGTCTCATTAATGTCTATAATGGTTGGACAAGTTGAACTAATTAATGCCAGAAACTCCTTGCCCTTATTCTGAATACTTCTGAGATTAGTATACATAAACTGCAATACTCTCTTCATCTCGCAACCTTCCTTATACCTTGTGTTGATTATCCCTCTAATGTTAAGAACCTGGGTGGCTATATTCATCATCATGTGATCACCCTCCCACTTATCTGTGTCTAGGTTTCCTGAACCAACATTCACCTGTTTCTCTTCCCCTAACATGCACAATTTCATAGGCCACATATCATACTGGTTACCTTTACCCCTTTTTGATATTTTCAAACATCTTCTCATCTACTCTGAAGCTGGGCATGTATATTTGAGCAGTGTAGTTAAGATGTGGTTTTATCAATCATAAGAAGTTAAAGAATAACTTCCATATTCCCAGAAAAAAAAATCATTTCTGCACCATGCTTTATATGTTAATGTCTAGCAAAATTTCAATTTTATGATTATATCAACCTATATTTTTCACAAAGTCCTCAAAAGAAAGCAAAGCAATCATTACAATATATGGTTCCCTCCCCTCTCCCCTTTGATTTGAACAATATTGCAATATGACTGTGTGGAATTATGAGCTTCTGTGACCACCTACATTTTCTACAACCGAAGATTTCTTTAAATTTAATTAAATCATATTTCTTTGCGTACTCCAAGAGATTGATGAGGCTAGGGACTTAGGGGTATTGGTAGATAGGGAGATGAAGTTCAGAGGACACATTGCTAAGGTGTCCAAGATTGCACATAGGATTACTTGGTTGTTGAGGAACACACTGACATCCAGACATAAAGAGGTTATAATTCCCCTTTATAAAGCATTGATACTTCCACATTTGGATTACTGTGCTCAGGTCTGGTCACCTGGATTCCTTGGAGATGAGGAGGCTGTGGAGAGGGTTCAGAGAAGAGTGACCAAGTTGGTGAGTGATATAAAAAATGCTCCCTACATTGATAGATTGAGAGCTTGTGGATTGCAGAGATTGGTTGATAGGCGAAGAAGAGGGGATATGATAGAAACATTCAAATTACTAAAAGGTTTTTATAGGATTGATGCAGGGGAAATGTTTCAGCTGTGTGAAAGTGATGGAAGAACAAGAGGTCATCTCTGGAAATTAAAGAAGAGTGTGGTTAACAAAGGTGTCAGAACAAGGTTTTTTGCCTGGAGGGTGGTGAATGAGTGGAATTCATTGCCTGACTTAGTTGTGAGCTCTTCGTCTGTAAATGAATTCAAGAAGAGATATGACAGATATTGTTTTGCTAGTTTGGGTCTCCCGCGATGAGTCTACTGACTCCATGGAGATACCCGTAATAATAATAATAATAATAATATAGTTGGGATGTAAAACTCTGAAAAATTTGCATATGTGTTTTAATTGCCAATCAGTTCATTGAACTTTTGATAATTTTATATAATTTTATATACAGATGGTTAGGGCTCAACATGTTATGCAAAACACTGCTTACCATATAAAAAATGCATTTCCACAAGACTCTCTCTTTTTTTTTTTTCTTCTTTTTTTTTCTTTTTTTTTTAAGAAAAACTGTTTAATTGTGCTAGCACATGATGCTTGTACTGAAGAGTGAGAGAGTATAATTATCTTTATTATCATGACAGATAAGAATACTGGTACTGGTGGTATGCCATATCCATCAAAGAAGAAATTAACTTTCTAAAAACATTTTCTGTGTTTCCTTAAAGCAAAAAATTATTATGTTCAGAAAGTTATTTTTTATTACATAATAAATATTCTATTCAAGTGGATATTGAATACTACATTATTTCTTAGCCGAATAAGAAACTCAAAGATAAGAAATCTAATCTAAGAGTTTCATGCTGAATATAGAAAACTATATAAAGTTCGGCGGGTCCAAGTGTAAGCCAACACCTGGTAGTGCAATGCCAGGGAAACTCGTAGTAAAGGTGGAACAAGCACCAATCACTGTCCTTAATATTTTCCCATAATGTAAAACACAGCTCCTAGGAGATGTATTACTGTTCTACATTATGAGAGAAGGTCACTACCCAGACCGGTTTCGACCTTTTTTTTTTTTTTTTTGAGGTCTCATCAGTGAGTAGGAAGCTCAGACTATTGGAACCTTAGTATTACATCTAGGTCTACCTATAGTGACCTTTACTCATAATGTAGAACAGTAATACATCTCTTAATGATAAATGCACAAGAAAGATATTTAATTAACCAAATATTTCGGTTTCTTTCTTGTGTTTACGTGCATTTATCATTCAGTCTTATGTCACAAGTATCCTTAAAACAGCAATACATCTCTTAGTAGCTGTGGTTTACATTATGGGAAAACATTAAGGACAGTGATTGGAGCTTGATCCACCTTTACTTCGAGTTGCCCTGGCATTGCACTACCAGGTGTTGGCTTACGCTTGGACCTGCCGAACTTTATATAGTTTTCTGTATTCGGCATGAAACTCTTAGATTAGATTTCCTATCTTCGAGTTTCTTATTCGGCTAAGAAATAATGTGGTATTCAATATCTACGTAATTTTGAATAATATTACTTCACTGAAGTGAAGCCTGTTGGGTCTTATTTCAGTAAATAAATATTCTATTTTCTCCGGCTACTTGCCACATGTGAGTAGGTATGGGGTGAGTGTATTAGTTAAGTCCTGCAGATAGTAGATGCAAAAGTTAAACCAAAGGGTTGGATTTCCATTCTTATCTCTCCTAAACAATTACAGTCACCAAAAATAAAATAATACATTGTAAACACATACAAACCATAGTCGTTAATTTTATACAATAATCATTAATATCTTTGATTTCATTTACCAAAGAAAATTATAAATCATGCAATGTGACATATCACATAAATTTTGTATCAAATAAAGTCATTGACATATTTATGGCTTGGAAATGCAGATATTTTCATAATGTCTCATGATTTCTTATTTCTACCTTTTTTTATCCCAGGTGATTTCCAAAAAACAAAAAGAGATTAAAGGATTACTAATCCTTTGATTTGTATGGGTACCTCTAAGGAGTCTGAAAAATAATTGTAAGAGAGCCAAAGTATCCACACAGAATCTGTTTTACATTTCCTTGAACTTGTTAACAGACAAAGCACACAACAAACTCTTGCAAACAACTCATTCATCCTCTGTTCAATCAAAAAACCTAGTCTTCACAACCCTCATAACCTCAGTTGTAGCAAGGGTGTGAGGAATGGGATGGCCCTTGTTCTGTTCCCTCTAGCCAAGTATTGAAATATTTTATCAATCCTATAAAATTATTTTAGTAATATTTCTATTATATCTCCTGTGATGTTTTTGTTATATCCTTTTCTACCTATCAACTAACATTTGCAACCCACAAATCCTCAATCTATTATCATAGGAAGCATTCCACAGACCACTCACCTCTGGATCCCTTTCTACCACTTCCTCATCCATAAGGAAGGCAGGTGCTCATGAGGCAAGCATAGCTGCTGTGTGTAAGAAAAGCTCCAGGTTCAGATAAGTTATTCTTGAAATAATTAATTGTATGTGAGTGAGTGTTTGAGTGAGAGTTGAAGCGCACAACTATAAAAGTTGTTCGCTACTAGTATTATTAGTGTGTGGGATATTTTTTTCCTAAACTTAATTACAAATTCGTTGTTATTAGACCTTAGAGTAGTAACCAGCAGAGGAAAGATGTCGGCGGCTTTGTCATTGCATGAGTTAACTTAGACTTCAGTCATTTAAGTGTGAGGTGTGCTACGTGTATTCTTTTGATTACATACATGATTTGTGGATATTTAGGACAGATGGAAGGAGGGTGTGTGTGCGAAAATGAGCATTTGATGACAGAAAGTGTTAGTGGCGAGAATGAGTGCTCGTTTGAAAGAGAAGGCTGGTGTGAAAGAAAGGCAAAAAATTGTTAAAAAAATCATTGAAAAAGAAAACGAGTGATCTGAAAACCATAATGAATGGTAAAAAGGATGAAAGTGAGGCAAATGTGGCAGAAGGCAACGAAATCGAAAGAATGAATGAAACCAGAAATAGTGTGACGTAAGGTTCGAAAGTGGGAAAAATCGAAAGAATGAATGATAGCGAAAGTTGGATGCATGGACCCTAAAGTACGGAAACTCAATAGGATGAATAAGAGTAAAAGTGCGAAGCGGGGATCAAGAGTTCGAAAATTAGAAAGATTGAATGATAGAGAGAGAATGTGATGCCAGATTTGAAAGTTGAATTGGATTGGATGAGGCAAGAGATGAAATGGATGCGGAATGAAATTAAGAAAATTTGGGTGAAAACGATTAAAACAAATCATTTCATGCCGACGAACTGTCTGCGGATCCAAGCATACGTGACCACTTGGTAGTGCCACACCAGGGCAACTAGTTGCAAAGGTGGAGCAAGTTCCCCCACTATTCTTGATATTTTCTTATAATGTAAAAACACACAGCTCCTAGGAGATGTAGTACTGTTTTGCATTATGAGGAGAGGTCACTACCCAGACCTGTTTCAATCTTTTTTGAGGTCTCATCAGGGAGTAGCTAGACCTAGAATATCAGAGTTTAAGTGAAAAGAACTTGCATACTTTCGCTATATGATTGCCAGAAAGGTGTGTCACTATATTATATTATTATAACATATTATAACTAAGATGAAAAGCCAAATGGCTATTTTTTTCTGGCGAGGTTGATAAGTTAAGGGGATAAAACTTATCAACCTCGCCAGAAAAAAATAGCCATTTGGCTTTTCATCTAAAACAAATCATGTTGGTATAAAAGAGTTAATGAAAGACGAGCGAGTGACGTTGTATGGCAACTCCATTATTAAAGGTGTTCTGGATGAGAGGATGCACAAGGTATGTTTTCCAGGTGGTAAAATGAGTAGAATGATTGACGCATTGGATATGAGGAGGAAGGTACAAATGACTTGACAGAGGACAAAGAGCACGTTAGAATGGATATCAGGAGACTGCTTAGACAGATAAAAGAGAATAATGTGACAGGAAGGGTAGTAAGTGTGTTGCCTAGGTATGACTGTGGTGAGATGAGGTGGAGAGCAGGATTATGAATGATATGTTAACTGAAATGTGTGAGGAGAATGAGTACAGTTTGTTAATGTGTGGAATGAGTTTGTAGGATGAAGTGAACTATATAAGAGAGATGGACTGCATTTGAGTGGTTATGGTGTGAGTTGCTTGGAAAGATTGTTGCTGGAAGGTAGAGAAGTGAGTACAGAGAATGAATCAGATCAAGTGGAAAGTGATGTGAAAGAGCAGGAGAGATTGAAGAGGTGGTTATGAATGAGGAAGTGAGTGGCATGAGTATGGAAAAATGAGAGAATGGGTGTGCAAGAGGAATAGGGAAATGGGAAGGCCCAGGGTGGACAGGTGTACACAGCGTGAGAAAGGTGGATGCTCCAAGAGGATGTGAGAGCATGTGTAGAAAGAAAAGGGTTCTAAAATGAATAATCTGAAAGGGAAATGGCTGGAGACTGGCTATCTGATAAGTATCAACAAATTGTGTATGGGGGGGCAATATCCAGGAAAAGGAAAACCACTAGTGGTGTGCCTCAGGGATCTGTTTTAGGCCCATTACTGTTTAACTTGTATATTAATGATATTGGTGAAGATTTGAATGGAGATATTCAGTTGTTTGCAGATGATGCAAAGTTGGAACGAACCAGCCTTACAAGAAGACTTGAATAAATTGAGTGATTGGGAATGGGGATGTGAGTTCAATGTTGCAAAATGTAAGGTTTTAAAATTTGTAAAAAAGATGTGATGCAGAATTTATGCTTGGTGAGGATATATTGTTGGAGGTGGAGGAAATAAGAGATCTTGAGGTGATAGTGGATAAGGATCTGAAATTTAGTGGACACATTGCCAAAATCGTGAAGACAACACAAAGGCTTCTGGGAATGATGCAGAGGACACTGACTTGTAGATGTAGGGAGATTCTTGTTCCATTGTATAAGGCTTTGATTAGGCCACACATGGACTGTTGTGCCCAGATTTAGTCACCTGGTTTTCAGAAGGACAAAGAGATGTTGGAAAGGTAGTTTTTAACCTCTGGAATGTCGAGTATGAGGAGAGATTGAGAAGTTGCAATTTGCAGAGTCTGGTGAACAGGAGGAGGAGGAGGGGAGATATGATAAAGACTAACAAGTTAGAAAGGGATTGTTATAGGATCAATGCTGGAGAGGTTCTGCAGAAAATAGTGGGAGATCAGTGTAGAACCAGAGGTCATCCCTGGAAACTGTATAAAGAGGGTGTGAGCAGGGGAGTGAGAAGCAGGTTTTTTGCATGCAGATTTGTGAATGATTGAAATGCCTTGCCTGAGAGTGTGGTGTCTGCAGAGAATTCGAGTGTGTTTAAAGCACGGTATGATAAAAGGACCTCCAAGATGAGTGCTTGACTCCATGGGGTCTTGGCTAATAATAATAATAATATAAGAAATCCAGGTGATCAGACTTGCACAGTAATCCAAATGTAGCTCTATCAAGGTCATATAAAGAGGAATAAAAATTTACTTTTCTCTGCTTGTTAATTTGCTCTTCAATAACAAATAATCTAATGATTTGCATTGGTTACCTTAGCATTATGACCTCTGAACTTAAACACTCTATCTACCAACACCCTTCCCCTTTATCCCTAATTTCATCAATTTTCTGAAGTACATTTCACAGCTTGTAATATTTTCATCCCAAAATATATAGCTTTACATTTTTCCACATTAAACTGGCATCCATTATCGTTTGCTCATACTATGAACCTATTTAAATCATCCTGCAAGCCCTCTGTATCACCTTGATTAATAATTATGTCACCCAATGTGGCATCATCAGCAAACAATTGAATGTGTACCTTGAGGTCATTTCAAAATAAACAGTAATAGTCCAAGCCTTGCAGAAAACTGCTGGTCCCCCATTTTCTCCTGGACTCTGCTCCTCCATATACTACTGATAGGTATCTGTTCATCACTTTCTCTAATATCTCCATGACCAGTTCATGTCCATCCCTGTTTGTTCCAATTTGTGTAACAGTATTATTATCAATGTTATTTTTCACTACTAAATACTTAAATGAGATAACTGAAAATTTGCTTTTTATTGGTCAGAAATAGTAATGCTTAATAATACTCAAGGGTGTCAAAGGCAATTGTACCGTCATCTTAAATACGAGAGATTATGTATCAAAAATCTCAATTTTACTCTCCAACACATCTGCTTACTGTCAATTAGATTCTGACCCTACTTGGACGAACTATGTAGAAACCAACAACTTTCTGTGTAACATGAACACATGGCCCTCAGATCTTAAGAGGAAACTGAAATCTGTGCATCTATTAACTCCACATTTATATGGATCACCGAAAGTACACAAGACTCATATACCTCTCCATCCGATTATAGATGGGATAATCTTCCCCAACTTATTATCCAAACATCTCACACATCTTCTAAAAGCATACATTAGAAATACAGATGCATATATCAAAAATACACAACACTTTTTTGAAAGCTAAGAAAAATCTCCATATCTAGAACAGACGTTTTAGCAAGTTTAGATGTTGTGTCTTTATTTACAAATGTCCCAGTGAATGAAGTTATGACTTTCATAGAAAATCTGTTTCCTCAAGACATCTCCCAACTTTATAAACATTCTCTCAATTCAAATTTCTTCAGGTGGAATGGAAAAATCTACAAACAACTTGCAGGTCTTGCAATGGGAAGTCTTCTATCTCCTCCATGTGCAGACTTATTCATGAAAAAGTTTGAAAATGACATCTTATTACGTACAGATCCTAAACCATCAGTGTGGTAGAGATATGTTGATGACATATTTATAATATGGAAACTCAGTGTGGCAGAGCTATATGATTTTCTAACTTCCATAAACTCATTTCACCATAAAATTAAGTTCACCTTAGACCTTGAAAATGAAGGGAGATTACATTTTCTGGACATATTAATTACAAAACAAACTAACAAAAGCATTTGTCTTAATGTGTACCACAGGTCATTACCTGCAGAACAGGGTGATCTCTATTATAAAAGACGAAAGAATATTAACAGAAGAATTAGATTATATTCTCTAAATTTTAACTAACAATGGATATCCAAAAAAAATCACAAAATGAATATTTTCTCCAACCCCTCTCCACAGCAAATCCAGGACACTCATTACAGGACTTCAATTTCCATTCCTTTTGTTGGTATACTTTCACAAAAAATTGCCAACTTCCTGCGTTCTCACAGCATTAGGAGGTAGCCCTCAAACCGATTAGGAAAGTACAGAATATGCTATGCTCACCTAAAGACCAGAATGCTTTCAATAAACACCCTGGAGTTTACAACATTCCTTGTTTTTGTGGCCTGAATTAAATTGGACAAACTTCGAGAAGTCCAGAAATAACACAAAAAGAGCATATTGGAGATGTTAACAACAACAGAGATTACAGTACTGGTTTAGCATTCCATTTTTCCACTAACCATAACACTGAATGGGATAAAAGTACTCTGTCATACATAGAAGATGACTATAGCTCCCACAACATAAAAGAAGCCGCAGTAGTAATCTGCTTACAAGGCATCCTGAACAGAAACCAAGGGATGATCCTTTGTGATATCTGAAAATCACTCATGAGATCTCTCCACATGTCAGAGTTTAATTTCTCAGCTAATTATAGGATGCACCTGCTTAACAATGGCTGACCAAGTGCTAGCATCCACGCTCCAGTTATTTATATTGTGAAATGGTTCCTATGAATTTGCTATTTTTAATTTTTCAGTTATGTATTGCATCAAAAAGTATTACTATTGCATCAAATTTCCGACCAATAAAAACCCAATTTTCAGTTATCTTATTTAACAGTATTATTATTATTATAATTATTGTTAACATCTGACCTCCATGGAGTCCGAGACTCATCATGAGAGGTACACATTATTCCACATAATGCTCATCCAACCATGCCTTAAACTGATTTAGTGTGTCTACATTCACAACACACTCATGCAATGCATGTCACTCACCACTCTCCATGATGGCCTCTTGTTTTACATCCTCTCTCATTATATGAAAAAATCTCCTCTATGTCAACCTGATAACAACCCCTGACTCACTTATATATCTCAATCATATCTCCCCTCCTCCTCCTCCTATTCACAAGGCTTTGCAATTCACATTCTCTCAATCTATCCTTGAAAGACCTCTGATCAACTAGTAAATCATCTCTGGACCCTTTCTAACATATCCTCGTTTCACACAGATTGTGCCAACTGACCTGGTTGGCCTAGCGGTTAGCATATCTGCTCTCCAGCCAAAAGACTGCGGGTTCGAATCCCCCCCATGGGTATGGATGTTTGTGATTGTTTGTGAAAATACTAGTAGTAGTGGTGGTGGGCAGTAGATGGCATTGGTGTAGATGATGATGGTAGTTGTGGTTCATTGTAGTTAATGAATTAAGTGGTTGAGACAGAGAGTTGTAGTGTTGGTGCCTTCCCTCAATGAGTCTTTGGACTCCCTGGAGGTGTCACATAATAATAGTAATAATAATAATAATAATAATAATAATAATAATAATCCACGTGAGGCTTGATCAAGGTCTTATACAGAGACATCATAACCTCTTTGTTTCTACATATTAGGGTCCTCCACATCATTGCCATTTTTCGATGCGATGTCTTCACAACTTGTTCAATATGGCTCCTTTATTTCAGGTCCTTGTCCACCATCATGCCTCCTAGATCTATCATCTCCTCTACTTCCTTTAAAGTTTTCCCTTCAAGTGTTTACTTTAGATCCCATCACTGTTCACTAAATTTCAAAATCTTACACTTTGCAACATTGAACTGATAGTTCCACTAATCTGCTCATTCATGCATTCAATTCAAGTTTTCCTGTAAGGCCATAGCATCTACTTGACTCTGCATTGCTTTCCCCAATCTTGCATCATCTACAAACAATTGCATATCACTAGATAAACCCACCCCATCATTAACATACAAATTGAAGAACAATGGTACCAAAACCGGCCTGGTTGGTCGAGTGGTCAGCGTATCTGCTCTCCAGCCAAAAGGCTGTGGGTCCGAATCCCGTCGTGGGCATGGATGTTTGTGATTGTCCGTGTGAAAATACTAGTGGTAATGATTGGCGATAGTTGGTGTAGTTGCGGTTGATGATGGTAGTTGCGGTTTGTTGATTGAGTGGTGGAGACAGAGAGTTGTAGAGTAGGTGCCCTCCATTAATGAGTCTTTGGACTGCCTGGAGTTGTTATGTAATAATAATAATAATTAAACTGACCCTTTGGTACACCAGTAGTGACCTTCCTCTTTTGACATAGTGCACCCCCCATATACAACTTTCTCATACCTATCTGACAGCCAGTCACTGATCCAACTCAGAAGTATGTTATCCAGTCCAATGTGTTACAATTTATTTAAAAGCTTGTATTGTGGCAGTCTATCAAAAGCTTTTGCAAAATCTAAGTACACCACTGTATATGTCTTCCCTGTCCAAAGTATTTGTTGCCTTGTTATAGTACATAAGTAAGTTAGTAAAACATGATTTCTTCTTAACAAACTCATGCTGCTCACCATAGAGAATACTGCTGTTTTAAACCCATTTCTGTATCCTGCTTCTCACAAATCTTTCTCTAGTACCTTCACTACAATTGCAGATATACAGATTGTCCTATAATTTGCAGCCACACAATTATCACTACCTTTATGAAGTGGAGCAATTTTACCTTCTTTCCACAACCTTGGAACACATGCTGTTGAAAGATTCTTATTAAACAGGCATGCTAGTGCTACTGCCAATTCCTTGAAACATTCCCTTAAGACACATGGTGATATGTCATCAAATGCTTTTGCCTTATTGACATTATGGTTATTTATTTCTGTAAATATTTCCTGCCCACTCACAATTAAGATATCCTCTACACTTAAGTTGTTCATGATTCCACCCTGATGAGGATGAAACCACCCTTATAAATTGATCAATGAATACCTCAGCAAACTCTTGTGCAGCAGCTACCATTCTACCATTTTCATCCATTAACATTATCTTACCATAATCATTCTCCCTTACATTTGATATATCTAAAAATCTCCCTATTGTCCTGAAATGTCAATTTCTGCTCATACTTCACTTTTGTTTTCCTCACTGACTGAGTCACTCTCCTGGTTTGTTCTTCATATTGTTCATGTAACTGATTATTACCATCATTCAACTTGTACTGCTTCCAAAGTTCCTACTTCTTCCAGATATCATGCTTAAGCCACTCCTACTCATTCATCCATTTTAAACTTACATAATTCAGCCTTTATTATTATTATTATTGATGTGTGACACCTCCAAAGACTCATCGAAGGAGGATACCTACTCTACAATTCTCTGTTTCCGCCACTCAATCCACCAACTAAAATGAATCGCATCATCTACACCAATGCCATCTACTGTCCCACCACCATCACTAGTATTTTCACAGACAATCACAAACATCCATGCCCATGGATTTAAACCCACAGCTTTTTGAATGGAGAGTGGTTAACTAACCATTCAGTCAACCAGGCCAAAAGCATTTTGGCTTTCGGAATACATTCACATGATGATGCTGTTCTGTCTTCCTTTGTAAATTCCCAAGCAGAATCTATTTCCTTACCACTGAATTCCTCATTCCATGTTATAGCTCCAAACTGTCTCTTAAGCTTTCATAATTACCAGCTTTGTACTTCCACATATATCCTTTCCTCAGAGAAGTCTGCATATAGCTAACAACAACAACCCAGGTGATCACTTCATGATCACTCTCCACAGAGTGGAGGTAAGTGCAAAATCTCACTCACAGTTACATCCTCTGATGAAATTATCAGATATAAAACTCTTGATCCTTGTGTGCCTTCCTTCACATGCTGCCTGAGATAGTTATCTCTCAAGTACCTGGGAATAATTTTGCTTATTCCCAAATGGTATCTCTTCATTCCAGTCTATACCACCATAATTAAAGTCATCTATAAAATTACCCTTCCTTTATTTACCTAATCCAAGTTGTTTATATGTTTCTTTATACTATCCTCTACATTCCCTGCAACATCCATATAGCAACCCATATAGCAACATCCAGCTAAATATGCCCTTCTATCAACTTCTACTTTACACCACAATGTCTATTAACCAGTGCCACTATTTCCCTCTTTCATGTCTATCTTATGTGGACATTTTTCCCCTGCTATCATCAGCAGCTCTTCCCTTCTTGTCCTTTCTATCCTCACAAAAAATACTGTATCCTTCTATTTCTATTTCCATTAATATGTCATCTTCATTCAACCATGTTTTACTTATTCCAGTGATTGTGGTACTTTCTAGCTTTGCCCTACTATGTGAACAAATTGCTGTTACCCATATTCTCTTGGCCGACATCAATGAGGCAATTCGTGTGTTAGAAGAAGAGCTTGCCGCTATGCTGAACCATGACCTTTGGACAATTCTTTATGATGTCTCTATGAATAGATTCAATCAGTGAAACTATTTCACTGAAATCAGTGAAAATATTTCTTTTCCCTTATTTCTGATAATTCTTGTAGATAAACTTATACATTGGTAACACATGACTATTAAATTATTTCAGGAAATGACAACATATACTAAACATTAATTAAATGAAAACTTTAATCAACACTTTCTAGCTTTGCCCTACTATGTGAACAAATTGCCACTACCCGTGTTCTCTTGGCCAACATCAATGAGGCTATTCATGCATTAGAAGAAGAGCTTGCCGCTATGCTGAACCACGACCTTTGGATGATTCTCTATGATGTCTTGTGTGTTTCAGCAGAGAAAGAATTTTAAAAAATACAATGTCGGCACATCAAAAAATTTGAAAATCTGAAACAGGCTAATTACTGAAAAAGAACTCTACCTCTGAACCTCAACTACTGCTCAACACAGTAATTAGCCTGTTTTCCATTACCTTGAAATCTGAAGCACTCAGCGCACTTGCACGTGGCCACAATTTCGCCTTATCACTGAAGAAAATACCTTCCGAAGAAATAATGATACGTGAAATCCGCAGCCTTCCCAACCATATTTCCAACAATATCAGATTGGATGTAGCTGGTGTTCTTTCCAGCAAAACCACCAAAAACCTTACTATTTCTCTATTGTTCTTCATTTCTTGTAGAGCTTTATATTCTTCTTTGGATAGGTTGGTTTTTGGTGGTTTTGCTGGAAAGAAATGCCAATCTGATATTGTTGGAAATATGGTTGGGAAGGCTGCGGATTTCACGTATCATTATTTCTTCGGAAGGTATTTTCTTCAGTGATAAGGCGAAATTGTGGCCATGTGCAAGTGCGCTGAGTGCTTCAGATTTCAAGGTAATGGAAAACAGGCTAATTACTGTGTTGAGCAGTAGTTGAGGTTCAGAGGTAGAGTTCTTTTTCAGATTTTCAAATTTTTTGATGTGCCGACATTGTATTTTTTAAAATTCTTTCTCTGCTGAAACACACAAGACATCATAGAGAATCATCCAAAGGTCGTGGTTCAGCATAGGGCAAGCTCTTCTTCTAATGCATGAATAGCCTCATTGATGTTGGCCAAGAGAACATCTGCATTGGTAAGGGAAATGCCACTGTGGTTCTCAACCAAACAGACTACAGATAAGCTTACTTCTTTATTGTTAGATCAATCTACCTACCTCCCTATTGAATATGATCCCACCAGCTCCCAAATCAGAATACTCCAAAGGTTCCTTAAGAAGGTTACTTCTTGGCCTGTGGAAGTTACTAACAAACTAAAGCCTTTTAACTCTAGACCCCCCCCCCAAATATATTGACTACCAAAAGTTGTAAACAAAATGTGCCATTATATCCCATTGTGGATGACATTGATTCTCCCACATATAAATTAGTCAAACATCTAGCCAAAACGCTCACACACTATACTGGCAACACACCATCACACATAAAAAACTCAGCCGCTTCAAAGCCAGTATGGAAAACCTCTCACTCCAACACACTGACATAATGGTCAGTTTTGATGTCCTCTCCCTATTCACGAATGTCCCACTCAAAGATACCTTAGAGCTCATCCAAGCCAGATTTCCTCCCAATATCTCAGCCCTATTTCAGTTCACAATGAACTCAAGCTATTTCATTTGGCATGGAAAATTCTACAAACAGATAGAGGGGGGACAGCCATGGGTTCTCCACTCTCCCTACCCATGGCCAACTTCTTTATGGAGACTTGAAGAAAAATCCTTAAACTCAGCCCCACAAAAACTCACTGTTTGGCTATGCTACATGGATGATGTGTTCGCTGTTTGGCCACATGGCTCAGATACACTGCATATCTTCTTAACACACTTAAACAACCAAACACCCCCAGAATCCAGTTCATCTTGGAAAAGGAAAAAAACAATGGTATACCGTTCCTATACACTCTGATTGCCTGATGGATCTTGGCTTTCTCTGTTTACAGAAAACCAACCCATACAGGCAGATACAATCACCAGCAATTCCCCCCCCCATCTAACAACAATATGGGGTTATAAAAACCCTATATTACCTTGATTCACTCAGGATTTCTCCATGAGTGCAGGTCACAAAGATGCCTCCAACGATCTCGATCTTCTCTCTTCCATTATACCCATAGATTGCACTAGTGGATCTTCCCATCTTGTGGGTGGTGTTCCTGGTTTTCTCTTTATTCTTGGTTGCCAGTTGAGCATTCTATATGCCCATCTGTTATCCCTGAGTCTGGCTATGTGACCTGCCCATCTCATCTTGCTTTCATATACTACAGTTACGAGATCTTTTATGTCTGATCTCTTTCTTAGTTCTGTGTTTCTAACATGTTCCATTTTGCTGATGTTACAAATCTTGCATTCTATTGCATGCTGAGTTATTCTGAGAGTCTCTTCTTCTTTTCTTGTCGTGTTCCATGTTTCTGATCCATATGTGAGTGATGGAAGAATGTCACTATTAAATAGTTTTGCCTTCGCAGAGATGTCAAGATTTGGATCAGTAAGTGTTTCTTTTAGTCTGCTGAATGATAGCCATGCAGCTTTATTTCTTTTTGCTAGTTCTTCAGATAAATTGTTATTCATTTTTATTGTTTGTCCTAAGTAATTGTAGGAGTCAACTTGTTCTATAGGGATGTTATCAATACATAGGTGACTGTCACTTGCATAGATGTTTTTGATCCATTTTGTTTTTACTAGATTCATTTCTAAGCCTATCTTACTGCTGTTTGTGTATGTTTTTTCACCCATTTCTTCTAGGTCTTTTGGGTTGTGGGATATACTAGATCATCGGCAAACATAAGGATTTGTAGTTTTTCACCATCTATGCTTTTTCCTACATTTAGGTCTATTTTTTTCAGAATGCATTCTAAAGTGCTGGTAAATAGATTTGGAGAGATCACATAGCCTTGACGGACCACTCTCTTTATATCTATATAACAGGGCAAAATTAATCTGTTCAGATGACAGTGCCCCTAACCACTGAACTAAACCATATCCTTAATACATGCTTAGCCAATGGCTACAATCCCCAAAAAATCCAGAAAATATTAAAACCAGTTAACCACAACCCCCCCCCCCTTTTTCAAAAAAACAAAGATTACACTAAATCTATCACCATTCCTTACATCTTGAGCACCTCTGAAAAGTTAACCAAAATTCTAAAAAAAATGACTTGACGACCTGTTACAAACCATATAAGAAATTGGCATTCTTTATCTGCTCCACCAAAGACCAGCCACTTTCCCTAGACCTGCCTGGAGTATACCAGGTCCCTTGCAGCCGTAAACTGTCCTGCTATGGCCAAACAGGCAGGACAGCTAATATCAGGATATTCAAACACAAAAATACATCCGGTTTCACTGTTATAGCCATTTTGATTCTTTAACGATACTTGTGACATAATGATTAGAAATATATACACGTTTACACGAGAATAATGTTTAATTTGCCAAATATTTTGGTCTGAATATTACAGACCATCTTCAGTGGCTACATAGGAATAGTTTTAAAAAACAAGGTGGAATACGAACAATTGATCATTCACACACATAGAACGAGCCGCATGATGTTATATCGCTAAGTATTAGAGGAGTAAACATTTTTAAAGTCATAATTAAATATATTAATTCAGAAATTCATGTAATAATCTTAAATAACATTAGACTGATATAGGAAATTTACATTAAAAAAAAAAAAAAATTAATGTGTTATTCTGATTAAACTTTCCCAAATTTTCGATATGGATATACAGTCATTACGACTCAAGTTAGGATGTTGAAGGTAAGGCCTCCACACTTTCTTTAAATAAATGTTCAAATTTGTAGCGACATCTGTGTAGGAGGAGAGTCTTGGACCAAAGGATGTTGTGGCTTGTTTCTATTCCCTGCTGAGCTAATCCAGATTTCTCGGGTTTGTTGTGCTGCTCTTGAATTCTTTTTTCTATAGAATCTCCAGTTTGTCCAAAATAGGAAAGATTACAGTTACACAGAATTTGATACACACCAGATAGAGACACAGTTGAGCATTTATCTTTAGAAGAAGGAAAATCATTGGATAATTTGTTAATAGGTATATAAGTGGCTGTTAAATCATATTTCTTCGGAATTCTTGAAATTGGTTCTGAAATCCTGGAAATGTAAAGAATTGGAACTCAACGTATTGAACTTTGCTGTTCTGTGTTGGATTGTAGGAATCGAAAAGATGTTGTGCACTCTTTTTGGAGAAGCCATTTACTTTCATGTGATGTTTGATAGTCGAAAGTTCTTTCTATAATAAATGAGAAATTGAACAATTAGTTTTGGCTCATTGGATTAAACATTTTATGATTCTTGTTTTTTGACAAGGATGATGAGCAGATTCTTTGAGAATATAACAACCTGTGAAAGTTAGTTTTCTGTAAACTGTTGTTGTAAGAATACCTGAAGGTGAACGGATGAGAAGGACGTCTAAAAATGATAACTTGTTGTCTTTTTTCAATCTCCATGGTAAACTTTATACGAGGATGTAAGGAATTGATACTGCTTAAAACAGAAGGTAAGGAGTCTCTGTTGTGAAGGCATACAGCAATGATGTCGTCTATATATCTAACCCAAAAGGATGGTTGAGGGAATATAGATGAGAACAAAGTTGGCAAGAGCAGGAGAGAGGGTGGACTTCCCATGGCTGTTCCTTCCACTTGGGTTGTAAAATTTTTTCTAGAGTGCATTACGAAATCAAATAACTTTATAATATATGAAATATTAGGCAAATTAAACATTATTCTTGTGTAAACGTGTATATATTTCTAATAGCCATTCTGGACTTGTGGACCATGCTCTGGATATCCGCCACACAATACGATGGAAGAAAGCCACTTTATTACACCGCAGCAAATATAAATACGAAAGATTATTCATGGAATCGGCCTCAGCTCTAAAAAAACTTCCCAAACCTCAACAAATTTGGGTGCATGAGACTGTCCCAAATTTGGGAAGCTTGCATCATGAGAACATCAGCCCAACAGCCAAGACAACCCAATTTAGCCTGCTAGAGGGCACCTTTAGGACTCTAGGAACAACGTTAGTTACTCTCTTCGGCCTCATTTGCTTGTTGTTAGTGCCTGTATGCACATATCATAGTTTTATGTTCTCACGAAGATGGCAATGTAACATTGACGAAATATAGGAAGTGTTGATTAAAGTTTTCTTTTAATTAATATTTAATATACGTTGTAATTTCCTGAAATAATTTAATACTTATTTCTGATACTCGGGCATGTGCAAACAAACACAGCAGTTCATTTTTAGGTCTATAACCAGTCCTATCCAAGCCACTTGTTGGTTGTGATTTCCTCACCATACCACACCTACCCTTCCCCAATCAGCTGTATCACTGCTTATCATATATATCCGTTCAAGCTCAACTTCCCCACCCACATCTCAGTATACTCCATTTCCATACACACATTCACTATTACTTTCAACAAATACTTTTCATACTTCTCATTTTCAATAAAAACTTCTGCTGTGTGAAGAGTTGATACATTTACTTGCGCATTGTTGTGTGTACAAGTTTGTTGTGCTCTGATGATGCTGATTTGTATATTGTCCCAGTTAATTTCCTGATGATTCTGTTAGTTAGTAGACAGAAAACATGTCAAAGTTTATTGTTATTCTTTTCCAATAAATCTGTGTGTAGATCCTGCAGTTGATTTCTGTTAGAAATAGTGCTGGCGTTTTAATAGAGACTAAGTTGGAGAATTAAGTAGTAGGGGAGACGGTTACATATGTATGGCAGAGTGGAGTAGAGTGCCCTCCTGCAATGAGTCCTTGGAGGTGTCATGTAATAATATATGTATGTTTAGTATGTCATTTTAGACCACAAAACTAATGTAATAAAAATAACTAACACTGGGTTTATTGGTTGTAAAGATTTAATACTACTAGGTCACCAACTAGTTTCGCCACATAAATTAGTGGCTTCATCTGGGTTTGGATGAACATACAACAAATATAAATAAACAACAAGCACAGATTATGAATCAATACATTGCTAAAAATAAATAAATAGTGAATGCATAGGAACTGTTACATAAGCAATAGAAACACTTGGAGCTTGGATGCTGGCACATGGTCAGTCATTGTTCAGCAGGTGCATCCGATAATTAGCAGAGAAGTTAAACTCTGATATATTTAGACATCTGATGAGTGACTTGCAAATGTCACACAGAATCATCCCTTGGTTTCTTTTTTAGTGTACCTTGTGAGTGGATTACCACTGTATCCTCTTTTATGTTGCGGAGCTGTGGTCTTCTTCTATGTATGGCATGGAGCTCTTATCCCATTTAATGTTGTGGTGAATGTTGGAGAAATGGAATGCCAACTCTGAACTGTCCTCTCTGTTGTTGTTGATGTCTCCAATATGTTCCTTTTGTCTTATTTCTAAACTTCTCAAAGTATGTCCTATGTATTTAAGGCCACAAGAACATGGGATATTGTAAACTTCAGGATGTTTGTTGAAACAGTTGTGGTATTTTGGTGAGCATAACAGATTTCGTACTGTCATAATTAGTTTGAAGGCTACTCTAATGTCATGAAATTTCAGGAGATTAGCAGTGTTTTGCGAAAGTTTGCCAACAAAAGAGATGGAAATTGAAGTTCTGTAATGAATTCATGGATTTGTTGTAGAGAGGGGTTAGAGAGTAGTATTCTTTTTGCTATTTTTTTAGGATATCCATTGCTGATCAATAGTTGAGAATAGAATGTCATTTTTCTGTTAATGTTCATTCAACTCTTATAATAGAGATTATCCTCCTTTTCAGCATATATACAATGCCCAATTTTTGGGCATTATACATACGGTGAAATATGGTGCACCGAGGGGAAATGTAGATAACAATCTGTATGAGTCGGCTTATGGTACACACTAAGAAAAATGCCTTCGTCTGTTTGTTTTGTAATTAAAATGTTTAGAAAAGGTAATTTTCCTTCATTCTCAAGTTCTAAGGTGAATTTGATTTTATGATGGAAGAAGTTAATAGATGCCAGAAAATCATATAACTCAGCTTCACTGTGTTTCCATGTTATAAATATGTCATTGACATATCTCTACCAAATTAACAGTTTAGGATTTGTAGATTAATAGACATCATTTTTGAACTTTTGCATGAACAAGTCTGCAGGAGGAGGAGATAGAGGGCTTCCCATTGCAAGGCCCAAAAGTTTTTTGTAGATTTTCCCATTCCATTGGAAAAAATTTGAGTTGAGACAATGTTTATAGTTGAGAGATGTCTTGAGGGAACAGATTATTTATAAGTACCATAACTTCATTCACAGGAACATTTGTAAATAACAATACAAGATCCAGACTAGCTAGAATGTCTGTTTGTGAGATAAAATTTTTTCCTAGTTTTTTTTACAAAGCGTTGCATATTTTTGATATAGACATTCATGTGTCTAATGTGCTCCTTTAGAAGATGAGCAAGATGTTTTGATAACAAATAAGTTGGCAAGCTAATACCATCTCTGATCGGTCAAAGAGGAATATTGGTCTTGTGTACTTTTGATGATCCATATAAACATGGAGTTAATGGATGCATGGATTTCAATTTTTTCTTAAGATTCGTGGGCCATGTAGTCATGTTGCATAAAAGATTGTGGTTTTTTACATGGTTTGTCCAGGTAGGGTCAGAATCTAACTGAGAGTAAGTAGAGATATCAGAACGTAAAATTTATGTGGTGAAACTAGAAGGTGACTAGTAATATTAAATCTTTACGACCAATAAACCCAGTGTTCTTTATTTTTATTACAATGTGTATGTTTCTTTTGACTGGCAATGTGAACTTTGTAACATTATAGTTAATATGATTTGGGCCTTGCGTGTGCAACCTCCAGGAAGTAAATTATTTTCCCTGCTTCTCCAAATGCACACCGATATCACATTATTCTGATGTTCTCGAACTGTCTGCACCATTGTTACATATGTTTTGACACCATAACTGCTCATGCTACCAATGCATTATCTGACATGACAAACATTTTTCCTCTTATAGGGCTATCTACTAAGAAATGTCACTTGGTATGAAATTCTGAGGTGAAAAAAATATTTTCACAATACTTCATTGTTCCTATGGCATAAAGACCTATGACTTAAACCATAAAGATGCTAATACTCAATAGAATGTTGTGATGTTATCATTTGTTGACATCATGACATTGTACCAGAATTAATTAATTCATCTTTAATTTACTTCCGGAATGTTTATAGAACTTCCAGTGTATCAAATAATAATAATACATTTGCTGAGACTATTTTCAAACTAATTAATTTTTTTAACTAGCCATTTACCTAAAAAGAATTCCTTAGGATTCATGACTTAATTTCTTAATGGTATTAACATCACCAAACAATTTAATCAAAAGATGTTTTATTAACTGCTTATATTTCGCTGAATTTCAAATCAGCATCATCAGAGCAAAACACACTTGTACACGTGACAGTGAGTAAGTAAAACAATAAAATTGTGGTGTACAAAATATCTAAAGTCCTATTTATGGTGCCCTCTAATGTTGGAGAAAAAATCATTACAGCTATCTGGCAGTTGCTCTTAGGATGACAGTCTCCCAAATTTTTGGCAAATTAATGCAACCTGAACATTAATGCAATTAATGTAACCTGAACAAGTATGTTGAGGTTAGGAGAATTCTTCAAAGCCATTGCTGACTCAAAAAACAACCTTTCAGATCTGTAACAACTCCTAAATAATTAAACTAATTTTAATTAATTAGTTAAAAAACTTCACATTCGTTTTCTGGAAGAAAACGAATGTGAAGGAGTATCCAAAGCGTGCCAGTCCTGACTTGCCATAGTAATAGTAGCTAATGTATTTTTTATTCTTCTTCTTCTGGGCAGATGTTTTTTCCCAACATTAGAGGGTGCCATAAATAGGAATTTAGATCTTTTGTACACTGCAATTTTATTGTTTTATTATTATGGGCAACTCCAAGGAGTCGACAGACTCATGTCGTGTGTACAACTGTGTGTTGTGCTCTGATGATGCTGATTTGAAATTCAGCAAAATACAAGCAGTTAATAAAACATCTTTTGATTAAATTGTTTGGTGTTATTAATACCATTAAGAAATTAAGTCATGAATAACCATCAACACCTAAGCTTATCTGTTAGATCCTTAGGATTCAGTTTGATTCCCCTTTTAGTCTTCTTTCATTTTTCATTTTCTTTTAGCAATACATACTGCATTGTAAGCATCTTGTTTATTATTTTAATTTATTTTCAGTATTTTTACAGTCTAGCTGAACGAATAAGAAAAGACAGAAGGACTAATAATGAGGAGATTATAACCAAGACGAAAAATTTATGGTTAGGAAGGTTAGTGATTCTGGAGTAAATATTTTATAGTTCTTTCTGTGACGGTCTTGACTCAGTATTTATTCATTAATAATATAAACCTAGACATGATTAGAGATTTTGGTTTTTTAAGACATGAATCCCTAAAAAATGCAAGTAATTCAAATGATCACAATCCATTTATAATCTGGTACAGTGCTTATGAAAATGTGGATTACTCATAAATGTGATGTTTGATTTACTGATAAACAAGGTAACTGTGAATTCAGTCTCTCTCTCTCTCTGCCTCCCCCCCTCTCTCTCTACCCTTCCCTCTAAAAATTATAAATTCAAGATGCCAAGAAATTATATTCTTGGTTTCATCCTGTATCAAAGTGTAAGCAAACAAAGTTTGTGTGCGAAGTAACTTCACTACTGGTCTACTTGTATATAGAGGCTTAATGACTTCACATCAGTTGCTTTAGTATCTCATAATGCAAGGCAGATATATGTATAATGCTCTGCATTTTGGGAAGGGCTACTATCCACACTAGTTTTAACTTTTATTGAGGTCTCATCAATGGGAGCCACACCCAGACATGATGCCAAGGTTGAAGTAATGCAGCACAGTCTTACTACCCATGAAAACTTACAATTAGATAAAGGATGAAACCAAGAACATAATTTCTTGGCATTTTTAATTTACACCATAACAAAATGAAAAAACTTTCAACAACTATCTCTAATCCAGAGTATTTTAGTAATAAGGTATGACACCTTTTGAATACTTGTATGAGGTAATATGATTTCTGTATTACTTCATCCTTTGTATTGGTTCTGGGTCTGGTTCCCACTGAAGAGGGAAATTTGCTGAAGTGGTTTCCATGCAAGTGGTGCTACTGAAGCAGATGCTTTTTTCCTGATTTCCTGATATATGAGCAGCTTTGCTCAGTTTTAGGGTGAGCCTGTCATTTAATAGAACCAATGCTGAGTTTAATGATTCTGCGTGATTGAACAAGTTTTTGGAGAGGTAATCTTGCACTTAAACATACTTCTGTTGATGTGGGAAGTCTGCTGAAGTGGTCTTGTGGCTGCTTCGATGGATACTTTTCCCTGGGTTATTAGTGGCTTTGTTTGGGGGTAAGCTTGCCATTGGACAGAGCCACTGCTAAAGGTTCTTCTCCATGGCAAGGTGGGCCTCTCACTGAGTGGAACCACTGCTGAGTTAAATGATCCTTTGAGTCACTCAGTGTTGGGTGATCTAGGGATTGCCCAAGTTTTTGGAGACCCCCACTTCACCTTTGCAAAGGTTGAAACCAATCTGGGTAATGGCCCTTCCCATAAATATGTTCTTCTGTCAATCTATACTTTACACCACACTGCCTCTTAACCATTGCCATTATTTCCCTCTTTCATGTCTATCTTATGTGGACATATTTTCCCTGCTATCATCATCAGCACTCCTCCCTTCTTGTTCTTTCTATCCTCATGAAAAATAATGTATTCTTCTATTTCTATTTCCATTAATATGCATAATATTTGCATTCCAGCAACTATCTCTAATCCAGAGTATTTTAATAATAAGGTGTGACACCTTTTGGATACTCGTATAAGAAATTATGACTTCGATATTACTTCAACCTTAGTATCACCTCTGGGTCTAGCTTCCACCGACGAGATCTCAGTTTTTGGCAAGATAAGTACTTTGGTTTTCTTTCGTTTGCTTTTCAATTTTATTTTATTTTACTGGTGGTTTATCCCCACATTAGCACTGTTTTTTTTTTAAATAAATATTAAGATTGCAGGTAGTACAGTTAATATCTGCATTCCAGTGTTGTTGAGATGTTAAATATTCATTTAACATCTCAACAATCATTTATTAACATCTCAACCTTTCAGGATTTAACAATCCTGAAAGATTGAGATGTTAAATATTCATTTAACATCTCAACCATATCCTCTCCTCTATGGTTATCCTTTTATTGTTTTCAACAACCACTGTCATCCTTCCATAATCATTCTTCTTTTGCTAGCTACATACTGAAAGAACTTCTTGGAATTTGATATTATTAGCTAAGTCATCATGTAGAATCTGAGCGCATTGGAAACGGAGACAGTCCTCATGCTCATTCACTGACTATGAATGAGCATGAGGTATATGGGAAATTGAGTAAACTTGATGTTAATAAAGATATGGGATTTGATGATATCTCACATGTGTTTTAAGGTGAGATAAGGTAAGGTGTTTTGATATAGTTATTTAATATGAGTCTTACATTGGGCCAAGTTCCAAAGGAGTGGAAGAAAAAGAAGATTATACTGCTTCATAAGGGAGTTGACAAAACTCGAACTTATGAGAGTTGGTAAACACCTTACCAACTCTCATAAGTTGGTACGATGTTTTTATCAGATTAAAGTAGAAGTGGTTTTTTATACAGTAATGGAGATGGATGGAGAATACGAGGCCATTCCTGAAAGCTGTATAATTAGGAGGATGTGAGCAGGGGAATTAGAAGCAGGTTGTTTATTTGGAGAGTGGCAAATGATTGAAACGAGCATTGCATGAGAATTTTGCAACTTCCAAAAAAATTTTAGTGCAGTTAATGCATGGTATGATGAGCTGTATGTGACAGAGAGAGATCTCGCACATCAAGGCTTTTGCTCTGTAGAGATCTGATGATGATAATGATAATTTTTTTCTTCCTCTTTTTTTCATTTTTCATTGTTTCTTTCTTTTATATGGTTTAGTTTAACCTGCTATTCTTCTTTAAAATTTCATTTCTCCTCCTCATATGACATTTAATATTATAAGACATAAGACCTCATAAGACATTTAATATTATATTAAGAAATTTTAATAGTATTATTTTATTAATTTTTAATATTATTTTAATAATTCAATATTATATTAATATTTTTAATATTATTATATTAATATCATTATATACTATTATATTAAGAAATTTAATATTAAGACCCTGGGGCAGAGCTGACTACTACCAGGTGCGTCCCCAGGTGGTGGATCGGGGAACAGCCTTCAGATATGGAGGCTAGCTGCGATATAAGCAGAGCAATCTGGCGAATAAGCAGCCGTGGACCAACAGCGACTGAGCTATCAGGGCGTGGGGGAGCAGAAGTGGCAACTCTGTCTCACTTAAAACCTCACAAAGCCCAATGACAACTCGGTGACATGGCGAGTAGTGCCGCCATTTAAATAAGTACCTGCTGGGGTCACTGCCCCTGACATTGGGAAGCAGCATTGTCAGTACTGACACAAGGTTGAAGCCAAATGATGACGGAAAAGCTTGTGATCAGAGATTTGCAGATGGCAATATGATTATATTGTGTACGTCTGTAATACTGCAGAGCAGAAAGCAAACAGAGAAACTACTGCTCTACCTTATCTCCAGAACAACCACCATGACGAGCAAACCCTTACAATTGGCCCCAAGTTCCCGGCGTCCCTTAAATGGGACAGGGATGCGAAGAATCTCCGGGCTCAAAATGGTGTCCACTTTTAAAATTGCAACTTGGAATGTCAGAACTCTGTATGAAGCTGGCAAATTAAGAAATGCCACAAGAGAAATGAAGAGGCTGGGCATCCGGATTTTGGGAATTTGCGAGACAAGATGGCCAGGATCTGGAAAGTGTCAACAAGATAATACAACAATGTGTTACTCTGGGAATGATAAGAACAAACATCGACATGGTGTAGCTGTAATAGTAGATGAAGAAATCAATAAATCAGTACTAAATTGGATTCCATTTTCTGAAAGGATAATGCTGTTACAACTTAAGGGAAACCCCGTTAACATAAATATCATCCAAGCTTGTGCACCCACAGCTGACAAAAGTGAAGAAGATGTTGAAGAGTTTTATGAACACCTAAAAGAGATTAAAAACCTAACAAAGAAACATGATATAAACATAGTGATGGGTGATTTCAATGCAAAAGTAGGAAGAGGGGGTGATGGAGAAATTGTTGGCGAACATGGCTTAGGCACAAGAAATGACAGAGGAGATCGCCTAGTCCAGTTCTGTCAGGAAGAAGATCTAACAATAGCAAATACTTGGTTTAAACTTCCACCCAGAAGACTGTACACTTGGAAATCGCCTCAAGATAACCAACATAACATTGTCCGAAATCAAATTGATTATATACTGATAAATAAAAGATTCCACAGTAGTATAAAGAGTGCAAAGACTTATCCTGGAGCAGATATCTCATCAGACCACAATCCCATAGTTGCAGAAGTACGTCTTAGATTAAAATCAGCTAAAAAATCACAAAAGAAGAAAAAGAAAATTGATGTAGAAAAACTGAAAGACCCGAACATAAATAAAAGTGCCAAGACACAGCTTAACCTGCGATTACAACAGATTAACATAGAAGAAAATAAAAGTGTGGAATCTCTTTGGAATAGCTTAAAGAATGCCATCGTAACAACAAGTATTGAAGAAGTAGGTTGTGAATAATATAAAACAACAGGAATGGATGACAGATGAGATTCTTTCTCTTATTGATACAAGAAGAATGTACAAAAACAAAGACCTAGCCAGGTATACAGAAACACATAACATCATCAAGAAAAAAAATAAAAGAAGCCAAGGAAAATTGGATGAAAAATTTATGTACTGAAATTGAACTGCTTCAGAAGAAACATGATAATTTCAATCTGTATAAGAAAATCAACGAAATTTCCAGAAAACTGAGGAAAAAGCAAATAGTGTCTCTAAGAGACGAAAATGGAAAAATAGTTCTAGAAGAAGAGAATAAAGCACAGATTTGGATAAAATATGTAACAGAACTTTTCAATGATACTAGACAGAAGCCTATAAATATAAAAGATAACATTCAAGGACCAGCAATCATGAAATGCGAAATAGAGAATGCTATACGAACAAGTAAAACAGGAAAAGCCAGTGGACCAGATGGTGTGCAAACAGAATTTTTAAAATTAATAGAACCAGATAACATCAAACTTCTTGAAAAACTATTTAATGAAATATATGAAAGTGATGAATTTCCATCAGATTGGCTCAAATCTACATTTATCACTATCCCAAAGAAACCCAAAGCGAATTCCTGTGGTGACTTCCGACTTATTAGTCTAATGAGCCAAACATTAAAAATATTTTTGAAAGTAATTCAGAATCGCATTTATAGAAAAAGTGAAGAAACTCTAAGTGAAACACAATTCGGCTTTCGGAATGGTTTTGGTACTAGAGAGGCCCTTTTCTGTACCCAAATATTGATACAAAAATGCATAGAAAAACAGAAATCTGTCTTTATGTGTTTCATAGATTTTGAAAAAGCATTCGACAAAGTCAGACACACTAACTTAATAGAAGTCCTTCAACAAACAAGGCTAGACGAACAAGACATAAGACTAATAACAAATCTGTATTGGAATCAGTCAGCTACTGTTCAATTAGACAACATTACCACCAGTGATATTAACATCAAAAGAGGAGTGAGACAAGGATGTGTGCTCTCCACTCCTGTTCAACATATACGCAGAGGTAATCTTTAAAAAAGCATTGGAAGAATGTCCAGAGGGAATCACAATAAATGGAAAGATTGTTAACAACCTACGATATGCAGATGACACCGTGCTAATTGCAGATAACATTATGGATCTCCAAAAACTCATTGACAGAGTATACATAGAAAGCCAAAGAATGGGAATAAATATAAACATCAACAAGACAAAATACATGATCATCAGCAAACATCCAGCCTCATCAATGAAACTGACACTCAATGGGAAAAATATTGATCAAGTGTCAAGATATAAATATCTTGGTTGTTGGCTTAATGAACGGTGGGGTCCAGAAATAGATATAAAGACAAGGATTGAAGTTGCACGGTAGTCCTTCATGAAAATGAGAACACTATTCTGCAATAAAGACCTAAACATGGAAGTCAGATGCCGAATGCTGAAATGTTACGTGTGGTCTATTCTGCTCTATGGAGTTGAAACATGGACATTGAAAGTGACAACCATCAAGAAAATCGAAGCCTTTGAGATGTGGCTATACAGAAGAATGCTAAAGATATCATGGGCAGAAAAAATTACCAATGAAGAGGTCTTAAAATCCATTGGCAAAGCTAAACATCTTGTTCAAATAATCAAGAAACGAAAAACATCATATCTTGGCCACATCATGAGAAACAGCAAATACCAACTTCTACAAACTATTTTGGTAGGAAGAATTGATGGCAAAGGAACTAGAGGAAGAAAAAGAATATCATGGTTTGACAACATCAAGATGTGGACAGGAAAGAGCAGTGCACAACTGCTCAGATTAGCACAAGACCGCAGTTTGTTCTCCAAGATGGTCGCTGACCTTCGATAGAAGATAGCACAATAATAAGAAGAAGAATATTAAGACATATAGTTGACAAATTATGGGAATATAACAAAGATCTGTATTTAAGTTTTGTAGGTCTGGAAAAGGCATATGGCAAGGTGCCAAGAGAAAAGCTATTCAAAATGCTACAGTGTATGGTGTCAATGGGAAATTATATCAAGCAATACTTTGTCTTTATTTGAGTTGTAAGTCAGCAGTTAGCATTGAAGGAAGTACAGGAAGATGGTTTAATGTTAAATCTTTAATGTTAAATTTTCATTATCTATATGGATCACATTATGAAGGAAAGTGGTATATCAAAATTGAAGATGTTAATCTCAGCTCTTTACTTTATGCAGATGATGTTATACTTCTAATTAAATCTGGTACAAGTCTGCAAGATTCCTTGACTAAATTGAATGACTGTTGTAATAGAGATGGCATGAAGGTCAGCAGTAACAAGACAAAGACAATGAAAATATGTAGAAGCATTGAAAATATCAACTGCATCATGAATGGAAAACCTATAGAACAAGTAAAACATTTCAGCTACTTAGGCCGATTTTTAGTGAAGATGGTAAATTGAATATGGAAATAGACAACAGAATCAACAAAGCTGATATGGTAGGAAGTCAGCTGAATAAATTTATATGGAATAAGAGAGAAATTATTCAAAATACTAAATTAGCTGTATACAAGACAGTATTCAAGCCAATTTTAACTTATGGATCTGAGAACTGGGTTAGAAATAAAACACTTAACCAAAGACTAGAGATTGCAGATATGAGAGTCCTGAGAAAGATTAGGGGCATGAACAGATGGCATCAATGGCTATATCATATTAAAAATGAGGATATTAGGAAAGAACTTGACATTGTTAGCATTCAGGAATGTGTTAATAAAGCTAATCTCAGGTGGTATGGTCACTTAAACAGAATGGGAGAGAAAAGAATAGCAAAACAAGTATTCTCTTCCAGGTTGGAAGGAAAAGACCCAGAGGAAGACCAAAATACAGGTGGATTGATAAGAAAAGGTTATATGCCGAATTACAAAGTAGGAAATTATGACCAACTGAAGAGCATGCTAGATTCTGTCTCATGGTTGCTAGTTAGAAAGGTAAACATTATTATTATTATTATTTATATGGATACTCCTTGGAGTCAAAAGACTCACCATGGGAGGCTCACTCTATCCATTAACACAATACATATCACACATCTCTTTAAAACCTATTCACTGTTGGGATTTTCTCACATCTACCTCTGGCTATAAATACTATTCATTTACCACTTCCCAAGTAAAGACCCAAGTGTATCCTTACTAACACCTCTTGGACACCTCTAACCTCTTAGACAACTTTCAAGTGTGATTTCCTGTTTTTCCCATTCAACCCATGTATTGAAATATTTTTCTGTGTCAATCTTATCCCTCTAGTAACTTTAAGTTAAAAATGCGAAGAAATTATGTTCTTGGTTTCATCCTTTATCCAAGGGTAAACAAACAAAGTTTGCACATGAAGTAACTTCACGATAGGGCTACTTGTATATAGCCCTACTTGTATTAGAGACTAATGACTTCACATCAGTTGCCTTATCATCCCATAATGCAAGGCACATATCCATACAGACATGTATAATACTATGCATTATGGGAAGGGCCACTGACCAGACTAGTTTTGCCCTTTATTGAGATATGTTAAAGTGCAGAGTTACCTCTCCAAATGAGTGATCTACAAAATCACTCTAACCTCACTAAGTGACCCTAAAAGAACACTACTAAACGCATTAGTCCTGCTGAATTAGTCCATGATGGAAAACTTAGCAGTGGTTCCACCCTATAACTGGCAAAAATCTGTCACCAAGTAGAATCTCTTTCTACTCCCCCAGGGCTACTTGTGTATAGAGGCTAATGACTTCACATCAGTCGCCTTAGCATCTAATAATACAAGACATATCCTTACAGACATGTATAATGCTATGCATTATGGGAAGGGACACTCCCAGACTAGTTTCGACCTTTATTGAGGTATGTTAAAGTGCAGCGATATCTCTCCAAAAACACTGAGTGAGCTATAAGATCACTCTAAACCTCTCATCAGTGAAAGCCAGACCCAGAAGAGATACCAAGGTTGAAGTAATGCAAGTCATATGTTTCCTATATCGATATTTTCCCATATATTGATGGGCTAGATGTTGCACTGATATGATCGTCGGCTTGTCGAGAGCTCCTGAAAAGATTAGTAGTATTTTGTGTTATCATTGGCAATTTTACTAGAATTTTACATAGTATTGTTTGCTTTTTGTTTCTTGGTGTGTCTGTGCAATTTTTGTGTGTTTTCTGTGTTATTTTAATTATTATTTTTAAGATAAGATAGCGTACATATGCCACCGATAAAAAAAAATGGCAGCCAGGTCACCATGAGTTTTGATGTAAACGAATTTATGCAATGTGCTGTCGGTGAGATGTATGCTTTGCGAAGAGCGGTGGGAGTCTGGTTAGATGGTGATGGTGGAGTTAATATGTGCAGAAAGTGTAAGGAGAATGTGGATCTCAAGCGTGTTTCAGGTGGCGAGAGTGATATGGTTAACAATATGCAGAATGTAGCAAATGACGGTGTGATAGAGAATTGCGAGGTAGTGCCAGATAGGTGTGAGAGCGTTGTTGAAAGTGTAAATGAAGGCAGAAATACAGAACGAATGGATGATTTGATTGATAATGAAAATGGTGAGATAAATGCGAGTAGTGAAATCGCACATTTGAATGGAGCGATACACAGACCAAAAAGGCAACTGGAGCATATGGAAAAATGTGTGCTGAACGTACCGACTAATAAACGGTGAAAGTCTGTGACGACAAATAATAGAATGTTCGTAAACGTCAATAAAATGAAGGAGCAAGTCCTGTATGGGAATTCGCTATTAAGAGGTGTGATAGTTGAGAGTTTGATGAAATCGTACCAGCCGGGTGCAAACATAAAGGACATCAGCGAATCTACTCGAGTGCAAAAACAGAGGGTGAAAGAGATGATAATCGTGGCAGGAACAAATGATTTGAAAGAAGACAAAATGGAAATGATAGAGGATGTGAGGGAATTACTTGAGGTAGCAAAAGAGAAGAGTGAGAGAGTTAGGATGGTGAGTATTTTACCGCGGTATGACAGTGAAGTGTTTAGAAGGAGGGCCATAATTGCCAGTGACTTTATGCGTGGGTTATGCATGGAGAGTGTTGTGGAATTTGTGGATGTCTGGAATGAGTTCGATGGGCGAAAGGATTTATATAAGACGGATGGGTTACATTTGAATGGAGTATGTATGGAGGCTTGAATTGATGAATGATGTGGAAGTGACTGTACAGCCTCAGGGAAACTAGATTTATTATTATTATTATTAAGTTTGGGGGGGGGAGTAGATATGCAGACTTTAGGGAGGCAGTTGAGTGCATGAATAAGTATAATATGCCCGAGCGAGTATGAAGGACAACAAATCAGAATGGGATAGTTAGTATAAGGCATCAAAGTAGGGATGGGACTAATGGGCTTCTGCAATTCACGTACACTAATGCCAGGAGTATTAGGAACAAGAATGAAGAGTTTTTGGCCTTGGTTGGCACTTCCAGGCCACAGGTTGTTGGTATTAGTGAAACATAGCTGACAGAAGATGATAAAGCTATTGGGATTGAATGCGACGGGTATAGTGTGTTCAGGAGTGATAGGGAGAATAAAAAAGGGGGAGGAGTGTTATTGATGATAGCTGATGAGTTGCAGCCAAGGAGTATAGAAGTTGAACTGCAGGATAGAGAAAAGAGCACATTTGAGGCTGTTTGGTGTGAGATAGAATCTAGCAGAACAAAATATGCAATTGGGTGCTGCTATAGACCAGGTGATGGAATATATGGTGGGGATAGTGTGCATAGGCAAATAGAAGAAATGAGTAGAAGGAGGGTAATTATTATGGGTGATTTCAATTATGGTAACATTGACTAGAAAGAGGAGAGGGCACATGGGAGGAAGGAATTGGATTTTATGCAGTTATTAAGGGACAACTATCTGCGACAGCATGTGGTGGAAAATACCAGGGGGGGCAGAGAGTGCTTGACCTAGTAATTGCAACTGAGAATGTGGCTGTAACGAACATGACCATGTTGCCACCAATTGGTGAGAGTGACCATAAGGTCATGGGAGGTGGCTAAAGGAGTGGAATTTACAATTAAGACAGCGTACATGTGGAATTACCGGACTGGTAAGTATGACAAGCTTAGGTGTGTGTGCTTGGCTCAGTGCCATGGCATGTAAAACTTCAAGGGCTGGATGTTGATAGTGCATAGGAGGTGGTTAAGAAGTGTTTGCAGGAGGCAATGGTTGACTGTAAACCAAGAGTCTGAATAATAAATCAAGTAGGGGTTAAATGGATGAATAACACTATTAAGCTTGAGCTGCAAAAAAAAGAAACAATTGTGGAGGGAATTTATGGAGAAAGAAAACCAGCAGGCGCAGGAACAGTATAAAGCTCAGGCCAGGATGGTAACAAGGGTGGTAAGAAAAGCAAAAGCAGATTACGAAAGAAAATTGGCCGTGCAGGCTAAAGAGAATCCCAAACAGTTTTTTCAGTATGTTGCAAGTAAAAGGAAAAATGTTCATGGCAGAATGATCTTAAAAAATACTGAGGGTAGGGAGGTAACCGAATCAGTCGATATAGTGGAATTACTGAACGAGCACTTTGCAAGAGTATATCATCCAGGTGGTGACATTGCAGGAATGGAAGAACCAACAGCTTATACTGGAATTGTGATAAACGAAGTAGAGGTAACTAGTCTATTACAGAACCTCAATGTCAATACATCTGTGGGATTGGATGGTATACCAGCTCGTGTCGTATGTGAAGCGGCTAAAGAATTGTCAGTGCCCTTGACCATTTTGTTTAATTTAAGCCTCGGGTCTGGGTCAGTCCCAAGGGGGTGGAAAGAGGGGAAAATAGTTGCGCTGCATTAAGTTGGTTTCAAGGCTGCCGTTGAAAATTACCGACCAATCAGCATAAAAGGAATCATTATCAAGGTCTTGGAGAAAATAGTCAAGAGGAAAATACAAGATTGGATAGAAGAAAATGGGATACTGTATGGGGGACAGCATGGTTTTGTGAAGGGTAGATCATGCCTCAGTAACTTGCTCATGTTCTATAACACAGTGACGGCTGAACTGGATAAGGGTAACGGGTTTACAGTGATTCTACCGGACCTTGCTAAGGATACCGCATGGAATTCTAATCAGTAAAATGCAGCATATGGGGATGGATATAGGATTGGTGAGATGGATAGGAGGGTGGTTGACGGACAGATATCAGAGAGTAGTTTATTCAGGAGTAGAGTCCAAAAGACAGGGATCTGTTTTTGGACCACTGCTGTTTAATTTGTTCATTAATGATATAGGAAAGGATCTGAGAGGAACAGTTCATTTGTTTGCAGATGATGCAAAGTTGGGTAGGGCAATAGTGAATGCAGATGATGTCAAAATTTTGCAAGATGATTTGGATAGAGTGGAGGTCTGGGCTAAGGAGAATGGATGCCAATTTAATGTGGCAAAATGTAAGGTTATACATTTTGGGGTGAAAAGATTAGGCAGTTCCTACATTGGTGGAACTGTACTCCAGGAAATTGATGAGGCACGAGATCTAGGAGTGTTGGTGGATAAGGAGTTGAAGTTTAGGGGGCACATTGCAAAAGTGGCCAAATCAGCTCATCAAATCACTTGGTTGCTGAAGAATACGTTGACAAGCAGGTTATAGTTCTTCTGTATCGAGCCTTGATAAGACCCCATCTTGATTACTGTGCCCAGATTTGGTCACCTAGGTTTCTTCTCGATGGGGAAGAGGTTGAGAGGATCCAGAGGTGAGTGACCAAGATGATAGCAGATCTGTGGAATGAACCTTATGAGAACAGGTTGAGGATTTGTGGGTTGCAAAAATTGGTTGATAGGTGGAGGAGGGGAGATATGATTGAGACATTCAAATTACTGAAGGGTTTCTATGAAAGTAATTCAGAAGATAGTTTTGAGAACAGGGCTGGTTGTGGGAGGACCAGGGGACATCCATGGAAACTGGGAAAAAGTGTGGTTAGTAAAGGTGTTAGAGCTGGGTTGTTTACTTTTAGAGTGATGAATGAGTGGAATGGGCTGCCAGAGTCTGTGGTGGATGCTGTGACAGTGAATGAGTTTAAGGCGAGGTATGATAGATACTGTATGAATGTCGAATAGTTGTGATGAATATGATTTGGGGCCTCCCTCTATGAGTCTTATGACCCCCTAGAGTTGCCCATAATAATAATAATATGATGACTTCTGCATTACTTATGTGCTAATATACACTGGATTAGATCTAGTTGTTTTTTCACTTGGTTATACTATAAGTTAAAAATACCAAGACATTTTATTATTGGTTTCATCCTTTATCCAAGTGTAAACATCTGCAACTGCAAAGTTTCTGAGCAAAGTAACTCACGACTGGGCTACTTGTGTATAGAGGCTGACTTCACATCAGTTGTCTTAGCATCCATAATGCTAGGTGCATATCCTTATAGACATGTAGAATGCTATGAATTATGGGAAGGGCCAATACCCAGACCAGTTTTGACCATTATTGACATGAAAAAGTAAAGGGGGTGTTCATCATAGGCTTAGTGTAGTTAGTATAGTGGTGCAAGAGAGCTTGATAGTATTAAGAGAAAAAAAAGAAAGGCAGATAGTATGAGAACTAGAGAAAAAGGCCTCCACTCTTTTATATCTTATAGGCAAAACTATAGAATAACATGCATGCCACAGTAAATAACTTTTTTATTATGTAAATATTTTGTCTTATGTATCATAAGACATCATCAGTACAACTAACGAACAACAATAGAAATTGAATTCAAAAATGGTGTGCACATGCTTAAATTGGAATCTATCTACGTATACATTTGTGTGTTCATGGGTTACAAACTACTGGGCTGAAATTAAAATTACTTAAACTAAATTAAAATATAGCAGATAAATTATTGACTTCAACTGAGGACAACAATTTTCCAAACTTTTGAAATAGTGAGACAGTCATTTCAATTAAGATTAAGTCTATGAAGTAATGCTTCAGCACTTTCTTTATATAAACATTCATGTTTATATGTGGATCTATGTAGTAACTTGGCATTTTGCCATTGGATCCTGTGGCTAGCATTTTCGATTTCATGTTGTACAAGCCCAGATTTGCGAAGTTCCATAAGGCAGATGTGCCTACATACAGAGATATGTTTATTTATAGATCTTCTTGTTCATAGTAAGACAAGTTACACGAACATGGTGCTTTGGTGTATGCCAGGTAGCATCATTGGAGGGAGTTTGTCTTTTGGAGAAGGTAGTAAGTTGTGAATTTGTTTGATGGGTTTGTAGATAGCAATGAGTAGATATTTTCTCATAATTTTTGCCACACATTCAGAGATGCCTTTAATATATGGTAACCCTTTCCACATGTTTTCTAAATTTCCACATGTTGAGCAACTTCCCAGGACAAGACTGCATGGTCACTTTCCCCGATCAGAGCTAGAGTTGCTATTGCAGTTGTAGTAGCAACTCTACCTCTGATAGATCTTTTGATGTTGTTACCAGATCCAACACATCCTAAACTCTGGTCCCTTCCATCACATGCTATTTCAGGTAATTATCCCTTAGTAACTGTATAAATTCCATTTCCATTTTGCCATATATTGTTTTCTCCTTCCAGTCTATATCAGTTAAAGTCTCCCATGGTAATTTCTTGGCCCAGTTATTGTGCTAATCTGCGATGCATGTCATCCAATATCTTCTGGACCCCAAAGTCTGTATCAGCAACTAACAATATATTTTGTCCAGTTGCCTTTATCTCACACCAGACAACCTCAAATGAAATATTTCCCTCAGATCCTTAACTTCTATTTTTATTGGTTGAAGTTTTCAGCTATCAATAATAATACCCCTACTCCTGCCCTGTTTCCTCTATCTTCTCTGAAAATGCAATATCCATTACATTCTTTCCTTGTAACTACGTCATTCTCTGACAACCAGTTCTTGCTGATGCCAGTTATTTTTGGCCAAGTTGAGTTGACCAAATGCCAGAAACACCTCTCTTTTATTTCTGATACTTTGGGCATTCATGTACATGCATTTCAACATTCTCTTGGGCCCACAGTTACCCTTACATAATGTCATTACCTCCCCATTCAGATGAGCCTTCATAGCTCAGTTGGTATAGACAAAGACTTTTGGTCAGAAAGACCTGGGTTCAATTCCCATCCATGACGTGAGGAACCTTTATCTGGTCTCTTTCCACTAAAGGTGAGTTAACCTTTCTCATATGGAGGTGGAGGGTTTTTCACCTGGAAACTCGGGTTTTTCATCCCTCAAAACAGACAACCAGCCAGAAGAACATGTGCAATTTACAGACAAGAATACTTGGAGACATAGGGGGTAACCACCTTATCCTTGTATTACCGTTGAGAAATCCAAGGATACTTGGAAGGCCATGGGTGCTTAAGTGCCTGTTAAAAGCCACTGATGATGATGCCCATTCAGATTTAAAACCTGTGAAACTGCACCCAGCTCTTCGTAATCATTCCTGTGCTCATATCTATCCAATGGGTAGTTCCACACAGTCATTCCCCCACTTACATCATTTATCCCAGGGGGGGGATGTGGCTAGACACATGCTTGATTGCTTCCCCCTAATATCTTTAGTTTCCCTGGTTTTGCATTTCCACATTCTCATTGAACAACATTTTCTCCAATCACCTAACTCCAAAACCATTTAAGTGCAGTCTATCAAGGATATACAGGTCCTTACATCCATCAAATTCACTCGACGCATTTATAAACCGTATGCCATTCCTCCTGCATAATCTTCTCATTGATTCATTGGCAATCATGACCCTTCTTCTCAATTCTGTCCTATCATACAGAGGCAGCAGACTCACAATCTCTACTTTCTTACTCTTCATTTTTTCCTCTTCTAACAACTCTTTCATATCTTCTCATTGCATATTTCTCACCTTTCAAATCATTTGTGCCTGCCAAAAAAAGTAATTCATTCGCTTCTTTCTTCTGCGAACATAAAGCTTCACTAACATCCTTTATCTTTGCACCTGGAAAATATGTTTTATCGCTATTTCATATGACATTATCTCTTTTCTCCAAATTTCTCACACTTTCTATGCTTTTTCCCATTCACTCTTTCTTTCATTCTCTATCCTTCTGTATTACATGCCAATGATTTCATCCACTTAATCCCTATTTGGTTAATCCTCCTGAAAAATTATTAAATGATGCAATATCAGAATTTGTGTTATTTGTATTATTTCAAATTTCTTCAATTAATTTTTTACTCTGGTAGCCTTTTATCTCACGACAGTATTATGCTAGTTAAATTTTGGTCTATTTTAATTTAATTATATTTACTAGTCTATTGTTTCCATTGTTCACGTTTAACTTCCATGTAATATAACAGGTTAAATATAACAAAATCTTTGAATACTCTTAATCTTGTATTTCTTTGTAATAAATTTGGTTTATGATATCATTAGTCTTGTATATAATTTTAGTCACTTTATTAATTTTATGTTTCAGGTCTGTTTCTTCAGCATAGCTCATATTATAGCCAAGAAAATTAAAATGATTGACTTTTCCTATTGGTTTGTTATTAAGAACTGTTTTGCTTCTTATTGGCTCTCTTCCTTTAAATGCATTAACATTTGTTTTATCAGAAGATATTTTGATAAACATGAAAGATATTCTTGCTAATACAGAAGATGAACAATCTTCTTATTAGTATTTAAGATTTGATTATCCAGATTTATGTAATAATATATTTAGTCGATTATTTGATTCTAATTTTATTGTTGTGTTATTTGCACATTACTATTCTTTTAATGGCTCATTAATACATTTATTAAAAAGGACTAGAGACAAGCTACACCCCTGTCTTATCCCTCAATTTATTTTTATCTATTCTATAGATGAGTGACTGGTTTTTACTGTTCTATTATTATTATTATTATCATCATCATCATCCCCAGACCTTTACTAGAGTCAAAGACTCATTGTGTGAGGTCCCCATATCATACACATAGTTCACCCACACTATTGGTCAATACATTGCAATCATTTGTCACTCTCCATGAAAAAAAAAAACCTACTTCTCACTCCTTTTCTCACACCCTACTTATACAGTTAGCCCTTGTTCTCCACACTCCCCAACATTCTATGAAACACTTCTTCAATATTAATTTGATAAGAACCTCTTACCAGCTTATATGTCTCTATGATATCACTCTTCTTTCTATCTACTAGACTGTATAAATTACATTTTCTCAACCTGTCTTCATAGCATTCCAACCAGAAATGACCTTAGTCAATCACTGGACCTTTCCGATACATCTTCATCCTTTTGAAAATTTGGCCACCTCACTTTCCATACATGGTCTAAACAAGGCCTTAAGCAATGGAACCTGACTATCCTTACTTCTACAAGTCAGTGTCCTCTGCATCATCCAGAATTTGTTGTGCTGCTCACACAATTTGAGCAGTGTGTCCTCTAAATTTAAGATTCCTATCTACCGTCACACCCATTTCTCTTATATTTTTCATCTTCACCAGTATATCTTTACCAAGTGTCTACTCTACATTCCATCTTTGCTTTCTGATTTAAAACCACTGCAAATTTGAACTGTTAATCCCACTCCTGTGCCTATTCATTTAGTCTGTTCAAGTCATTTTGTAAAGTTGCAAAATCTGTTTTACTTCTCATAGTTCTTCCCAACTTTTCATCATCTGCAAACAACTGAATATCTTGATTGAAACCTTCCCCAATATCATTAATATACAGATTAAAAAGCAATATCCCTAAAACAAACCCTAGGCACACCACTAATAACTTTCCCCACCTTGGATATTGCTGTATCCGTTTACCTGGTGTAACATACCTCTCATTATTGTAATAAGTAAGCATATTACTCATCAAAGAGAATACCACTCTTATTAACTCAATTCTGGCTCCCACTAACCTCTCCAGCATTTTAATCACAACACCTGACACATGGATTGGCCTATAATTTGAAACTTGAGTTCTGTCACCTCCCTTATGAAGCAGTATAATCTGGACTTCCTTCCATGCTTTTGGAACTTGGCCAGTAAAAGACTCATTTTAAAAAAGTATGCCAAAGCAGATGCCAACTCCCTGGAACATTCTCTCAAAACATGTGGTGAGATATCATCAAGTCCCATATCCCTATTAATATCATGTTTGCTCAATTCTCCATATACTTCTTGTTCACTCACAGTCAGTCTTTCCTTTCCCTTCTTCCATTGTTATCAAACTCTGAATGATCACACCCACAAGGATGAAATATCTTTATGAACGGCTCATTTAATATCACAACTACATCCTCTGTATATCCTCTGCAGCAGATATCCTTTCCCCACTTTCTCAATTTTTCATCATTCAGTGTCATTCTTCCATAATTGTTCTTTTTTTTTACTGGCTTTCTTTTCAGCCTGTTCTTTGTACTCCTCATGGAACTTATTATTACCATTCACCTTGTGTTGACTCCATAATGAATGCCTTCTTCCTTTGTATTGCATTACATGCTTTGAACTTTGAATTCATCCATTTCACACATTATTTATATATATATATATATATATATATATATATATATATTTATATTGCCAATTTCTTTTACTAAATATGGAGATAATTCACTTTTAACTAATGTTTAAAAAAGCTTGTTTCTTTTTATTAGACTATTATGGTTATAACATATGACGAGTCATAGGACTCATTGTGGGAGGTCAATACCCTTCATCAAAAAGATAATCAAACTGTGCCTTAACCCCCCCCCCCCCCAACTGGCAATGACGTCTATAGACATCCAGCAAAATCTGGATACAATTCTTTAACACCTATTGAATAACATGGATAAGAAGTACAATTTGGTATCACTGTTTCATCCACCATGGCTGGTAGAGAGGTTAAATCCATTCACAGCTTCTGCACTTAATGCACTCTAAGGCAGTGCATTCCATTCATCAGTCACTCTCCACGCAAAGAACTTGCTTCCATTCCCCTGCTCACACCCTCCTTATACAGCTTCCAACGATAGCCTTGTCTCTATCTCTCTATGAAAAATCTGCTGCTTGCAGAGCCTTCTATTCACAAGGCTCCAGAAGTTGCATTATTTCAAACTCTCTTCTGACATTCTATAGACACTGATTTAGTAAACATTCTGTATATCGTCTCCAGTATATCCTCATCCCTTGAAAACCAGGCAACCAAATCTGCATGCAGTAGTCCATATGTGGCCTGATCAAGCCTTGTACAAGAAAAAACATACCTCTTTACTTCTATGTGTCAGTGTCTTCTATAATCTGTTGTGATGTTCTTACGGTTTTAGCAATGTGACCCCCTAAACTTCAAGTCTCTGTCCATCATCACTCCCAGATCTCTCTCTCTCTCTCATCTCTTTAAAATTTCCCCATTAATTCTATACATTACATCCCAACCTTGCCTACCAAATTTCAAGACCTTGCACTTTTCAACATTAAACTGAAATTTTCACTCACTTGCCCTTGCCCATAGTCTATTGAGATCCTACTGAAGTCCACATCTGTTCTATATCTAACAGATCTTCCCAACTCTGCATCATCGACATACGTGCACAACTCTAGACAAGCCAGTCATAATGTCATTAACATACAGGTTAAACAATAATAATAATAATAAGGTGACATAATACACGCACCAGCTATCATACTTGTCTTGAATTCATTCACACTGCTTGCACTCACAACATCAATTGGCAATTCATTCCAATCATGCACCATCCTATGAGAGAAAAATCTAGCCCTCACCCTCTTCTTAGCAGCATTCAATTTCAGCTTCCAAGGATGTCCTCTTGTCTTTTTCTCCCACCCTCCACAAACTAAAAAATTCCATCAATTGAAATCCTGTATGACCCTTTCAGAAGTTTTTAAGTCTCAACCATATCATCCCCTCTTTCTTCTGTTTGCTAGTGTCTGCAGTCTAAAAATTCTTAATCTGTCTTCATATTCAGTATTCCACAATCCTGATATCATTTTTAACACCCTCCTTTGCACACACACACACACACACACACACACACACACACACACACACACACACACACACACACTCTCTCTCTCTCTCTCTCTCTCTCTCTCTCTCTCTCTCTCTCTCCACTATAACAGAATCACAATGGAAACCAGGAGACCAGACCTGTGCACAACAGTCCAAGTGAGGTTTTATCAAGGCCTTGTAAAGAGGCAAAATGACATCCTTATCTTTACATGTGAACATTCATTTCAGCATTGCAATTATCTTTTGAGTTGTATTTGCAATCTTGGTTACATGGCTACTAAATTTCAACTTCCTATCTACTAACACTTCAAGATCCCTAGCCTCGTTAGTTTCTTCTAGCATAATCCTACCAATATAATATGACATTGGATATCTAATCATGCTGAAGTGAATGACTTTACGTTTACTGACATCCATTTTCCGATGCCCACAGTTCCAGCCTATTCAAATCATTCTGCAAGTACTGCATATGAGCAGCATTCCTGATTATCCTACCTATCTTTACATCAGCAGCAAATAGCTGTATGTTGCTTGTCAAATCCTTCCAAATATCATTAATGTACAGGTGGAATAACAGTGGACCATGCATTGATCCTTGTGGTGCACCACTGGTGACCTTAAATCTTGGAGACTCACATCCCCCCATATACCACATTTTGATATCTGTCAGTCAGCCATCCTCCTATCTACAATATTCTATAACCCAAACTCATATTCTCCAATTTATGCAGCAGTTTACTATGTTGTATTCTCTCAAAAGCCTTAGAAAAACCCAAAAGCATTATAGGGTATTCATTCCTCTTGTCTAGTTCAATGGTAACATTGTTATAGAATGGGAGCAAGTTGCTAAAGCATGGCCTTACCTTAGTAAACTCATGTTGCTCATTGCAAAGTAGAGATTCACTGTCAACCCATTTCTGAATGTGAGCCCTAACCAGTTTTTTGAACTCTTGGAACACACTCTGATATTGCATCATTTAAGTATTGATTAAATGCTTCCAATGTACTATCAATATTCTTCCCATCCATCAACCAATCCCATTCCACTGAACTCAGTATGCTCCTCAGTTGATCATAATTTCCTGCTTTGTAGTTCAGCATTTAACCTTTTTTGATTGGAACATTCATAAACTTAATCATTTCCCAAGTGAGTACCGCATGATCACTCTCGCCAACTGGAGGCAGAATAGTTACATCTTTAACTGAAACTCCCTCTGACACTATAAGCAAGTGTCATTATCATCAAATCAAATCCTATAATCAAATCTAACACTCTTTGACCTCAAGTTTCTTCTGTCACATGCTGCTGCTTCTTGAGAAGGTTGTTCTGCAACAGCTCAATAAATGCATTCTCATTCTTCTCATGAAATTCTATTGCTACCCAATCAATATTTGGATAATTAAAATCTCCCAGTATGATTACTCTTTTCGCACTCATCTTTTCTATTTGGTGATGCATTTCTTCATCACTAGCAACTGATCCACCAGGGCTGTAACAACACCCCACTATGTACTTGATCTTGTTAGATTCTACCTCACACCAGATGGCTTCAAACTCACTGCCATATAAAATACTGTTAGTAGTAGTAGTACTACAATCACAGGTCTCAACTCTAACTGGATTCAAGTCATCCGATATCATTAGCAGAATGCCCCCTCTTCTCCTATCCTGTCTATCCTTCCTGAAAATACCATACCTTTTACACCTGATACTAGTAACTATGTCTGATTCTAATAAGCAGATCTCACTAATGCCTATAATTAAAAGAAACACACGTATTAACCACAGTGAAAATTATGTAATTGTAAATATTTCATCCTAAGTATCTTAGGGCATCATCAGTACATTAGTTTAAACAATAATAGGAATAACATACAGTTAGGGTGCATGATTACAATAGAATCTCATAAAATGTGTGTAATGTGTTACAGAAGTGAAAAAAAAAACTAATAATAATTATTTTACACAATTTTGTATGACAATTTCCCATACTTTAGGAATAGTAAGAACGGCGTTGCGATTTAAATTTGGTCTGTGTAGTAGGGCTTCAGAACTTTCTTTATATAAACGTTCATGTTTATATAAAGATCTATGTAAAAGTTTAGATTTTTCCCAATTGATCCTATGGCCTGGATTTTCAATTCTGTGTTGAGAGAGGCCAGATTTCTGCAGTTTAAAAAGACAAATGTGGTTTTGATGTTCCGAGATGTGTTTCTGAACAGACCTACCTGTTTGTCCAAAGTAAGACAATTTGCATGAGCATGGAATCTCATAAATGCCAGGCAACATCAAAGGTGAGAGTTTGTCCTTAGGAGAAGGTAACAAGTTGTAAATTTGGTTGATAGGTTTGTAAGTAGTGGCAAAATTGTATTTCTTCATAATTTTAGAAAGACGTTTGGAGATGCCTTTGACGTAAGGTATGGGAATCCTATGGACTTCTTCTCTGGTTTGATGTGTGGGAAAGTGACTGATGATTTTTTGAGTTGTTTTAGGATTATATCCATTTAGGATGGCTGTATTTTTGATTACTTCTAAATCTTGGTTTAGAGATTCTTCAGAGGAGCAGAATTTGTGTGCTCTGGAAACTAGTGATTTAATAATGCCAGATTTCTGAGATGGATAATGAGTGGAAGAATTGTGAATGTAGCAACCTGAAAATGTAAGCTTGTGGAAGACAGATGTGGCAATGGAATCGTCTTCTTTTCTTTGAATGTGTAAATCCAAAAAGGAGATACCCAGTGGAGATTCTTTTTCTAACATAAAGTTGATGCGATGATGAAGAAGGTTAATTTTATCTAGAAACAGTTGTAATTCATGTTTGGGATGATCCCAGACTGCAAATATGTCGTCGACATATCTTAACCAAATTTTTGGTTTGGGTTCAAAAGTGAATATTTTTTTATATTTTTTTCTTCTTCAAGGTGTTCTAGAAACAAGTTTGCTAGGTTTGGTGATAAAGGTGATCCCACTGCTGTTCCTTCTTCTTGCTTGTAAATTTGACCTTTACAGGTGAAGTAACCTGATGCAATAACAAGCTTGAACAATTTAACTATATCAGACGAAAATTTTCGAGTTAGTAATTCTATTGTTAATTTTTGGGGAATGTTCATGAAGAGGGAGACAACGTCGAAGCTGATTAACAAGTCAGTTTTTGACAGTTGAATGTCTTTCATTTTTGTGTAAAGCTCTGTAGAATTTTTGTAGAAAGATTATGATCCTACAAACTGTCAACTCAGAAAATTAATTAAGCTACTTAATGATACTTCCTCCTTAGATGAAGAAACAATCAAAAAACTTAAGACATACCATGCCAGACCTCCTAGAATTTATGGCTTGCCTAAGATACACAAAACTAATATTCCACTCAGACCCATCGTAGACTGTATCCAACTTACAAGTTATCAAGATTCTTATCTAACCTTCTCCGTCCTTACATAGGCCACTCAGTCTCTTCAATCAAAAATTCTACAGAGTTTCACACAAAAATGAAAGACATTCAACTGTCAAAAACTGACTTGTTAATCAGCTTTGACGTTGCCTCCCTCTACACGAACATTCCCCATAAAGAAACAATAGAATTACTAACTTGAAAATTTCCGTCTGATATAGTTGAATTGTTCAAGTTTGTTATTGCATCGGGTTACTTCACCTGGAAAGGTCAAATTTAGAAGCAAGAGGAAGGAACAACAATGGGATCTCCTTTATCACCAAACCTAGCAAACTTGTTTCTAGAACACCTTGAGGAAAAAATATTCACTTTTGAACCCAAACCAAAAATTTGGTTAAGATATGTCGATGATGTATTTGCAGCCTGGAATCATCCTGAACATGGATTACAACTGTTTCTAGATAAAATTAACCTTCTTCATCATTGCATCAAATTTACGTTAGAAAAAGAATCTCCACTGGGTATCTCCTTTTTGGATTTAAACATTCAAAGAAAAGAAGACAATTCCATCGCCACATCTGTCTTTCAGAAGCTTACATTTTCAGGTCACTACATTCACAATTCTTCCGCTCATCATCCATCTCAGAAATCTGGCATTATTAAATCACTAGTTTCCAGATCACACAAATTCTGCTCCTCTGAAGAATCTCTAAACCAAGATTTGGAGAACCTCCCATGATGAGACTCCATGGAGACTCATCATGGGAGATTCACACTATTGCATACAATTGAATAGTGTGAAAGATATGATTGAGACATCAACAACACACTTAAGCAGTGCATTCCACTCACCAACCACCCTCCATGCAAAGAACCTGCTCCTCACACCTCTGTTCACACATTCCTTATGCAGTTTCCAGCAATGGCCTCTTGTTTTACTCCCCTCTCCCATTCTATGAAAAATCTCTTCCATGTCAAACTTGGTAAGTTTTATAACACAGTGACAGCTGAACTGGATAAGGGTAATGAGTTGACAGTGATACTGCTGGACCCGGTTAAGGCCTTTGACAGGATACCACATGGAATTCTAATCCGTAAACTGCAACATATGGGAATGGATATAGGGTTGGTGAGATGGATAGGTGGGTGGTCGATGGAGAGATATCAGAGAGTAGGTTATTCAGGAGTAGATTCCAAAAGACAGCCTGTGACTAGTGGTGTGCCACAGGGTTCTGTTCTTGGACCACCGCTGTTTAATTTGTTCATTAACGATATAGGGAAGAATCTAAGAGGAACAGTTCATTTGTTCGCTGATGATGCAAAGTTGGTTAGGGCAATAGTGAATGCAGAAGATGTCAAAATCTTGCAGGATGATTTGGATAGATTGGAGTTCTGGGTTAAGGAGAATGGATGTCAATTTAATATGACAAAATGTAAGGTTATGCATTTTGGGGTGAAAAGATTAGCAGCAGTATACCTTTGTATACTGCTGCTAATTTTTTATATCCATTGGTGGGACTGTACTCTAGGAGATTGATGAGGCCAGGGACTTGGGAGTGTTGGTGGATAGGGAGACGAGGTATAGGGGGCACATTGCAAAAGTGGCAAAATCACCTCATCATAACTCACTTGGTTGTTGAAAAATACTTTGACGAGCAGAGACAAGCAAGTTATTGTACCTCTGTACTGAGCCTTGATAAGACCTCATCTCAACTACTGTGCCCAGATTTGGTCACCTAGGTTTCTTCTTGATGGAGAGGAGGTTGAGAGGATCCAGAGGTGAGTGACCAAGATAATAGCAGGTCTATTGAATGAACCTTATGAGAACAGGTTGAAGATTTGTGGGTTGCAGAAATTGGTTGATAGGTGGAAAAGGGGATATGTGATTGAAACATTCAAATTGCTGAAGGGTTTCTATAGGATTAATTCAAAGGATATTTTTGAGATCAGGACTGGTGGTGGGAGAACTAGGGGACATCTATGGAAGCTGGGCAAGAGTGTGGTTAGCAAGGGTGTTAGAGCTGGGTTCTTTACTTTTAGAGTGGTAAATGAGTGGAATAAACTGCCAGAGTATGTTGTCGGTGCTATGATAGTGAGTGAGTTCAAGGCAAGGTATGATAGATACTGTGAGAATGTTGAATAGTTGTGTAGGCATGATGTTTAGGGCCTCCCTCGATGAGGCTAAGGACTCCCTGGAGTCGCCCGTAATAATAATAACAATGTCTACCCAATAACATCCCCTGACCAGCTTATATGTCCCAATCGTATCCCCCCCCCTTTCCTCCTATTCACAAGGCTCTGCAACTTACATTCTCTCAATCTGTCCTCATACTCCACATTTCAAAGACCACTGACTATCTTTCTGAATCTTCTCTGGACCCTTTCCAACATATCCTCGTCACGATGAAATCCTGGCAACCAAATCTATGCACCATAACCCATATGAGGTCTGATCAAGGCCTTATACAGTGGAATCATAACCGCGCTATTTCTGTATGTTAGAGTCCTCCGCATCATTGCCATTATTACCAAATGTGATGTCTTAACAACTTGTGCAATGTGGCCTCTGAATTTCAGATCCTTGTCCACCATCACTCCAAGATCTGTCATCTCCTCTATTTCCGTTAAAGTTTCCCCACGAAGTGTATACTTTGCATCCCATCGTTGCTTACCAAATCTCAAAACCTTACACTTGGCAACATTGAACTAATAATTCAACTTACTCGCCCATTCATGCAATCTGTTCAAGTCCTCTTGTGAGGCATTAACATCTGCTTGACTGTGCATTGCTCTCCCCAGTTTTGCATCATCTGCAAACTACTAGATATCACTAGTTAAACCCAACCCAATATCATTAACATACAAATTGAACAACATTGACCCCAAAACTGACCCCTGTGGCACACGAAAGAGGTGACCTTTCTCTTTCGGGATACTGCACCTCCCACATACAACTTTCTGACACCTATCAGACAGCCAGTCACTGATCCAACACAGAAGTCTGTTAATCCAATCCCATCTGTTTCAATTTATTTAAGAGCTTGTCATGTGACACTCTATCAAAAGCCTTTGCAAAATCTAAGTACACCACTGTATATATGCATCTCACCTATCCAAGGTATTTGTCACCTTGTTATCGCATAAGTAAGATTGTGAAACATTCTCCTCTTAACAAACCCATGCTGATAACCACAGAGAATACTGCTGTTATCAACCCATTTCTGTATCCAACTACTCACCAATCTCTCCAGTACTTTCATAACAACTCCAGATATACAGACTAGCCTATAATTTGAAGTTACAGCCTTATAACCACCTTTATGCAGTGGAACAATTTTATCCTCCTTCCACTCGCTTGGTACCTGTGCTGCTGTAAGACTCTTGTTAAATAGGCATGTCAGTGCTGCTGCCAATTCCCTGGAACATTCCCTTAAGATATATGGTGATATGTCATCAAATCCTATCGCCTTATTGACATCAAGTATATTTATTCCTTGAAATAGCTCCTCTCCTATGTCCTCTACACTTAAGTTTCCCATGATTTCACCCTGATGAGGATGAAATACCCTTATAAATTGATCACCGAATACCTTAACAGTGTCTTCTTCAGCTGTTACCACTCTACCAATTTCATTCCTTAACTTCATCTTACCATGATCATTCTTCCTTCTACTTGCCATATATCTAAAAAATCTCTCTCTCTCTCTCTCAAGGGTTTTTCTTTGCCTGAGTTTGCCAATTTCTACTCATACTCTACTTTTGTTTTCCTTGCTAACTGAGTTACTCACCTGGCTTGTGCTTTATATTCTTCATGTGACTGATTATTACCATTGTTCATCTTTTACTTTCTCCAGAGTACTTTTTCCAGATTTCATGCTTAAGCTTCGCATTCATCTATTTTACACCCACCTTATTCAGCTTTTGGTCTTTGGAATACATTCGTACATTGATGCTGTTATATATTTTTTTGTGAGTTCCCATGCAGCATTTACTTCCTTACCACTCAACTCCTCATTCCATGTTATAGCTCCAAACTGTCTCCTAAGCTTGTCATAATTACCAGCCTTATAATTCCACATATATCCTTTCCTCACAAAAGTTTGCATATGACACAACACAGGTGATTACTTCATGTTCACTTTCACCAACTGGAGGAAAATGTGAAACCCCTCTAACAGTTACATCTTCTGATGAAATGATGAGATCTAGAACTCTTGATCCTTGATCAAGAACTCGAGAAATTCATTTTCCTTATTCCCAAATGCTATCTCTTCATTCCAATCTGTACCACCATAATTAAAATCATAATAATTATCCTTCCCTTGTTCACTAATCCAAATTGTTTATACAGTTCTTCATTTCCACATTCCCAGGCCTATACCAACATCCAACTAAATAAGTCTTCCTCTCAACCTCTATGTTACACAACACTGCCTCATAACCATTGCCCTATTTTAGTTTTGGTATTTTGCAGGTTAATTCATCTTCATTAAACCCATTTCCATCTTCTAATCCTATCTGTTTCTCCACATCTCCAATAACCTTGTTAGTGGGGCTAGACGTCTTGTTCTCGCCTGCAGTGCTCTTCTTATAATGGTGCTCGTGGTTACTCCATTGGATATCTAATCATGCTGAAGTGAATCACTTTACATTGGCCTCATTTGTGATACCACTTCTAAATGCATAACTTAATAATACCTATCTGACAGCCATTTCAGCTATCCAACTCACTAGTCTATCTAATCCCATCTGTTTCAATTTAGCTACTAGCTCATCATGTGGTAGTCTATCAAGGTCTTTGAAATATCCAAGTGTACCACTGTATATGCTTTTCATCTATCCAGTGAATTTGTTACCTTGTATTATGTAAGCAGAGCTCTTAAGCATGACCTCCCCATTACCAAACCATCCTGACCATCATAAAGAATACTGCTGTTATCAACCCGTTTATGAATCTTAGACCTCACTAACTTCTCTAGCACCTTAACAACTCCAGACACACAAATTGGCCTATAATTTGAATCTTATTTCCCCTCCCTCTTTGTGAAGTGGAACAATTTTTCCCACCCTCCATTCCTTTTGGGACCCAGTTCTAAGACTCATGTTAAACAGGTGTGCCTAATTCCCTACAGCATTTCTTCAAGATACATCAGTCCCTCCTCTGCCATATTCTAGCTTTTCATAATGCTGGCACACTATTAAACTGATCATTGAATATCTCAGCTATATCCTCTGCATCAGTTCCAATCTGCCATTGTCTTCAAATAGAATCATTCTTCCATACCCATTTTTTCTTCTATACTTGCCACATATCAAAAGAACTCACTAGGGTTTTTCTTAGCTCTACTAGCTAATTTCTTCTCATACTGCAAAACTGCAGTATGAGAAGTGCCTTCTTTTTCCAGATTTCATGTTTAGTCTCTTCATTCATCCATTTTAATCCTACCTTATTTAGCCTTTTTATCTTTGAAATGAATTCAGACATTGTTGTTGTTAAAATAACTCTTGATCAGTGACCAGACAGCATCTGTCTCCTTTTCACGTAACTCATCATTTCATGCTATATAGTTTCCAGTTGTCTTCTAAGCTTTTCATAATCACCAGCCTTGTAGTTTCACAGATGTTCTCATAGGCAATCACTTCATGGTCACTCTCACCAAATGTGGGAAGATTAAATTATATACAACTTTACTCACATACAACAAACAACTTAAGATGTTGCAAAATGCAACTTCTTACATCTTGTGAACTGTCTCTATATGACTGTCAGAAGCTGCAAGAAGTCTGAAAAATTCTACTGCTCCATGATTGTACAGGCACCTCCATGGAGTCCAAAGACTCATTATGGGTGATGCAATCTATCATACATCTCCTTGAAACCATTAACAGACAAAGCACTCATAACTGACTCTGGCAACCCATTCCAGTCATTCACAACTCTCCAAGAAAAAAATTGTATTGGTTAATATGGAAAGTAGCAAAGCTGGGCTTAGTTTAAACATCAGCAAAACAAAAGTGATGGCTTCTGGCAATTTAAATGAATTTATAATAGAGGAAGATAAATAGAAATCATTGAAAGTTATGATTTACTGGGGTCCAGCATATGAAATTATGGTAAATGTGAAGATGAAATTAAAAGAAAGATAGTCATGGGAAAAAATGATGTTAAACCTGACAAAAATTATGAAAGATAGAGGTGTGAGTAAAGTCATTGAAAGTTAGAATTGTCAAAGCAATGGTATTTCCAGTAGTGATGTATGGATGTGAAAGCTGGATTATTAAGAAGAAAGGTAGAAAATGAATTGATTCATATGAATTATGGATCTGGAGAAGACTATTAAGAATCTCATGGACTGCAAGAATGACCAATAAGAAGGTTTTAGAGAATATAAAGGCAGAATGCTACTTGGAGGCGATGATCGCTAAATAGAAGTTGATGTATTTTGGACATATTATACAAGCTGATGAATCAGTGGAAGAGGTAGTTATGTTGGGGAAGATTGAGGGAATGAGAAGAAGAAGAAGAAGGCCACAACCGAGTTGGATGGACAATATAAAGAACTTACAAACTTGAAGTT